>NW_027287538.1:12121854-12471854 GCF_022747635.1 Hetaerina americana | reverse complement strand
TCCCCTATTCGCTCATCCATTCTCCGCATGCAACCAGACTCCTCAACATCCCTCTTCAACACCCCGTTATATGAAAAATCTTCCCTCCTTCGTTGGAAACGCAGTCTTGACCCCCTGTCCGAAATGGACCAAAGGTGCAACGGAGTGTCGTTGGCTCGCTGACCCAGCCGAAGATTTTATCCAAACTGTCATAAGCATGATTTTTCGGGATATTTCAATGGCTTCCATGGTTTGTCTGTAACATTTAGGCCACTGGAATTTGAATGGGATTTAAAAAATTATATTGTTAGGAATGGTGTTTTCTAGGTTAAAGAAAATATTTCATACTTATTCTCGGAATTCATTTAGGGTACATTTCTAGAGAATATGGGGATTAGGCCGAGAAAAGTTGTATAAGTGATGTCGTGATAGTTCACTACAAAAATAATTTAGATTAGGAATGATGAAATGGATTGTGTGAGTGCGACGCCTAAATATCATGAAAGGGAACAATAAAGGTAGACATTAGTCTATGTCTATGAATTATCCTGTTTGGTACTCGGGTAGTGAGTGATTTCATGACGGCTAACACGATCAATTAAACAAATTATAATTCCATTGTGTCGCTGCATGAAAATTTGGGGAAAGTTTAAGAGGCGATGGATGAGAATTTTTAACATAATATTCCACATCCGTAAGGATGTGCGTGTTGGCCGATCATACCCCTGATGCTAAACTAAAAAAGCGTACGTCAGAACAAGTATTTAGAGGGACTTCATTCCCAAGAAAAACAAAACTTTGTTCACCTTAAACCCTTAAATTCTTTCTCCATTTTTCTCCTTGCCCTGCTCCGTGTGTCTACGCCATAAAATTCACTATTGTTGGCATACATCTCATCACAGCAGTTTGATATTTAGGCTTTTTCAATCTGATTTTCGCTCAAAAATTGTATTAAATTTACCCCAATCAGTGTACAATTTTCAGCATTCAAATCTTCTTACTCTATATAATGTCGCCGTCCGATGAGTGAGTCAAACTTCCACAACTCACAACCATGATGCAGAATTTGGAATGATGTTTGACTGATATTTAGCAACCTAATTTTTTCGAGAAAAGAATACCGAAATGCAAAAATGTGTTGAGGCCATCTGAAAATAACTGGAAGTGAAAATTAGCTCTTGGAATTAGGGGAAGAATAATAACGATGATAAGAGCATCCTAATAGCTTCAAATCTTAGCTATCATGATTTGCACGGCACTGCTAAAAAAAATTAAGCAATTAATTTCACTGAATAATACGCATTTATGAAAAAAACTAAATGGCCTTAGCGAAGTTGACATAAGGTTGGCTGGATCCATATGGAGTTCTAATAAAACGAGATAGTGAGAAAACAAAGCAAACATCATCTATTTGGCTAACTGGCTGGGATAAATTTATTTGATTCACTTTTACGGCCAACATTTTAAAAATAAGCTTTCAGTTCTTCTGTAATTACCTCTTGTGACTCTCACCGTGCGTTCTTTCTTTTCCTTATCGCTCTGAAGGGCAAGTGAGATTTATAATTTTTTTATTTCCATCAAGACCACCATTTCTCCCCTTCCCACGGTTATCTGATGCTTCTTCTAACAGAACGTTTAACAACTAAGAACCTCTCAACGTCTTAGTTTTCTGGTTTCGGATTTATCCTCAATCTCTTTCTATTTCCGCCTTCTCTTGAACAATTTTTAGTTTTATTTCTCTTAGTTCGACATTACTTTCATCCACGTTCGGTCAAGCCAAACCTCCGATAATTATATTCATACGTACTTCTCAAAAGACGATATTTTGAAGCATTCTTTGATGAAAGGATTGTAAATTCCGAGTGAGGGCAAGGCCATATTTTCACAAGAATATGTTTTAAAACATTGCTAATGGACTTTTAATTCCTTCCACTTTGCTTATCCAACATTCTCTGGCGCATTCCTTAACATTTCAAATCATCCAAAATATAAACTCATGTGTGGAAAAATAAAAGTCAATAATTCCTGAAAAAATGTAGTCTATGCGATTAAAATGTTTTTATTTATCACTGTATTGCGGCTGTGAGATTCTTTGTTCAACAATTCTCTCTGATTTACCTAGATTTATCTTTTGTATGAAAATCTTATTGCATGTACCAAAAAAAAACTTTTTGATAATTCGCTCGAATTAATTCAATTCTTTTTCGATAATTAATAAACTTACGTGGTACATGACTCAACCTGATGGACGTTCAATCATTGTGAGTGCTCATTTATACCATCAATCTGTGGCATTCAAGCCGAATTTGTCGCTGATGTTATTACACAGCTTCATCACGCTCAATAGACCAGGAACATCTCATTCTCTCTTTCCATTGATTCTGCGTTGGGGTCTGAAATTCACGTCAGTGGGGATTTTCCTTAAAGGGTGTCTCAAAATTATGCATGCTGATTTGGTTTTTCCGGGAAAAGGTCAAGCCATGTTTGTTTCCACGGGGTCTTCATCCATTCTTCTTGGGCTCTCGCGCTTTTCTCGTGATCTCATATTTCAACAGTGCGTCCTTCCTCATTCCTCGAGTTATTACTATTAGTTGCAATATTTAGTCAGTGATCCATTTTCATAGGATTACTTCTAGGTATGAATTTCGTCTCCAATACTAAACGTTCATTCTTCACTGCCTGCCACTTTTCTTCAATCAATCTTTTCTTCCATGTTGATATATTTTCCCGCTGGTCTCTGTCAGTATCTTCCACCGAGTAGGTATATTGTGCAGTATTTTCATTGGTTAGTAAATTTCTGTCCCTCCAGTATGCAGTCAACTTGATATTTTCTTAGATTTCTTGGGTTCTTGCGCGTGTGTCGTCGTTGTGGCTGGTTCGGAAAGGGTTTACTTTGCACCTTTAAAATGTTATGTCCTAATTATTTCGAAAGCCATTCTTTTCGTTCAATTCTTCTCTATGCATCATACGAATATTTTTCTAATGATTATACACCTGTCTTATGCCAAACCTTATTTTTTGCATCTTCGCTTTACATTCTCTAACCATCAACATCAAGAGTAGCAGGGAATTCAAAGTTTCGATCCTGAATCGACACATTCGACTGAAGTCGTCGTCGCATGGAAATCTGAATGAGGGATTGGTGTTGTTCTGAAATATTTTGCTCGAGAGGGTTCAATCGCGTTTGTTATTTAGCTCAATAAAAGAAAATGAGAAAATTGGTGAGTTTAATCCCATCATAAGGGTAAAGGTGGCTTACCGTTGCCATGTACAAACAGTGTGCGTCTGTTGAAGTAATTTTTACCACTGTCTGCAGTGATATGGGTGTCGCTGTGACGATCACTGCGGCCTCCAACTTCACTTATGTAAAGAAGAGCGTCTGCCCCGTCCTTTGGGTAATTGGCGGAAACCACTCGTCAAGCCGAGGCACCTTGAAAGATAAAATATTCAGGCCATCTTTACCAATTATAGTCTTCCTCTTCTTCCGAGTACCGCGGCTGATAGTCCACGACTGCTTATTGGTCAATTACCCTTGTTCATCCCGCAGAAAACATTTGAATGCCGAGGTTGGCTCCACATTCTCAATTCTATCGATGGACTTGATGGCCTCAAGATCATCCATGTGAATGTTTATGTAAGACTCAATATTTCTACATATTAATAATTATTCAATACATATTGGATTTCTTAAATTTTTTTGTTGCGTTTAAATTTATCAATGAGGACTGGAATGTATTTTTCGGCATTATCAGACAACTATTAGTCGAAAGGAAACCTGTATCAACTTACTCAAAGATTGGGCCCCCCTCGACGCGGTTTCATCCGGGAGATGAGTGTAACAAGGGCAAGATGATATGTAAATATGTTCAAATATTTATGCTTTAAGTGGTACTGTGTTCAAGTCATAATCATTACCGTTCACTCTTCCTTGCCCACCTACCAATTATCATTGTTTTTGGCGTTACTTAGAGGAGAACATTAATTTTAATATATTTCGCAACAATATGCAGTTCATTTATTCTGTCTGTTAATCCGAATATCAACTCAACATTTTCACCCACACTGTGCACTAGTTATTAGAGGACCAATCTAATCAATTATCTATATCTCAGCATTCACCTGCTCACGGTTTCCCACGTTCTTATATATCTACATCTACATGATAACCCACCAACCGCAAGAGCATTTGGTGGAGGATGGTAGGTCACCATTCATGCATGCAGAGTCTTAATTATGACTCCTAATATCAAATTATCAATCATCGATCGATTATCGATCATGTACTCCTACAAAAATAATGACACGGAAGAAGGTACATGCAAGAATATTCAATAATAGGATAAATGCAAATCATGCGGGAAGAGTTTTAAAAAAATGAGCCTATTTAAAATTATCTACACTATAAAATATATACACTACCAATGCTAAGTATCCCATTTAGCGCCCACAATTATATCGATTTTAATGTCTAATCGTGTGAGGAAAAAACGACATTTAAAATTAATCCGTTCTCATAATCTCCTTGATTTTACGTGCGTGAGCTGATCTACCATAGTAAGTCGGGCCCTGAAGTACATGTATGTCTTTAAATTACCCAGAAAAGTGAGTTGCCTCAAATATACGCAGTAAAGTTAACCTGTATTCAAGCCTGCGGTCAATTAGTGGCTTCCATCCTAATTCCTCCAATTGAGTCGTGACACTGCTACGTTGTTCATAACAAATTTTCACAAACCTTTGTTGCTCTCCGCTGCACTCAATCTACGATCTCGTAGTTCTAAAATGAAGCCTAATTCATGAGAATCCCATACACTTGCAGCATACTCAAGGTGGGAGCTATCTAACGTGAAATAACAAAGCCGTTTAAACCATTTCATTGTATTCTCCAAGTATCCTTTTTCTGAATCCTAACTTTCCTGTTGCTGTTCCACAAATTTCACAGACGTTTTTTCACCAGTACGTGCCATTAGTTATCGTAACACTCAAATATTTTTCCGATTCTACATTTGTTAAAATGGTTTCCTGCATGAAATAAGTATTTACGGGTGAAATACTCGTCCTGTAAAAATTCATCGAAACACGTTTCTGTAAATGTGGTGCTGGCTCCGATGTCTCGCACCACATTTGGGTCGCATTAAGTCATTTATTAATGATTCCCTATCTTCATGATTGTCTTTGTCCCTATATATGACTGCATCGGCAGCAAATAAACTAAGTTTACTGGAAACCTTAGAACTGATGACATCAATGTACAAAAGAAACATAAGCGGACCGGTAAACGTTCTTGTGGGACCCCCGATGAGATTCATACTGTCCATCCATCTCCATTCAATCGGTACACGGGCACCGCTCCTTCGCAACAGCAATGCTTGTCATGTGCATTTATTCATTAATGCATCAATATGCAATCCCCGCCAATACGAAAAAGCACCAATCCCGAGGATATTGGTAGTGCAAACCCGCTTGTTCGGTCAGATGTAACTAAAAATGAAAATCATCACATTGCCATCATATGGTTTCCCTATCGAGTAGAATTTTGTTAATAATCTTCATTACATTGTTATTTCTAGGAGGAATTTGGATAGAGCTAATTGGATTTTGGACGGTAACCTCTTTATTGGTAAAGACACTTCTATCTAATGCCAAAATCTGCGGATTTGTTCTTCCATTAGGTGTCAGGACAGGGCCAAAGCTATTGCGTATGTAATGCACATCTCCATAAAGAATTACATAAAATATACAGCAGGGCAGTCTGAACATATTAAACTTATTTTTCTGCTTACATGCTACATGTTAGCGTATATTCAATTACTGTAATAATTTTTATTGCTGTGGTGTTCACTCGTGAATATAATGTATGTTCAACCTTTTTGTATATTCTTAAAATGAGAACTGTTTTTATTTCATTTATACCAATTTTTCCAATGCAATTGATAACTTTGGCATTTTTTAGTTCATGATCTCGTATTCTAAGAAATTTTAGACACAGAATTGGATCGACCTGAACCAACTTCTACATCTACAGAATACCCCGCAAGGCGCCGCAAGGGCGTGTGGCGGGGGGTGTTAGGTCACCAACCGTAAAAAGGAAAAATACCACATGCAAAAAAACAACACGGAAAATTACTCCCACAGCAGCGCACACACTCATGCAAAAATCCCTTCATCCAATACTCATGCAAACACATACCGAAAAACAACTAAAAAACTGCACCCCATGATGCAGCACGAAAGCCATCCAACAACACGGAAGCCAGGACACAACAAGCAAGAAATTGAAACACCACATGAAAATGCACCACGAAACACTCTACCCCCAAAGAGTCTGTAAAAGGCAAGGAATGCGACCCAACGTTGCAGGTAGCAGGAATTTGCCCCCGCGGAGAGGGACGAGGGATTGAAAGGGAGACTTAAAAACAGATGAACGGAACACGAATGAAGTCATTAGTGACTTTTAGTAATATGACTCGTTAATTAACAGGATGATGATGCCGTATCGCCAAATGAACTTGGTGCATTTGAAATGTATGTGAGTTTCGAGGATAGATCTGGGGAGCTTCCCGGTGGCATATTCACTTGAAGTTACTGAATTACCTGTAAAATTTGTCACACACGGATAAGTAATTAGTTTTCTCTTTGCGCGGGCAAAGTGGAGTAAAAGGAAATATATCTACGGTGTGGGTGTAATATTACCTGCATCTAATCTGCATCTCCTTATGCTGTTATATTACCTGCATCTAATTATACATGAAACCAAGGTTAGACCGTAGAGCGCTGATTTCCAAATATTTTTGCGACTTAGAAATGGTGCTCTTGCATATTTGTTACATCGCCGTTGAGGCTTTCGGGTTCTGTTCTTTCGGTTACAGCGCGCTTCTAAGATTCCGTTAAAATTGTCTCATACTTATATTTGTCAAAAATGTCTCCCATAGCTATCCAGATCTCGAATTTATAACCGCATAATAAGACAAATTGGATTCTTAAATCTCCAATGGAATGAATGTACGAGTATGTAACCCCGCGCATTGTGCTCGGCATAATATCCATTACTTTTCAACAGAAAGCACGACGTATTAGAGTTTAGTACGAACAACCAAAAGGTTTTTTCTGGTTATTTAAAGAATTTCTTATTTTATTTGTTTATTTATTTACATATCAACCTGAAAGCCACAGCTAAGGCATGTGGCAGGGGGTGATTACACACCAGACTACTTTTTAGCCAAATTATTTTTACCGCCTGGTGCGGTCGGACAACGTAATTTTAATCTATTCCCTTATCGCTCGAGGGAAAAATAACTTCTTAAATCTATATGTTCTACATCTAATCACAATAGTTTTTCTGCCATGATTTCTCCTATGGTCGTAAAAATGGGCTTACAACATTTTCAACGTCATCGCCATGGAGATTACCTTCCAATTCATGCTAGATATTTAATTTGTAATGTAACACTCCCCATATGAACATATTTATATTCATAATCTAGCTCCTCTAATACCTTTGGCACGATTCTCAGTTCGTTATGACTACGCTTTACAAATCTAGCTGCTCTACGCTGTCCAATTCGACAATCACACCAACTTCCTGAAGATCCCATGTGTATAGCAGAATATCCTAAATGAGGCCTAACGAGCGGAAGATGTCTTAAAAATCAAGAATCCGAAAACGTCTCTTAAATTCTCTTAAGCAATATGTACTTTATAGTACGTAGAAAAAGAGCATCCCGATAGGGTTGGAAACTACAGGTATATCAGATACTTCTTAAAATCTCAGGGATAAGAAATACTTACTAGCCGAAATTAATGCCAAATTTATTAAAATGTACCCTTTAACGTCTCATCTTGTCGATGGATATTATAAAAGGGGTCCATTGGAATAATTGATAATAAATAAATTAGGAATAAATTGGAAGTCCCAAAAAGATAATCAAAGGGCTAATAATCAGGGCTGCGGATGTCTCTGAACCCCACAACAAAGAGTATGCGGTGAACAGATGGAATCCTTCTCGCTATGGGAAATCTACTACAAGATCTAGGGTAGGAACCTTAAGATATTAGAAGACTCAGAGCTAGTTCAATCATATTGCAGAGTTAAAAGCCTTTTGTGTGTTTTTTCGTATTTAAATCAATGAAAATTAAATGTTTCCACTCATAACGAAAAACATTATTTCCATGTAACCTAAATAAAACGAAAGAAATTTTGTAATTATTTTCGTCAAATACAGAGCCACTACGACTCTACTATTTTAAGCATAAATAGAAAAATAATTTACGGTATAATGTTTAGCTTGTCTTTGCTTGTTTTGGAAATGCTTTTGAAATCACCTTCAACGTTAATCAAATGACAAAAAGAATATGGTTTGAGATTTTCAGCTTTGAAACCGGGACACATAGGGTCTAGGTATCATTTTCATGGAGGTTTTTTACATGGGCGTGTGTTTTGAAAGCACAGCATAATGACTAACCGTATTAGTGTATGCTCTAATTAAGCATCGACTCTTTTTGGATGTAATAAGTAACTCCGCCCCCGCAAAAATGAAATATATCATAGACACTAGTAAAAATATTTTTCCGGCCAAACACATTAGCTTACCATATCGATAATGAGGCAAAGTTACATAGACTCAGATAAATACAAAAGGGATTAATGATAAGTCAGAAAATTCATCATAGTTGAATCATAGTGGTAGGTTGGCTTTGGATTTCTATGCCACATTACCATCACCCCCGTATTCGTGGCCGAGCCTCAAAGTGACGCTATACCTTTTAAGCCCTGTTGTGGGATATACTCGAACTTATGCCATCCAAATTTTCTGATTATGTTTTCTTAAAATATTATTGCTACCTATCTCGAGGATTTATGATATTTGATCGGCTTGTTGTTTAATTTTCATTTTACAATTTGTGAACACAACGGTAATCTCATCTCTAATGGTAATTTGATTTAAGATTGGTTGGATTAATTAATAATATTCACATATTTAATTCGTTTTAAGCATGAAGAACTTCTACACCAGTCAACGGAAGCTTTGCCAAAAATATCGCCAAGAACACAGGTGAAAAAGATGTTTACATACACATTTTTAATATACTCAATAATTTATAAATTGAATTTAAACTTTTAAAAATTTAAAAAAATTGCCTGTGAAATGTGTCCTCCGTCCTGTGAATTGTTGATCCGTCGTTCTCGCGTGCGATCTAACGTTCCGACTTCTTTCTGTTAATCCGCCGCCTATTATGGATTAAACTTCCCCAATCACTTGCATACGGATGGACGAGACCTGAGCGATCTTCCCTGTACCCCTGAAACAGTCGTGAATCACTCCAATTTCTCCTCATCTCGCTTGACGATCCCATCCCATGGCGCCAGACGAGCCCAAATAATGTAGCCCAGTTGAGATGTTCATTCAGCTGTTCCCACAAATCGTTTTGGTGCATTTCCCTATTTTTCCCATTCGAAATTCCCTCGATTTTAATTATGATTATGCGGACTCGAAAATCGAGGCGCCAATTTCCTCCTTATTGATCTCAATGCATATTGAATAAGCAGCTTGAGAAAACGCTCTGGGCCAACTGCGAACTTTGCTCGGAAACAGAGATATTTTTCAGCGGCATGACGGTCTTCCTTGTGTTTCAGCTTTTAATTAAATATTTTACATGTGGAAAATAGAGAAATGGCTGTGTGCCACTCTTATGAATTTTTAAGCATCAGGCTGACCGAAAGAACACAGAAAATTGTATTCGCCCGTTTTTTCTCGGAATTGGAATAGTTTGGTTCGTTTTGGCATTGTATGATTATGGAAAGATGGAAGAGAAATTAATTTGCATGAGATAGATTTTTGAATATTTCTGAATAACTTTATTTACTCTACGTGTAGAGTTAACTATTATACTAAAGTCAAAGAACTTATAGTATATCTAGAAATATACGTAGATGAAAAATTAAGAATCTAAAATTAATTTTTTAAATTTTGAGATACAATATAGTATTTCATGTATTCCCTTATTCTGTTAATACAAGAGAGAACTAGTTTATTATTAAAGAACTTTGGTTGTTGCGATAATGTTTTAATTTTACTTACAATAGGGCAAGTCTGGTCATTTTTCTGACTTCCAATAGTTGTTACACTTATAATATTCTCTTCCAAAAAATCCTTTTTACTAAGAGAATTTTTACAGTGCTGCAATTTAATTACAGCACGGTATATGGCAGCAAGTTTTTATGACCTATTCGCGTATCTAATGACAAAGCATAAAGCATAAACCTGGCGTTATATTTTACCAAATTAGGTCGTTGATGCTTGTCATTTGTATCTTGTCTGAATCTGAGTTGTAATCATATAACTGAGTTAAATTAGCATCACTCCTATTCAATTCATTTTCTGAAAAGCTTTTGAAAAATTACTGAACTAATGAAGGATCTCAGTTTTTCCCGGCGTATTGTATTCAGGAAGTTCTCTCGGGTTTCCCACCGGGTCAGCGTGGTGTGCACCTGCACGGTGCACACCACGCTGACCCGGTGGGAAACCCGAGAGAACTTCCTGATTACTGAACTAACTTAGAAGGAGAGACATTTTTTTGTATAATTTGGCAGTTATACAGAAACATGTATGCGTCAGTGAGTTAATGGTAAAAGGCATGAGAAAATTAAAAGCAACTGATCATTAAAGCAATGAAATGGAATTTATCATAATGCTTATTATTTCCACGAGGAAATTAAGGCGAACGCTAAGGTACTTATTCCTTGACTCCATGTACGCGACGCGAAGCATGTATAATTATATATATTCGCCGGGGATCGAGATGGTGCGGGGGCTAACGTACTGGCTTCCCACCCTGAGGGCGCGGGTTCAAATCCCGGCGGTGTTGAATATTTTTCAGAGGTATCTCGATCCCTACTTGAGGTGCTTTGTGGAGGGCACTTTGAGTGAGTACGCCGTCCGTCGGATGGGACGTTAAACTGCGGACCCCTTGGCGCCTTTCGTATAGAGTAGGCTAATGCCGACGCCGGGTTTCTCTCCACCCTTCATCCTTTCCTGTCCATCCCCTATGGCGCAAATGACCTTAGCTGTCGGTCGCCTCCCCTCAAAACTACTACTACATGGATTCGCCTATTAGACTCTTTTGTTAGAAATCTGGTGGATATGCTGAATGATCAAGTCGCGGAACTTGAGCAGTAAAGCATTTGCTTTAACGAGCCATCACCTTTCCTGCTGTCGAAAATTTTAATTGGAGTGGATTTACCGCTGTAGTAAAAGGTTTTACCGCCCATTAGCATTAATTTTTAAAAGTAGAGCCATTTATGTGCAGTTATAATTTGTTGGAGGCATCATTTGACTGCTAATTGAACAGGAAAACAATAATCTACGGAGAAAATAGGATCTTACCTAAAAAATTCAACTATCTCTTAGAGAAAACGATGTATTAATAAAACTCCAAGCCCATTTTTCCTACTTAGGAATGTGCCTCGCTAGGTAATGGCCGTATAATGGCGATATGATTCGGTTTAATTAAAAAATTTGCCATCGACTCAAATACTAGATCCAACTATCTTAGTATCATCGCGGGCACCTTGTTTTTCCACTTTGAAGAATGGTAAAATGTAAAAATATGAGTTATTAAAATTAAGTACCCCACATCCTCTCAACGAATTTCGGCTTACCAAGATAGCGACGTCTGACACTCCACCAACTATGAAACGATATGCACTTTTCTTGGGTAGACGTAGAATTTATTAATCTTCTGGCCCTTGAATGATACCGACCTAGGAGGATATTTTTCTCCTTCTATCCGTCCTCTCACTCTCGCCATCCATTTCTTCTCTCACCAATTTCATTCCGATCTTGGACAACGGTAGACCATAAAACATGGATTGATGAACTTTTCTGAGAGCTCCGAATTTTCAACCCAATTTTCTATAACCGACGGGTGAAGTGGAGGGAGAGAGAGAGAGATAGGGGAGGGTTGGGGCAGAGAAGGCGTGGGTGGAGAGGAGAAAAATAAAAATTGGGGGAGGGTGTGGGTAGGTGTGAGATGGGATGCGCTCCCCGTGACCCTTCTTTCTTTCCCCCAAACCCTCCCCCTCTCCCCAACCTCCTGTTCCCGGACCGTCATCCGCACATCCCCCCCCCGATCCGTCCCCGCTCGTCTCGACCCACCGCTTCCTTTCTTGCACCAACACCAGGCCCCGTTCACTCTCCCGAGCAATCTCCCCGCCGCGCCCTCAGCGCCGTCTCAACTCCTGCACCCTAATTGCTGCTACGGAGCCTTCATTAAGACGGCCCCCACGAAGCCACCCCTGCCGCCCTCTGCGACCACTCCCTCCGCCCGCACACCTTCCTCCCTCTGCCCCGCCTCTCCCCACCCACCTGCTACCCCTCCCCTGCGGCCCTCATCCCCACACACAACGACTTCGCGTATTCAATTATGGAGGTTACGCGCACCCGAGGGGCGGGAGGGGAGGCACTCGGAGTAGAGCTATAGGGGTGGGTTTCGAAGATTGACCTCCTTCTGTACGTGTATGTATATATAAATACATATATATATATATATATATATATATATATATATATATATATATATATATATATATATATATATACCTATACCACACACATATACATATACCTGTACCACACATAGTAATAGGTGTGTGTATGAATGAGGCATCATATAATATTTAATTCATGCACAATGTTTGTGGACATTCTTATGTAACGATAATTATGTAGAAGTACATGATGTTATGCATAGAAGGGTAGAGGGTATAATAAAGATCTCTGTTTCTTATGCGCTGATTGCTTTTTATGCTCATCTTTCCTATGCCGTCCATATATTTAGTATATGTATGTACATTATAAACATTTAATAATATTCCTACACATATAATGATAGTAGACAGTAGAGGTCATCTGCACGATAAGGGATAGGTGGATAATGCGGTTGGAAGAGTATATTCAGGGATTGGAGGAAGGGTGGAGAGAAACCCGGCGTCGGTACTTACCCACTCTAAACGAAAGGCGCCACGTCTCATGTGACTGACGGCGTTCTTACTTGAAGTGCTCTCCACATACCATTCCAAGTATCAGAGTCGGGATAACTCTGTTAAAATCCGGCCACCACCGGGATTCTGACCCAGGCCTTAGGGCGGGAAGCCAATGGCTCATTGGTCTGGGCGTCAGTCCGGAATATCAAAATTCCATAGTTCAGTTTGCGCTTTGGAAAACGTTTCTGCTTGTAATCGTTTTCTTTTTCTTCAAATCTCACCCCCTTATCTTAGAAATTTTCCGTTTTATTTATTACGGATCCCTTTCTCTATATTTTCATATGAATTCACTGGAATATGCGCACATTTTTGCACACAGGGGCATGCTTATTTTTTTTATTTCCCCGCTTCTTGCCCTCTTTAGATCCTGCTCAATCCAATCCCTACTCCTTTCCGATCCCTACTTACCCTCTCATCTATTCACGGCCTCGGCCATCCAGTCTTCCCCACACATCCATTCAGCCATCCCCTTCCCTCTTTCCTCCCTCCTTTTAATCATTATGATTATTACTTCCTCGAGGAAATTAAAGCGAACATTAATGTACGTATTCCTTGATTCCGTGATGTAAAGCGCGGTGCCCGGGGAATGCGACACCTATAACGTTTCCCATAGCCGCGCACGTTCGGAATTTTAAACGTTTCTCTCCTACATGCCTCAATCTTACCTTACCTTCCCCATTACTTTTTATCCCTTGTTCTCTCTCTCTCCCTCTCCCTTCCTTTAACGCTTCCCCTTGTCCTTCAATTCACCTTCTAAAACTTAACCCCACCCTCCCCGGTCCTAACTCAATTGAACACCTGATAACCATTCTCGCCCGTCCACCCTTGCCCCCCCCTCCGCCCCAACGAATGCCCTTTTCCCTCTTCCGTCGTATTCTTTCTCATTAACTGTGGCTTAATGTGGAACTTAAATTATTGCTTCCGCTCTGCAACCAAATGCCTCTCCCACCAAATGCCTTCCCGCTCCTTCACTGCACTTCCCCGGAAGACACCCCCGTGTCATTGGTGTCTGTTTTCGCGTTTGGAGCTCGAAATTCATTGCCAACTGGATACGCAATTCATATCTCGTGTCGTAGCGGTAGAGTGTGGTTTACGAGCAGCGTAAAATGTTCCTTTATTCAGAAATCGTTTTAAGCCATAGTAATGGAGTTAACTGATCAAATCCATGTAAAATACTTGGATAAGTAACAATGTCTTCCCAAAGTGATCCCTGCACAAGCAATATCAAGAGTATTCACCAGAGGTTTTCGTAAGTTTAGGAGCGGCTAGATGCTTCTCTTCAATCATTTACTTGAAAATTATTCTCTCCGCTTCTCAAAAATCTGTCATGACTGCAAGGAGATCAATGCTATTATTTTATGTTTTAAACCTTAGTAGTGGAATTTTACTGCTAAAAATTGTATTTGAATGTATATGAAGAGTTTTATGCATTCAATACGTTAAATTTCCAAGTTTTTTCAATTTTATTTTTTTTTTTCAAGTTTTCAATTTTCTTGAGGTTTGCTGACATTCGATTGTCACCAGCTTCTTCCCTAGGAATCTCTGGCAAAGCGTATTATATATCACGTTTATATCGCTTGTCTGAGGTGATATGTCTTACCCATCTTCTAGCATTATCTTAAATGCAGGTTCACCCATGTATAATTTCACCCTTCCTCAGTAAAATTTCCATATCCTTGCACTGCGCCTTCCACCTCGCCTCTTTTCCTCTATTTGTTAACCGTCTCAATTTATTATTTAACTCTTTGTACTTCATTCTCTCTCACTCGGTATTTACGGTTTTCCGTTTCAATCTCTTATCCAGCTTTCTAATTATCTAATCCATGATCCATGGTTTCCCTGTCCTCCTCCTATAAACAGTTCCTATAGTTTCTTTTGCGGCTTTCGATATCTCTTTTTTCATGCATTCCCATTTTTTCTCGATGGTGCTCCGCGCCTTTCCCTTACTTATGATTTTCTCTACTGCTTTCTGATCCCTATTCTCTGCAAATACATTTAATATTTTCTAACCCGCCGCCCCCTTCATAACTTTTTGAATCGGATTCTACACTTCATAGCTACGACATGTGATCACATCCGCTCCTGGGAAACTGTGCGAATTGTTCGCGCTTTTCCTAAATCTGTACCCAACCATAAACTAATCTAACTGATACATTAAGAGTCACCTAGCATGTACCCGTGTACATGTACCATGTACTCGTGTACATGCATCTACGCCTTATGTGGTGTCTAAACCAAGTGCTGGTGATGTTAGCCCGTGTCTCCTGCAGAAACCCATTGCTCTCTCTCCGCGGTTATTCCTCGTACTTAAACCGTCATCCCCCACCTCATTACCATCTCTTCCTACACCTACCGTCGCATTCCAATCTATAATCAATATCAAAGGTTTCCCTTTAGGAGCACACCCTATTACGAATAAACTGCAGGAGTAAAACTGTGTTCTGAAGCGCCAATATTTAAATATAAGCAAACGGCCCTTACTTTATGAAAATCCCTCGTACATCCTCAAACTGATGACATATCCTATTGATTCCTTCTTCCTTGTGATACCTTGATGTCATATATACCTAAAAAATGACCAAGTTCATCGGTTCTGCTTTTACCTCTGATAGTTATATTCTATCCGTTGCTTGTTCCATGCTAACTACGCTTCTTCCTACCTTTGTATGCCCTATTATTGCAAGCCCCTGCTGGCTCTCGTCCCATCCGCTGTATATTACTCCCTCCTAAAGTAAATATGTCTCTTGCGCTTCTTTAATGACGTTGATGCTTAGTCGTTAACTTAGAAGTACTTGTCATTTTATTATTGGTAGGAAAGAATTCGAAGAGAACAGTGTTATGACAGGATCGGTGGAATAAAAAAGCTCAGGCATATTAATACTTACTACCTGAAATAGCTATAAATCTCGTAAAAATCATTGGAAGTTATCTTTAGGAGATTTAACAGAGCGTTAGGTGTTTTAGAGAAAAGATGCGATCGAAATAATTTAAAATACATGCATAGAAATTAAGGATAAGTGTATCATGGATACTGATGTAATTAACTTGTTTCCAGTCCTTTCTACCTCAGCTATAAGAGGACTTGAGAAGACCTTCGAAAAAAGGTTCATCGCCAACGCGTGTTGTTTTAATTACTTTAGCCTAAAAGGATTATACTTTCATTTATAGCTTTGAAGGCTATTTGCTTGATTAACGTAAGGCTTTAATTTAGATTAATTAATCTGTTTGATGGAATTTCCATCCGAGTATTAGCTGAGATCAAGGTTATAGATGACGTTCATTTTGACTCACTGCGCTAAGTGATGTTTCTGGTTTTGTAGAGTGATGGCATGGCGACTACATTTTCCGGAAGCTTATATAAATTACATGAGTCAAATTGCTCCATCTCCTCTTTCAACAGACCCCCCCATCGTGTCACTCCGGCTGGGCAGCACCCTGAACCCGGACGACATCAAGGAAGGCGACGACGTGTACTTCGAGTGCCACGTGCAAGCCAACCCGCCATGGCGGAGGCTCTCCTGGATACACGACGTGAGTACACACATTTAAATTCCATTGTGAGGATTTCGTTTGCTGAAAAAATTTCGCAGAGATTTTTCTCGGGCACGAATGTAAACCAAAGCTGTGGTTTTCGTTTTCCGGCGTCCCAGTGGAAAGTCACTAGAGGTATACGCCGGCACTTTAAACACATAGGTTATTTCTTCATCTAGATCTGCACGATATCTCGCAAACTGTCGCAAGGGCGGGTGGTGGGGGGGTGTGTTAGTACACCACTCGTAAAATAGAATGCAACTACATAAAAAACAAACAAAAACATGCTAATTCACATCCACAAAGACGAATATATTCATACAAAACGTATTTCAACTCACACACATGCATACGATATGCAAGTAACTAATATATGCATTAAAGCACATGCACTTATGAATGCACTAAATGTTCACGAATGGTTTAGTATGACATGTATGTATATCGAAATATACGAGAACCATTAATCAACTCAGTGAGATGTCTGGAGTGTCATAGAGTTCAATTCAAAGGACTCTATCTGAAGATTTGCATATAAAAGGGTTGCAGCCAAATTTTTCCCTCGCCATCTCATTCGCCGGCTCATACCGCCCTCTCCGCGATACAGTTTTTGACGTAAAACGGCATGACATCGATTGTCCACCCGCCCTACTCACTGGCCTTAGTTTCCTGTGACTTCTTTTTGTTCCCCAGACTCAAAAGGGACATGAATGGAAAGCGTTTTGGCACTGTGGAGGTGGTAAAACATAAATCGCTAGAAGGCCTAAAGTACATCCCGATCAATGAGTTTCAGAAATGTTTCGAACAATGGAAGCATCGTTTGGAGAAGTGCATTGCGGTCAATGGGGAATACTTTGAAGGTGGACAAAATTTAATATAAATATATTGAGAACTAAAGAATCTATAACAACATTCCTGTTATTTTTGGGTCCCCCCTCGTATGTGTGGGTATATATATATATATATATATATATATATATATATATATATATATATATATATATATATATATATATATATATATATATATTAATATATATGTATATATATACATTCAAACACAAAATCCCACCTTACGGCGAACAAATATTCATTCACATGGAAATAGATATAAGGAAAACGGATAGGAACACATAAAGGACGAACACAATAGGGGTGGGGAAGGCGGAATCGAACGGATCACAAGAGTAAAAATATTTATATATATATATATATATATATATATATATATATATATATATATATATATATAATATGATATGTGTGTGTATGTGTGTATTTGTGTAGGTAAAGTAAAAGGTAACACTTATTCATGTATATTCATGTATTGTATTTCATTGCCTCCCCTGAAGTAGCTATTTGGAGAATTGACTGAAATCCGATGTCATTTTTGTAGCTATGAAGTTGTAGAAATACTAGGAGAGATGAGGTTTGGAGATTCGACGGAATCTGCAATTACCCCTTACTCACATTTGAAAAATATACTTTTCTTGCCAGCATATAGATAAATGTCCCTAAATTCCATTATTTTAAATACGGAAAAGTATTGGTTAATGCAAGGAGCATATTCTCTTTGTTTTTTTAATGTTTGAAATGCAATATATGTGTGTTATTACTACAAATTAATTAGAAAGCTGAAAACGATGGTCGTTTGTCGTGGTCTTTAATTTTTCTTTTTCAAAGATAGTAGATACCCTAGTATTAGATTCTCATGCAATTGTCTTCATCTGCGAGTGTTTACTATTTTGAATCAGCCATAGAAAAGAGTGAACAAATGATTTAGTACGTATTATTGGAAAATTGTTGCTAAGATGGGCATTCTATTCCTAAATTTGTGTCAATATCATATGTAAAAATCAGAAGTAACTATGAAGCTGAGATCCTCGAAAGAAATAAGAAAATAGGCACGGTTTAAAAATCTTCCATTTAAATTATCCTCTCTAGAACAAAAGGTGTTTAAAATATACTATATTTTTTTTAAATGAGGTGCTTAAATTAAAGGTTATCTGAAGAAACTAATGTGGAATTACATTCTCTTTCTTTTTACGCCAATCCTTCTCTCTTTCCCTTTCAAAAAAATAATACGTCGCCTTTTTATGATGCATTATATCTATTATTTTCATTTTCCACAGTTTTTGTATTTTTTCAAATGTTTTCATTAAAGGAAATAACGACGAGAGCATCATTCTCTATCTAATTATACTCTCGTAACAAATGAACCACTTCAAACCGCATTTGCAGGGGAAGCTGACATCTCCCGTCACAATGTAAATTTTCAAAAACGGATTCTGCTGAACATACTGTATGTCCCCTTTTGGCTCTCATCGAAACGGAGCGACCGCGCCGTACCAAAATGTGTAATATCCCTCAACCACTCCGAGCAACTGGTGCGTCTGCAAGGAGAAAAATCTTGGAGGGCTATAGGGAAGTGAGGATTGCTCGCGCTGTGCCGTTCCCTCCCGCCGCCGGGTCTGATTACGGGGTATCCCACCCCTCGCCTCCACAACACCTTAGCCCTTCTCGAAAACTTCTCGCCTGCCCCACCACTCCCTCCAGGACCGAGCCACCCTTTCCCCCGTGTTCTATGGAAGGATCGGCGAGGGAACCACTCATCGCCCTCCTCACCGCGGCCCGCTCTAGAGGGTAACCTGATCCGCTGATCGTTCAAACCAAGGCTTTCGCCGAGGGGTGGAAGCATGCAAAGGGTGAATGGAGGGCTCGAGGGGGTGGATTTTTGATAAGAATTCGGGCAAAAACCCAACCACAGACGTGTCGGGGGAGCGGTGACGGAGGATCGAGGGGAGGCTAGACGCGGGATCAACTTTCGCCATAGGTGTAACGTTTGGAGGGATGGACGATCGCTCCGGAGGTCGGTTCGTAAATTAGTTGACTCGCGGTTATTTCGGGTTTGGACAATCGGAGGGTGGGACTGATGGGTGCATTACCTGCGCACACAATTGTTACAGAACCTAATAACGGTGGCCTAATTCAGCTTTAAATGTAATCTTACCATATGGACCATCTAATTCGGAATGGGCTTAATGGGTTGATAAGACATTATAGCAAGAGATGAATATCGCACGTGTATTCTACATTCGCGACTCTGCAGTACTTTGATGCTTAGCCAATCGGGTTTCAGTTGAAAGTGGTCACTCATCGCTATTGTTTACTGGGAATCTAAATAAAATATTTCCTTTATAGTCTTATGATTGCTTGGGAAAATAACATAATAATCATTGGATAAAACGTGTAAGATTTTCTGTTATTCGGTTTACGTCCCGTAATCTACGCCGGTGTCGATTGTGTTATGCGGATTCCAAAGGGTTCAATGGAATGAGGTGTCGCACAGTTTGTCCGCGCACCGAACCAAACCACGTCTTGTCGTGCATACGAGTCTTTGCGGAAGCTGATGTAGATGCCTACATTGTCTGTTTCCCTCACATCTACTATCATCCCGCTACACGGCTTAAGTAAGGAAATCGTGTCTGTTCGCGACGGCGCGGTTCAAGGAACAGGTTCGGCCGGAGAGTGGTCTACTCTTCTCTCGCCTGTATGATAAGACCTCACCAGACTTGTTCGCTCCGCGAAAATTTCGCTGTTTCGTTTCGAGGTTCCAGTACAAGTGTGGACACGACTTCGCCGACGGACAGTGGTGAGAAGCATGAGAAGGATGAAGACAGGGGGAGGTGTACTGCAGGGTTGGAGGTGGAGGGCCCCGGAATGGCGGAGGGGGGAAGTAGGAGGGGGCAACGTGAGACGATCATTTCCCACTACAAGGGCCTTCCACATACGCGCACGTGTTCACAATTAGGAGTTAAATTGGACGCCAAAGAGCCGTCTAATTGGATCGATGGGAGGTTTGTGGAGAGGAGGGGGAAGTGAGAGCACCTTGAGGCTGCCTTTGAGAGAACGCAAACTATTCCACGCGTGAGAGTTCATGTATCGCCGATGAGCACATCTCTTCTCATCCACTCGCTTCCCAGTGTTTAAGGCCGTGTGTGGATTGGCAGGCACAGGCTATGATGACGCGCAGTTATTTGCGGCAAATATTAGACGCGCACCCTCCAATCCCTTCCGAGACAATTATTGAAAAATAATCACGTCTCTTAATTAATGATAGTTGAACGATAAATGTGCGAAAAATTCACCTGTTAACCCAGAGATCGCAGGTTTGAGCAGCGTTTTTGATATAGGCTGATGTACAACTACAGTAAGACAATATATTCCTAAGAAAAGAAGAAAAACTCACCTCGATTTTTTTAGAAAAATATCTTTTGCTGCATATGATTTTCATTGGTTAAAAATATAGAGTTATTATACTGCTACAGTTTGTATATTTTTTCTATCCGAGTATCGGAGATTTTAATTTACCTTCCCTGAACGTATGCGCAGAGTGTATTCCGTAGGAAAGGATAGAAAATTATCTCTCAAGGTACTAATATATCATTGTCCTTAGTTCAGACATATTAGAATCGTTTTCCCGAATGATGATATTGGTAAAAGGAAAGTGTCACTCACATGTATGTAAAAACTTATCAGAAAATCTACCACTAATCATTGAAAAATAGATGACTTTCTAAGAAACTTGGTGAAGCAGTCCATCGAAGTTAATCAATAGGTAGATGATAAATTACCAGTATTACATCTTTCTCGTTTATTGTATATTTTCAACCTTGGGATGTAAATTGTAGTATTTTCCTGACGATGGATTTCATTTACATGTTGGCCTTCAGCCCATCGGCAAGTGACAGGGGTCGCATAGGCCCTGAAAAATACTCGACGAGCCTTGGGTATGTTCTGTTCATGAAAGGCGGAAGATTCAATTAAAGAAAATAGTTCTACCGTATTAGGAAATAATTAACAGTGAGTGTCAACTCATGCATAAGAGACCGTAGCCGTTAGAGGAGAAACCACGCAAACAAAGAAGATTCTCCAAAAATGTTTTATTCTACCACCGCCAGTTATCACTTCGAAGGTTGGTTTAATATCGGCTACGTAGTATTAAACACAGAGCCGCGTGAGATTCAGCCATTCCTTTCCCTGGGATGCCTATGGTTTTTTCAGGGCGATCTTGTTCTCAAATAATCACACCGCTTGGCTAAAGCTGAGTGTCCCTGAAGGGGTCCCTGGGATCTGTCCGTAGCTCAGCGCACTACATACTGGACCACCACGTTCCCAAGATCAATATTTTGGAAGTTAAGCAATATATATATATATTAGCTTGAGCTACGTATAATAAAAGGAAAGCAATCATCACCCTTCGAACAGAAAAGTAATTTGTTTTAAAAGAGATAGCTGCACCAAAGAAGAAAAGAAAGGAAATAAGGCAAAAACAGAAAATCCATTAGTCTGTACTCGCTGTAAATGGTGTATTTATGAACTGCTTAATGTAGGCAAACTGTTTCCTTCTTTTATTTTATTATTTTCGATAAAATTAAGCCATAAGTCTATCTGGTTTGGAACCTTTCCCTTTGATTTCGAGTGCTTGGTCAAGCCATTACTAAATATTATCATTCTCATTAGGGATTGCACATTGATACTCTAATATGTACGTTTTTGATGTACGAGTATCTTTCTTCTCTTCTGAATCTTGTAGAGCAACTTTTCCCATTACTTGAAGAGTTCAATGAATCGAAATAATAGCCTAGAGGACTCTCACGAGAGGCCGAGCGCTACACGTACTTGGCCTGCATCTGCCAACAAAATCAATTGCGCTTGCTGGAGGATTTGAATGCACTTGCTATACGAACGAGTATCTTTGAGAGCTAACAATAAAGGGTGGTGACGCAGGAGGAATATAACGACGACTGATATGAAATATAGAACACGCAAAAGAGTACCTAAACTCTGCAAGCATAGACTTTTCGGTGGTCCAGGCCATCCTCCACGAAAGAATAAGGGGACTCATCTTAAGAAGGAAGAAGTGCTCTTCTGTAGATGACTCCGGCTGTCGAGGTGTCAAGAGACATGTGATTGTCCTCCTCTGTGAGTAATTTTTTTATTGTTATTCTTATTTATGCATTTTATAATTTATGCATGTTTATATAAAATCCATCTCGTTCCTAACATTTACCAAGTTACCAACTGTGCATGGTAAGGACGGCATTTTACACAAAAAGAAATGTTAATTGAAAATAGATTCCATGCTATGAATTAGGAATGTACTAGTTAAGGCTGTCTGTCAAGATGAAGTTTTAAATGAACTTTTAATAGAAAAAATGACTCCTAAATCATTTTGAGCTTACGTCTGTTCTCACCCTTAATATTCGTGATCCAATCTGCGGAAGTGTACCTAATAGTAATAGATTGAGAATCAGAAATCAATGCAAATGTTTTCCGAATTGTGTGGCGTTATACCACTTATTGTTAAATGTTTGTCAAAGTGATGTTATTAATTTCTTTCCTGCACTCTAAAGTCTGTAACAAACTGGGTTTAATTCTAATCATGATCGTAAAATACCCGAGATAAAATTACTTTATACCTTACCCTCTATGCGTGGAAATACACAATTTCATATATTTTTCCTGTCAGGATATTTAAATATAATTTATTAGGGCTACATGGTGAAGGGATCATGGCTACGTGTGCAACCAGTTTGACTAAAACTCAAGAAATGACGATCAGCAGTCGTATGTTAGAACATTTCTTACAACCCTCATGTAATACGGTCTCTACAGGCAACCTTAAAGTTAGAAATTTTCCCCATACATGTGTTGGTAGGGAGTATAATAACAAAATAGCTAAAATTATCATGACACCACATTAGGCGAGTTAACCCAAACATTTATTAGCAATCCTTTTGGGTAGTAATTCTGGCCCTTTGTAGCCTGTATGAAAATTGCATTTATATATATATATATATATATATATATATATATATATATATATATATATATATATATATATATTTATATATATATATATTTATTTATTTATATATATATATATATATATATATATATATATATATATATATATATATATATATATTTATATATATATATAAATATATATATTCTCTACTCTAGATTTATATATACATATATAAATCATACCTCATTAAAGACGGAGCTATCTACAAATTACAAATCATGAAAAAGTGCCCTGTTTCCAACCTGCGTAAGAGATTTAACCTTTGACCTATGAGTGATTCCCAACTTAGAACCTCTTATTCTCGTATTACAAGGCACGCTGATAATTAGTCATAAAAGCCTCTCCACTCCACATCATGATGTAATTCGACAATCCAACCCACTTCGTGGGGTTCCCATATAGCTAGTGGCATAGTCTGCGGTGTTCCCTCTAGCGGCATATTCTAAATGATTTCTGATTAGTGATCAATTATATTGCCAATTTACGCTCTCTTATAATTTACCCAGTACTCTTTGCTAGATCAAGCCAGCGTGAAATTTGAATGTATTAAACCAAGAATTACCGTAGGCATAAGATGATTCCGAGAAAGGTCGTGAGAAAGAGTAACACCTAGTTATTTCATAGAGCCACACTTTCTATTTTGTCATTTTCCTGTTTCGCATGAAATGTGTTATCTTGGGAGAACTACTTCTTTTTCAAAAGATCATCACGACAAAAATCTTTAAGTTTAATTGCGACGCCAACCAGCTTTGTATTGCATTTAACTATTATCATTCTATGGTCGGGTTTTTTAATATCTCTATATAAAACCCCACCCTCTTTATTTAATAAATGAAATTACTATATCTCACGGGGAATGAATCTTTATTATTGAGTTCTGTTAGAGGATCGATGACACTTCCTTGGGGATTACTTAATTTGAATTCCACTTTATTCGAACTGACATCATATCTGACAATCTTTTGTACCGGAGTTTCTAGTCTAGCTTTTAAACTTAAAAAGAATGAAGAGAAAAGGTCTCGGCTTAAAAAAACTACCAGGAGAGATATTTTGCTACATACAAGTATTACGCAACAGGGTATGAGATCCTGTGGAAACTCATAAGCAAGAGAGTGATACATTGTTGAACAAATAAATTGAAGAATTATTTTACCCTTAAATCCGCCACAAAAAAGGGAACACTAGCTAATTGTTTACAGTCTCCATGATTATTACCATAAAATCCCCTTCCTATAAACCCTAAGTAACGTGACAGCACGCGAGGTGTTCCTCGGATAAAGATACGCGTTGAATAACACCGCATCACCTTGGAACAGTATATCACCTAATTTCACGTTATTTCCGTTGATTTATGCAATACGGTTTCGACATGTGATGATGAGTTTATTTGTGTACCAAGCAATACAAATTGTTGCATTGCCTTAATATTTCATTTTTCGAATTAGATGAGAAGCTACTAAAAGTTACGAAAAAAATTTAAAAAATTTTGAAGAGGTTTCTTTGGAGTACAGCTTAAGGAATTTACCGATAGCTTTAGTGAAAAAATATTTAATTATTTTAAATATAATTTATATTCGTCATTGGTTTAGTTTCATGGGTTAAGTTCCTTTAACTTCTGTTAATAGTGTTCGCCGATCGGCATTGAGTCATGGAATTGTTGTTAATATATTTTTTATTTAAAATTTCACCGAAACTTTGTCTGTCTTGAGGTTAGAAAACCTAAATGGGAATCCTCCTGAAAGTCGTGGCTCGATTTCTGGTTCGGAAACACCGATACAAGGGAGCAATAGTTGAATTTATCTATGAAACTTGAATGGTGACTTTTCATTCTAGCCTTGGAAGCTGGTATAGGCTTTGTGGGTGGTCCAACGTAAAATATCCATAACATAATCTTTCAGCAAAGATACCCCACCACGTAAACGGTGATAATGCTTTGAGATGAATGTCTTTTTATCAATCTAAAAAAAGTTGTATTTTAATATTTTTGGTTTGCTTCGATTGCCGTTCTTGGCTCAGTAATCAACCTTTTAGGCACATTTTTCTTAAGTCGATTTACTTTATTGGGGAAGGAACGAATGTATTTCACCGCAAAACAAAGGTATTCAAATTGGCAATAAGTAACTAGCCATGACAAATACTCGTATTAAGGAAAAAAGGGGGAAAGAGAAATAATTGAAGGGGTCGCCAATTTGACCTATTTTGGCTGAATTAAAATTGTATTAGAAGCAAGAACAGTAGGAAAAGAATTTTCTTATCGAATGCACAGTTCACGAAGACAGGAAAATGGATATTTATTACCATCGTCAATTGCAATCAGCGGAAAATACATCATTATGGAGTTATTTGTTTCAGAAATTTGTCTTGATGGATAGATTATGAAGAAATATGAGATGATTGTGGAAACAATAGATGAAGAACTCCGTTCAAATGCCCCAAACCGTAAAAAAACGCCATGATTCCTTTGTACAAACAGTAAATTCTTCCAAAAACAAAAAATGATCCCGGAGAAAACGCCCTAAGATGTTCATGCCAGCGTAGGATTGATAGCAGGCAGTGGTCAACGAGCGTGCATGCGTATTGGGTATAAGGAGGAGGACATTTTGGGCCAAATCCCATATTATTTCGTTCGCGATCCGTTCTTCACTTGTTACAGTTTTTGTATATACGCGCGCGGTGCATTGCGCGAGTACAATGGCGCTCGGGTAAAATTTTCGGGAGGAAACAGAGAAATGACAATCGTTTGTTTTGTTTGCCCTTCTGTCTTCTCCGCCCTTCTGCTCATTCCCCTTATGTTTACTTCCATCGTCCCCGTCGTGCAGAGAACTTTACTCATTTGCCTTTCCGCTCGTGATGACTTTGGAATAGTATCGTCTCGAACTGCTAACCCTTGCAAGTGCGTAGGCTGCGGTGACGAAATGGAAAGGGCTGAAGAGAGAGGGGTATCCTTCATTTTAATCCAAAATCCCGGTCCGTCCGACAGACTCCTTCTCTGCAACGTAGCTCACATATTGCTAGCAATGTTTACTTCGTAAAGACGGTTTTGGGCCGTGTGCGAATGAGGAGAAGGGTAGTTACACTTCCAAACTCGTCTGAAATGTGCTTTGTGTTCTTTTGAAAAACTCCCTTAAGGGATGGTTTGTCTAACTTTAAGCCCTTGCAACCGTTACGAGTTAATCCCTGCATCTGTTTTTTTTTAAATTTGATCGGTTTTAGCATTAGAGAGGTAGGACATTATTTACTTCCGGATGTTATATAAATTAAAATAATCAAATATTAATATTTCAAGCCAATGGAAACCTATGAAATTTTGTCTTAGAGATAGCTGCACGCGTGCCATTTCTATATCAACTGATGATTAAATCTGCTTTCTATTTAGGCTTAAATCTTCTATTATGTTTGAATTCCGGATTAAGATTAATTGAAGATGCTTGTTTAAATCAAAAACTAAATATTTACTCTCCCAAGATAATGAAACTGGATATTACCCATCGCTATCTCTATTTTATGCTTACTGTGTTGATTTTGAATGATTACTCTTCTGTTAGAAGTAACCTTAAGTTCCCTGAAAATCTGCTTGTCGAAATTCCTTTTAACGCAGTGGAATTTCCCTCGATGCGGTTGAACATGCAAATCTTTTGGAAACAAAAGAGTTTTCTCGTTTTGTTATGAAAAAATGCAGTTCAGCTTACTGGGTTATTTTCAGGAGCATATTTGAAAATTAAAAAAAAAAATGGGATTCAAATTAACCTTGATCAAACATGCCTGCGTTTTTAAGTGTCATCTATTTACGAATTTTTTATTAGTCATTAATTGAACCTGAAACCCACGTCATTAAAACGTTTAAAAAAAAGTGGAGCACTGAAACTTTTTTTACCCCAACGTTGCTGAAAATTTTGAGATACAGCGTGCATTTATAACGACCTGGAACACCGAATCTCATTCCCTCAAGTTCGATTAAACAAAGAATACTAACAACCACGCTGCACATTTCATCGCTGTCATGCATTGAGACAAAGTCGACACCATCATGTTGGTGGTCTGTGCAATAAATGCGCGTACTGGTGCAATCGGGCGGCCATGACGTGGACTATAACTCCACCCACTAACGGCGCTAGTTGACAGGTAACCAATGAGCCGTCTGCGCTTGGCGGATCGTCGAGCTGTGCGTAAGGTACCAGTTATGTTAGTTTCTGTTGCCGAATGATAGCTGATGAACTGAATTTAGGAAAATCAACAGTTCACACTTATTTGACTGAACATGATAGATGGATCCTTCACCATGACAATACGCCTGCAAATTCAGCAATGATTGTTCGCCAGTTTCTGGAAAAAAATCAATCACCATCCTTGATCATTCTCCATTTTTGCCAGATTTCGCTCCCTGCGACTTTTTCCTTTTCCCAAAATACAAAAATGTGATGAGGGGACATCACTGGGAAGATATGGACACAATAAAGCAACGAATGACGAGAAAACCAAAAATCCTAACTGCTGAGGACTTCTTAGGGAGCTTTAAACAGTGGAAAATAAGATGGAATAAATGCATAGCAGCAAATGGAGAGTACTTTGAAGGGGACAAAATCGAAGCAGACTAAGTTTTTTAAAAATTAAGTTTTTATGACCTCAGTTCGTGTATTTATTGGATGGACCTGGTAAAATATCGTCAGAGTGCGTATTTGGAAAAACTTAAATTTTTGGGTCCGCGAGGAAAACTTCACTTGCCCGTATCGTTAAGGCATCTCCGTCTCCAGTGTTCGATCCAAAATGAAGTCTTGAGCCTATACGTACTCACCTCTCTCCCTCTTCTATTCTAGAGAGATAGGAAATCCCTCAGCCGGCACCCAC
This sequence comes from Hetaerina americana, assembly GCF_022747635.1. Lineage (NCBI taxonomy): Eukaryota > Metazoa > Arthropoda > Insecta > Odonata > Calopterygidae > Hetaerina > Hetaerina americana. Next base: position 12,443,586 of record NW_027287538.1, on the reverse strand, counting down.
CCTCACCTGGCCATCGTCTCCACCCGCCACCCTCCTCCCCACCCCTTAATTCTTCCCGCCCCACCCAGGCCCGTCTCCTCCACGCCTCCCCTCCCCCACCACGCCATTTTTCCTCGCTGACCTGATCAATGTCCTCCACCCCACCCACACCTCCCGTCCCCGGCGAAACCCTCTCCCCTCCCCGGTATCCTGCAGCGCTCCCATGGGGATATGAGGAGGAGGAGGTGGACGGGGTGGACATTCTGCGGGGTGGGTCGCATTCATCTTAGATGCCTCCCTTGCTCCGGTGGAACCCTTCGGAGCGGAGGGCGAAAAAGATTGCCCTCCTCACTCTTTGTCTTCTCCTGTCCGCCACGCACTTCTCCGTGCCCCCTCCACCCTAAACCCACCCCTCCCTCCATTATCGTTTGGCTGTACCAGCATGGGGGAGCCCAGGGTGGTGGGGCGACGCCTGCATCACTCCGCCCCTCCTCTTACCTTTCTCATGATCCCCGGACCGGCGGCGATACGTCCCTGGCCGCAAGCGGATGGGGGGATGTTATTTTCAAAATGTTCCGGGGTGCGGCCCACTAAATGGTGGATTCCAGGGTAAGAAATCCGTAATTGTTCTGTCTACATCAGCCAGCTTTTATCGACGCACTTCGTCCCTTGCTCGCGGCTATCTCATCCATCTTCGAGAAATGCCACCAAAATGAAGAAAATGCCGTACGTACCCTCTGATGTTTGTTAACCCATTGTCACAAAGACGCTTGTTAATGGTGGGCCTAACATTTACTAAGGAAATTCTTCCTGAATACCCACTCTCTTACGTCTGGTTTTCTTCATTCTCACCAAATCAACATTCGCCGCACGAAGCAACAAATCAGTTCTATCTTTTCCTTGAGCGAGTAAATATTAAAACAAATTATTTCAATGAATTCCATTGGTACATTTACGCTTGCTAGTTACAAGGTCTTTCCCAGAAATAATAGAACTGTGTCAATTAAACAAAATGTACGCTCCTAATCTCCCACGTCACGGACTGTTTTAACACTTCCACCGAGCTTGCAACATCTTCTCTAACCTCCCGAAACAACTTGTGCCCCTCAAAAACACCTGATTTATCCATGGCGTTATCACCAGGAGCTGCCTTGAGCAGTTGATGAGTCTCTTTCCCGATTTTTCTGTTTCACGCAAAGTTTGATGGCGTAGCGCTGTTCCAATAACCGGTTCATGACGGAGTGTAACGATTTCACGTCATAGAGGTTTCGCAAACGGACGACCCGTAATCCGCAAAGGCTGGGTGCCAAGTAATACCGGCCTCCAGCTTTTCCGAGATTCCCCTCCGGAGAAACCGCCAGCAAGAGAAACCGCCGCCCGTCCTTCTGTCTATCTGGGAAAAAATAAGTCATACTAATTTTGGGACATACCTTGTCTCATTCTATTATACGAATGTATGAATAAACTTGAGGCAATGCTCAAAAATTCGTAACTTGTTTTGCAATTGGAATTGGCCCAAATTTACTATATAAGGAAATGCCAACCTGAGGCATTGACCATTTACCAGTAAGAACAAATACGTATATACGTATGTTTATTAACAATGGAAAGGAAATTATAATGACTCCTTCACATTCTAAGCAAATAACAATAAGCATGGGAAAATATGTCATTTTTGTTTTTTAGATATTCCCTAGTATTTTAATGGAATGGAAAGCAAATGGAAGGTTCCTTATAATCGCTGAGGAATCGAAGGTGTTGAAGTCCCGGAGAGGAGAGATAGGCAGAGCGAGGTAGATGGAGGAAGACGACATGAAGTGTGAAAAAAGACTGGATTACATAAAAAGGAAATAATTTCTGATCATCCGTATTTATACTGAAGGGAAATATATATATTTGTGCGAATAGTCGGTGTAATGGAATTCAAGTTCCATCCGAAAGCAATCTCTAATCTTTAAAATCAGAAAGCTTTGGAAATGACCGTAAACGTGATCCTGTTATACGATTCAATGATCCAACTTCCTGAATTGCAAACGTTTTGATGCAGAAAGATAGGAGATTGAAATGAAATTTCTATTTTCATTTTTCAAATTATATTAAATTTGCAATGTGGGATTTCAGATTTGGCATACTGAGTGTCTGCAGATTCTCAAACTGCAATATTTGAACTAAGGATTTTATCAATGTAGTTGCTGATTATGTTTCGTTATTTTTAAATAGGACGTCATTTTATACACATTACGTGTTTCATAAAGTTATTACTCAATTTTCATCGTTTAATCAAGCACCGAGAGGAGACGCGTATTCAGTCACTTGCCCAAAAAAGTGATATCATTCAATCAGTTCTTCACTAAGCCCAGATTAATGCAACCAGGAATTCCTTTTCACACATCAGTCGCATTAATTCGCTACAACTGTTTCGCAGTACGCATGGGAGTGATCTGATGCCATCACTGGCGTGATAATGCGCCCTCCACTGCTCCAATCGCCGCATGCAAAATTGTATGAAGTCACTAAAACCCTGGCTGGTAAATCTTGGCTACACGTAAAAAAACTATTATTTACGCGATTTTTTTGTGACAAATACGACACTGTGAATTGTATTATAAGGCTGATATGAGTATAATGTAGAACTGTGTTTATTCTCAAGCGTCATTTATTTTATGAAAAGGCAACTAGCAGCTTGATTTTTGAATAAAAATTGTAGAAAATAGGGAAAACAAGCAGACGAGATGTGATTGCATTATAAATAATTCGGACAAACTTTGTCTGCAACTTAACAATTTTTTGCCGTCAACAGTCATATTTTTGCCGGCAAAGAATCCGTTCCGCTGAGCATCCCCGCATCAAATTCTTCACAGCGTCACCGTGTCGCGGAGCGGCCAATGATGCAGTGGTGCATTGATGTGGTCCATGCGTGAAACGGAACGGACCCCAGGTTGCTAAATGACTTGATGTCACCCGGGCGGGACATATTCATGAATTTGGCACTGATGGATGGTCTCGGGCAGAATTTGGTTGTGCCGAGACCAATGGAATGGACAGGGTTCCGTGGGCACAAATACCTTCGTCAGGGATTGAAGATAATTTTAATCGAACGTGTCCCACACTGTGCCTCGACATTCCCAATAATAACCAATGACCTCCTCGCTATAGATTTATTATATTGATGGATAAAGGAATATGAAAATTACCTGCTGTTTAATATGAATTTCAAAGTAGTACAACACCTGAATATCGCATTGCACCGCTTGTGTCCCTCCACTATCCATTCACTTGACTACGAAAGAAAAAATCTTCTTGAATCTAGTAAAATACTGCTCACATAAAAGACCCTTGAACTTCCCAAACTGTTTTTTAAGTTTTTTTTGTAATTTGGCACGACATCATTGGCAAGTTTAGTAAATTTGTAATTTCTAGTAGTTTTTCTCATCGAGGCATATTTAGAAAATTGAGTAGCTGGCGTGATGTGGTGGAAGTCGAACAAAATGAAGAGCTGATAGTAGCATTTTTCAAATTGATATACCTCGAAATATCAAGCGGAAAAGTGCCACGATCAATTATTCACGATGCATATTTAATATTTTGGCTGAGAGTTAATATTTGTGAAATGAAAGAAAGCGTGTGTTCCAAGTGATTTCAGTTACGTTTAGAACACTTACATCCATGAAAAGTGTACTTACATATATTTTACCATCATTGACGGCCCTGTGGTGTTTGAGCGTGATGCGTACTTGAAGAAATACCGTAACTCTGGAGTGTAAAATTCACTTTATTAATTGATAAAGGATGAAAAATGAAGAAACCGGCGTTTGGAAAGGAGGGCCATGTCATTTAAGTCATTTATTTTACCCGAAGTATTATGTAGAGTAAATTATTTTTCGACAAAACTTTGTGAAGGCGATAATTAATTAGAATTTGACGTAAAAATGTATCAGAAATGTTTTTCTTAAATCTGTTTAGCCATAGTAACGAGAAGAAGTTTGCCGTGGCCTTTGTTCAATCTTGTATTGTTATTCGCTCTCCAATCCTACATGTTTATCCAATGTAATCCAGAGCGGATTTAGTTAAAAAAATAACTATTTCCACATGCAAGTAAAAGGTTTAATCTCTAAATTTATGGGTACAAGCGGTAACTTCATGCTTTCAAGGAAGGCAGTCAATAAAGGTTTGTCGCCTCCTCGACAGCCCTGTTCCTACACTCCCGGTCTGTTCCAGAGTGAAACGTTATATTCCTTGCATCATCGCTAATTACAGTCTGACGCCCACTCAACCATGCGCAACTTTTAGAAGCCACGAGTAATAACTCTTGTAGACAGCTGCACAAAATTAGGTGGTCGACATTGTAGTCTTTGGTCAATAAATATTTTCATTGATATCTTTACTGTGGCACGGAATATTTAGGCCACCATTTGCGATTTTTATAACGTACGCCAGAATAAATGACGTGTAACTTACATGGAGAATGAAGCATATTTAAAATGTAAATTACAGAGCAAAGTAAATTACTGTCAAAAGTAAATTAAAATAAATTTCATACTCATAATTAAGTTTTTATAATCTGTGGAACGCGGAAGGAATTTGAAAATATTTGAATCTGAGTTGAACTTTATAAAATAAAGTGTTATTGGGTAGTATATTCAATTATAATAAAAAATATGACCTATGGTTGCATCTGATACAACAACATACAGGTTATTTCAAACGAAATAAATTTATATGGAACATAACCGTGTACTAAGTATTTATTTTTTCTTTTCGATTCACAAGAAATTACTTTATTCTCTTCTCAATAGAGATGATTCTGTTATATTCTAAAAAATCAAATATATACAAAAATTAGGGAAAACGTAAATAATTTCTGCAGGGTGATAAAATTTCCTTAAGCCCATTTCCTTGCTACGATGGCCGGAGGAGGCAGGTCATAAACGTATGCTTCCTCTACAACCGAGTAAAACATCCAGTTTTCCAGACAGCCCTCGATAGCAGTGACACGACGCCATTTTTTCACCCTTAAGTAATGAGGAGGGCCCTTCTTTTGGCGTCGGGGGTGACGGCACGCCGAACAGACTGGGCTTCTTCATCCACGGCGGAATGACAAGGCAGCTCCCGCACCGTCCCCACCCCCGACCTCCCTCCCGACCACTTCTTCCCCATTCCTCCCGCTTATTTCCAATATCTCAGGAGGAGGAGATGGAGAGGGGATGATTTTTTCCTGGGTCTCTGTATTAAATTCCACCCCCGTCCATATAATATCGATTGCCCTCGCATGTTATGTATGTCCGAGACGCCATCTTTGCTCAAACACACTCGTCCCATTTCGTTTCCTTGCCCTTCGTGTACTTCACTACGTACGAATCCCTCGCCCCTGGGACGTGAGGCACTCCCAGGGCCGGAGAAAAAACTCACATAAAAAATCATGGGCAATCTTATACAGTGATATTTTTTCACCTTCAAGAACTCGGTCATACATTTCGGGTTTCATACACTTCTTTTTATATGTACTCAACCCTGGAGAAATAATAATGGGTGGCACCGCGTTGGTAAGGCTCATTTAATCAGCTGATGTTTTTGGGGAATTGGTGAAAGACAGCAATAAGCGGAAACCTGTAAATGTTGCTGGACTCTTTTAAATTTGAAAATATTAACCATCAAAGTATTACGAGGGTGAGTCAAATGAAAACCTTAAAATTTAAATATTTATTATCTGGGGAGTTCATGAATACTAAAGGTTTTCACTCGTACGATTTTCGTACGTAGTCTTCTTGGCGTAAAATAGAAGTGCTTCGGTGCTTCGAATGCTCACGGGTACCTATAGAAAAATCATAGCTTTGGCCTGGTCGAGGGGAGCCTGAAGTGGGAATAACACCGTTCAAGAACATCTAGTCCAGGCGTCATTCCTAAAATGCAATAGGTGAATCACCATTTTGAACTTTTATTCGACGATGAATTTCGGTGTGTTCCACCGTTTGTGTGATTTGGATATATGTTTTTCTGTGGTGCATTTGGAAAGGGGAGTGGCCATATTGACACTATTGTTGCGTTCTGGTATCATACTGACTGTTGCAGGCCACTCATAAAACCATAGCTATTTCTGTGGGGAATTAAAATTGGCAATAGCAAGAAGTTACAAAATTGTGGTTAATGTTCAAGCCTTTCACTTGACTCACCCACGTTGTTATAATATTTTGAATAATGAATTTCCTTCGCATACAAGTAGTTATATTTTATCAAAGTAAGGATAATATTTAAGCGCTTCGGCTAAATTTTTTATGCATATGTATCACACATAATACCACGGCCTTTCTCACTCAGAAAAGCCTTCTAATCACAGGGTCGAGTAGTGTTATTGTTTCACTACCATTAACTCTATCGTGTCCCCTTTGATCTGCGAAATTCTTCACTTGCTATCTCTTATTGATATCAACTGGAGTTGTTTATAGCTCTTGTCATTTACGAATACGCGTAAAAGTTGTAAAGTTTGTCTTCAGTTACTCGCATGGAATAATTGAAAGTTCCTTAATTATCTTTATTTTTAGAGGCGAACTAATTATCTCTGTTACGGTTGGGATGAAAAGTTGTCATTTAATATGATTTTCTTTTGATTTTGCTTGTGTTTAATAGCATATACAATGTCGAATTGTTTAATGCAACCCAACCCAACATAATGCAGCCCAAATTGTTTGTAGGTGGCAATTGTTTATTTTTTTCAGTTTAACTCAACAGATCAATCAAGGAAATGTGATTGTTATGAAATTTCATTTCTTCATTTAGAACGAAATAATTGAAATTATTTCTTTGACATAATTTACTTAGGTGGCAATGAATCATACATTTCAGAAGCCAATTATTTTCCGGAGGTAATATTAAAAATTATCCAGAAGTCTATTAAATTGACTTAATTACCGTGACTCAGGTGGAGTAATTCTGAGTCCATGATGCTTTTGGAAATTTAATTGTTTTTGTCAAATAGTGTTGACCAATCGAATTCCTTCGTGAATAAGTTTAAAAAAGGAGGCACTGATGCATATTTTTAATCTATTACAACCCTTCACTGTTCCAAATATTAAAAGAAGTAATTTGGAAAACATTGACAATATTATCGAATGGGTGCAATACATTTCATATAAAAGTAAAAATTAATTTTTCCCAATTCCGCATACTTCGTGTGGTATATCATGAATTATTATATTATATTTCTTGGAAAACTATAAAATTGATTCACATCCATTTTTATTCAGACCCAAATTTGTTTTACGAAAAATACTACATTTTTATTCTTTCAGCCTCCAGCTGATTTGCATTCGGGCTTCTGCACTATGGAAATAATGATTCACAAATCATGTGTCAGGGGTCAATTGAAAATTCCGTCAGTTTATGAATAGCCCTCCCGATTTTTATGTTTCCCTCACCAAGACCTCTCCTGCTCCATCCGAACACTGCAAAACACTGAAGCACGATACTCGGTGGGATTTCTGTCTAGAGAATGTCGGCAGGGTCACAAGTTAAATCAAGAAAAGGGCACGCTTGGGCCTCGCCAGATGCTGGATAGTGGAATGGAACTCCCACCAGCGCGCCGTGTGCTTGGAAGGAGTCAAGGAAAGCTTTTAGCTTTTCGTGTGACGAGTATTTCGAACATATCTGCCTAGCTGTCGAGTTGCACCCCTCACATTGCAGAACGACTACGAATGTGACGTCTTTCTGTAGAGCGATGCTCCCATCCCGGAGGAAATACGGCAAACAGACCGCCCCCCTTTTGCGCGACAGTTTCCACTCAGATGAAACGGAAAATGGGTGCACCTACACACGTAGCGGGTATTTCACTCGCTTTATTTTCGTCAAAAAGGCAGGAAATATGATAAAAATCGTCTTTTTAAGTTGACTTACAGAGTATAAAGGAATTCAACTTCGATTCCGGATCCGTCACAATCAGATAGCCAATCCAAACCCAAAGAATGTGAAAAAAAGAAAGTGCCTAAATGAAAATTGAAACTATAGAAAAAACATGTGAATAAATATACAACAAAATGGTACATAGAGTAAATATTTAAAAAATGACTAATAAGATGTTAATTTTTCTTCAGAATCTAAACGCGTACAGTGGTATTATGGTGAATATTGTATCTTAAAAATGAGTAAAACCATGGACAGTTAACACAAGAGTCATCAATTTTAAATTTTCTCCTTGAATTTTTAATGTACCTCTTAGGTCGCTAAAAGTTGAAGGAAAATTAGCATGCCTAGGTCTTTCACAATGAATGGAGCATCATAATTACATATTTATTATCTATTTATTTAAGAATTCAGCGCTGCAATTGGGCAATTTTCCTGGTGGCGACGGTCAAGTCTGGTCAGTGGTCACTCTTACAATGTACATACATACATACATACATACATACATACATACACCCACAAGAAGAACAGATAGGAGAAAAAATTCTCTTATATGCAATGACACTTAAAGATTACCAACGGCACCTTTACCATTACACATGGGCAAGGTTCATACCATACCTATGACACTCCGTCCATCGCCGCACTCCGTCCATAATCACGCACTTTTCAATTTCATATACCGTTATCATGGCACCCTTTCAGAAAAAGAAAGAAAGAACTGAGTAATATTTACATCTTTATAATTGAATCTGTCAAGTAAAAATTATCATATTACATATTCATATATTTCGTGACTTTTACAGGAGGGAAAAACAAAGTTTTGATGCCTTTAGTATACACGTATTAAATTTGATCCGGAATTAAAATTATGCAGATGTGGTCATGAAAACAATAAGGTTGAATGTCAAACTAATTCTGTTCAACCATATAATCAGATAAGTACTACGATATGCTAAAAATTGTTTAGTTTTATTCCATGGGAGATACTAGGAATAAACTGTAATAAACAATCATAGAATGAATCGTATGGCATGGTGTTCATAGAGAACGGGAGAAGGGATGGAATGGGAAATTATCAGACGCATTAAGCCTTTCCTTTTTCAGATGATTCAGTCAAATAATTCTTCAGTAGTCAAAGTACGTAATATTCACTTAATATTTTAAATGTTTTACGGTTTCTTACTGACATTGGTCAATTTATTTATGTCATCTCTTTTTTAATTCATATCTTTCTTTTATTTCTAAATTTAATTTCAACTTATTTCACCCAAGACCTTATTATGAATAGAGTTTAGTGGGGCGGGACGACATAGTTACTACCATTACACCAAGCCATATCAGATGAAGTATTAGTTATTTATTTATCCTCTCTCCATGGTCATTAGCAATTCAAAATTTCTCCATGTGGGTTATGAATCTAATTCAAGTACGATTCCGAAACAGGTGGCAAAATCATAAAATAGCTAACGACCGAGCGAATGTATAAATATGAACGCTGAAAGTGATCGTCGCGGGCGGGAAAAGACACAGCTGCTTTCTTGCCGTCCTCCGAAATTTCTCCAGCCGTGGGCCATCTTGCTGTGTGGGGGTGAAGGGCTAGAAAATGGTGGCATCAAGCAGTAAGAGCACATTAGCGCTTTAAAAAAAACGGTCGGTGACAAGTGTAAATGGATCCGTAATTGCCTTGCGAGCACCGCAGCAGAGCAGGCAGCATCGTAAATAAATCGCCAGCAAACGGCACGAATGCAATTAAGCCGATCGGGTGGAATAAAAACTGGAAATGTAAAATAACTTCGACCCTGCGAATTCCTTCGCTTTTCCTACCGGCAATTATCATACACTTTCACGGTTCGCTTCCCTAGAGAATCCTGGACCTTGCCCTTGGGATCCGGTTGAAATAGGGTCATTTTAGGGTCCTTTTCTCCTCGTGTCTTCTACTTCAGTTTTTTCGTACGTTCAGGAATGAGGCTGAAGCAGTTTCAGCAAAAGATCGTGAATGATAACCTCAGTGGAAGATGATAATTTTGGAGCTAACGAGACATGCTAACATGGAATAGTTCATGAATGGGAGTAATTGAAATAAACAAATTTAACGTCAATAACCACTAGAAATAAATTCTAAGCGTACAGCTCCCAAGAATGTTTGTTCGCCTGAAAATTAAACAAATAAGAAATAAAAATAGTGGCGTTAGTGTTTGAAAAATATTATTTGTTTATCAAGTGTTTGTTAGGAGTAGGGAGGACAACCCTAGAGTTGTTCTGAGCTTGTGTGTGCGTACGTATGCTACATTTTTATGAAAAAATCTTCTCACTCACTATTAATGTATTTTTTTAACGTATGCTGTTTAGCACTGCATTACGAGTTCAAACAACGTTCAGGGGATTCTTTCTGTATTTTAAACAATCAGTGCTCTGCACTTTTTACGAGGACCAATTACATTTTTACTATATGAATTTTTTAGATACACTTAGTAATTTCAGGTGAGTTTGATTGCCCTTAAGCAAACGTTTCTTGCCACTAAAGCCATTTATGATGACGTTCCTTTATTAGGCGCTACCAGAAAACTATGCATGTTTCTTAACATTCCTATAGTATCGTTCACGAAAGACGACTCTTGGCGGTGGTGGAAAAATTATATTGTTTGAAAAACTCAAATAAAATTTTTTCTCGTCCGTTACTCGTGCATTTTAAATGCAAAAAGTAATTGAAATGTGCATTTTTAACAGTTATGAACTAATACCAAACTAATAAAAAATAATCCATGAAATAAAATAGAATGCTCTACAAAGTTGCATCTTGCATTGCCAACTCCCGGCATAAAGACATAAAACATCCCCCCCCCCGCCACACGCCCTTGCGGCGGCTTGCGGGGTATTATGTAGATGTAGATGTAAAGGTTGGATGCACCAAACTATTCAATTTTTGACTTGAGAGTGCATGTTTTTATTAATTTAATCGATTTCCCTCGTGCTCCAGTAAATCGTTTTCTAAAGTGTAAAAATCCACAACTACCTCCATAAATACGTTTTCTTCAAAACAACTTTCTCACTGATGCTGGTAAACTCACGGCAGATTAATTATGTGTCAAACAGCTAACCAATTCGCACATGCACTGGCTCCTCAAGAAATAATATGGTGAGCGCTTCTCTATTGTATCATCAAGCTGGACTAGAACAGATTGAGGCAAATGTGAGCTAGGTAAGAGTAAAGACTCTTAATGAAGATTTTGCGCACCGTCGTTGTTTAAGGCTTGTCTGCTTACGACTCCATTGCAGAATCCCACGTACCTCCAAAGCACACGAGGTCCCCCCACACCGAATCCCTCTTGTTTGTTTCGGAGCGCTCCGTGGGTAGTTCGCCTGTGTATGAGTACAAGGTGTCCTCTCAGGACAAGGGTACGCTCCGGATGTTTCCCGCGCCCGCCCACAAGCCAGTCTTTTCACAGCCGGGGGAGGGCGCCGCCGGTCGCGGAGGCCCAGGAGGTAACAACAATGGACCCACCGGCTCTTAATGCCCAAGGGCCACAATAATACGATTTCCGACCCCGGGAGCCAATGTCCTTTCCTTTCCACTCGGGTCGCAGGTGGGAAGGGAGGAAGGGTTGCGAGTGGGTGAGGGGCAAACGCGGGGGTCAGCCCGCTTCCCCCTCGGTTATTTCTTTTAGGGACGGGAAAAGGAAGGGACACCCGGCGTCGGGAGGTCCGACTGAAAACAATTAAGTCTTCCACTGCGTCCTCCCTTGCTTTTCCTTCCCCGAATGAAGAGCGGAGTTACCTTAATTACGAACGCAGGAGTGTAATATTTTTCTATTTACCTCCTTCAGGCGCTAATCTTTGTCGGTCGAGAGAAAATTTGGGGGTGAAGTGTTAAGTGGCAGGTGCAGGCATAGATTAACTTGGCATTTATTAGAATACACCGGATGAGTTAATGCTTTCATCATTCTTTCATTCTAGGATATTTTTTTTATTTTTGGAGTTTCTTGTCCAATAGGCGGGAAACAGGCGGGGCCGGGACGTATATAAGTTGACCGGAGCAGAATTAGGGCTTAAAATATCACCGTTTCATTTATAAATGTTTATTATGCAATTAAAAAAAATAAGGAGAGGCTTTGAGGTTGATTCACATTGCGAGAAGTAAATCCTAAAAATCTCTTTAGCGAGCAGTTTTATAAAAGTAAGGATAATTTTTTCACATGCCCAAGGCAATTTGTTTCCCATTTGCTCCCGTTTTGGTAGATATTTTAGAAAAGATCCCTATAATGGTGATGGATTTTTAATATTATTTTAATTGCAATCGAATATTTCCAAGCCGGACGATGTTATGAGAAAAGGGAACGATAAATGCCTATTAATTGGGAAACTGGTCGAAAGCAAATGCTGCGTGCACCGATTTTTTTTGGCTGACTGACTCATAATCGAGTAGCCAAATAGGTCATATTCCCTCCATATTTACCCAATACCTTTTTTTGTTAATTTTTCCCTGCTTCAATGTATCTCAAAAGTGAAAAATACATTAAATCTTCCGTCCGACATTTATATTTCATATCACGTATTTATTTCATTCATTACTGTGCCTTGTTCAAGAGATACATTCTGTGAATTGATTTTTCGTCTTTTCATATGCGATAAATCTGAGATAGCCGTACTTGAAAAAATCAATTATGAAAAATGTAAACTTAAAATTTTTATTGACAACGAAAACAATAAAGCGATAGAGAAAATCTCACATTGTGAAATCGTAATAACCCTGGAAAGTATTATTCTATTAACAAAGAAGAGATTAATTTTATATAATATAATTGCTATTGGTATTAAAATACTACAGAAATAAAAGAACGCCAAAGAAATCTTGTGAAAAGTGCCAGAGAATGTTATAAAAATGTTAATGTTCCCGTGCATTCACAAGTCAGGGTATGGTTCATTTTTAATTGCCTAAAAGAGTCATAAAACTACTCTCCCTGTTACAAATCCAAGGTTGAATGTTTAAACGCTTTGTTCGAGTAAAAGATCTACCATTGGGAAATTGAGAACTATATTTGGGGATTTTCAAATAAATGTGGTGAAAATAACACAGTAAAAAACAAAGTGTTGCGACGTGCAATGCACAAATAGAAGCTAATCGTACGGAGCGTAGCGCCCGAGTGATCTGGGGCCGTAACCCATATGGGCTGGGGCTGTGTATAGGACGTCGTGTCTCACTCTTTGCCTCACAAATAGTGACCCTTACAGATACTTACTCCGTCTCTTCGTGAAGGAAACGACGTCGAAGGTAGCGAAGATTTTCGGAGAATCCTCGTATGTAAGGCCGCATGTGCCTGTGACTGTCCATATTCCTTTGTACTGACGCTATCCAGAGTGGCGGAAATTTCACGTCACTCTTATAAACGATTCCCTATTTTTTATCGAGAATTCAAAGTTGGAAGACTCAATACGGAAAGAGTGGAAGACCCCATTCCCCCTCTCCCACGCTCGGCAAACCATCAGATCATGCCAATGGATTGGTGAGTCTATTTACTTCCACTCTTTCCTTCATTATGATGAGCGTAAGTTCCCATGTTTACCACAACAACATCGCTGAGTGGCCCTAGAAAACCTTTAACGGATTATTACTTTTCCTTGTCCCTATTCGTCTTGCCTCGAGTTTCGAAACGTAAGATAGTCAATAAAAGTATCAATAATACAAAGTAATTTAAATTCGAAATATTAAATAATAAAAAACCTTCCTCACTGAAGACAGTTTCGACGATACAATCCGGCTGCTGCCCTAATTCTCCGGACTAAGTTGATAATGAGACAGAAAACTCATGAAGCATAATGATACAGAAATATATATTTGCGGAATATATTTCAAAATGTATTTCTTTTATTTTAAATTTAAATACATCATTATAAGTATTTCAATCCTAGGACTGGTTTAATGCAGCCCTCAATTTCACTCTTTTTAATATCAATTTCCTAAATCCTTGATACCTTCTCTTCTCTCTTTTACGTCCTTCTTAATTTGCCCTATGTACTTGTCTCTTGGTCTTCATCGTAGAATCTTTCCTTCCATTTTTCATTCTATTATATTCCTAATCAAATCATTATGCCTCGAAAAAGTCAAGAAATCCAAAATGGTTCTTCTCAAAATTCCACCTTCTATTAGTCAAATTTACCAGAATCTAATAAAAAATGTTTCTACAATATGAACAAAAATAAATTGAAGCCTAAAATTTCGAGTGGTGGAAATGATGCAATCGAACCGAATGAGCTATCGTGGATGAAATTTCATGGAGATCCTTGCTGACTATTGTTCTGAAAACCCCCAAGATAACATCATCATAGACGGGGAATTAAACCTTCCAGAAATAGGGAGGGGGGCAAACAGCAGGGGCGGGCAGGCACAAGATCTGGTAAAACGAATCATTAACCAAGAAGGGTTTACCAGGTAGTAAATAAGCCCACTGGGGGAGAAAATACCCTCGACGTTTTTCTACTTAGATCTCCAAACCCTATCATTAGTATAGATGTCTTGCTACCGGCAGTCAAAGACCCCATGAAACCAACTCTCCAGAGCGGGGTTTACCAATTGCAATGTGGCGACTGTGATGCTAAATACATTGGTCAGACAGGGAGGAGCATAACGGTTCGAGCGGAAGAACACCGGAGGGATTTCATAAAGAACACTGGGATGTCCCAATTCGCAACTCATCTCTCGAAGGAAGGCCACCGAGCGGATTTCACCACCGAATTACTGCACGGAGTGAAGAAAGGGACGCAGCTGGATATCCGAGGGCAGTTAGAAATTCTAAAAATGGTTAAGAAGAAGGAAAAGATAACTAATGACCACCTCTTCCCTTTCCACTCACCCCTCCTGGACATTCCTATTCTACACCCCAAAAAATCCCCATGACACAGACCCACGCTCCCTTCCCAACCTTTCCCCCTCCCCCCCTTCTTACACCTCTCCTTTCCTTAATTACACTCCCCCATCTCCCATCCGCTACCTCTACCCGACCGAGTATACTATATAACTCAGGTAAATCTATATTGTACCACTAGTCCTGAGGATGTTACAGTGTAACGAAACTAGTTGACCAATAAAGTTTATTTTGTAGAAAGCAAAGATAGTATTTGTCCTGAGTTATAGATGTCTTTCCGGGAATAAGTGATCACGCAGCAGTGTGCGTTCAGATGGAGGTGAGATCAACAAAAGGAGGTGTGGGGGATGAAAAGAAAATTTGGCAATATACCCGGGCAGATAGGGAAGGGTTCCAGGAATTTTTTAAGGGGCAAGTTTCCTGGATGGGCAGCTAGTGGAGCGACCGTGGAGAAAATATGGGAAACATCCAAAGAAATAATTCTTGAATGGCAAATGAAGTATGTTCCCATGAAAAATTTGAAACAGAACACGGATCCGGAGTACTACAACAAAACCATAAAAACTCAAGAGAGAGGAAAGAAATGCAAACAGATTAAAGAATGAAAGCAAAGAAATGTCACACCATTACATTTGGTGACCTAACACCCCCCGCCACACGCCCTTGCGGCGGCTTGCGGAATATTATGTAGATGTAGATTACAAGACCTTGGCCCGGAAACCTAAATAGGGAAAAGAAGAAGGCAAAGGAAAAATATCTTATAAATGTAATTTTGAAAGACAATGCGACGAAATTCTATAGATACATGAGAACGAGGAAAGACAGGGAACGCGTGAATACAGGGGTTCGTCCGGAAAATAATTGTACTGACTCATGGGCTGGGCGCGCCGCTCCAGGCGCGCCCAGCACCGCTCTGATGGGCTACGATTGGAGGGGGGTATGTTGGCAAGCGACGCTGAAAAAGGCAGTCGGCTCTGAGCTGTGGTGTAGTGAGGAGCTCTGTTAACGCGAACCTCCACGCTCGACCCACGTCACGGAACGCGATGCCGAAGTTTTTGGAGCAGCGTTATCCCATCAAATTTGCGGTAAAGCTTGGGAAATCGTCTACCGAAACTGTCGGTATGATTAACCAGGCTTACGGGGAGTCAGCCATGTCCAGAAACATGATCTTTCGGTGGCACAAGATGTTCGTGGAGGGCAGAGAAGAGTTCGACGACGAGTCTTCGAGAGGTTCCCGATGATGCCTTCGCGGGAGCGTTCCAGGAATTGGAACGCCGCTGGAACAAGTGTATCGACTCACAAGGGTCCTATTTTGAGGAATATTAGCTTAAGATATGTAAAAGTGTGATAAATTTTTTTTCCTGAGCTCAGTACACTTATTTTCCGGACGAACCCTGTATATTAAAAACTAAGGAAAATGGCATTGTAACAGACACTGCAGAAATAGCAAATATGTTCAACTCCTGCTTTACGGATGTTTTTCGGGGAATAGAAAACAGAAAGGAAAATAAGGCTTGCCTAAATAGCTCAGAAACGACAGAGAACTTCATCAGCATAACAGCACCAAATAGCTCACTGCCCTCGAAAAACGGTATTATCGTGGAGGACTTTTAGAATGGTGGACAAGAGCTAGATGGCTATTCAAACACCGACATGGGTTTAAAACGGAATACTCTTGTAAAACGCAGCTTTTGAGATTTAGCCAATACTATATATCGGCGACGCAATAGATGAAGGAAAGGATGTGGATGCAGTAATTGTTGATTTTTCGGCAGCTTTTGACCGAGTGCCTCACGATAAATTATTGTTTAAGTTGGATTCGTTACCATTGGACTTGAGGGTAAAACAATGGATAAAAAATTTTCTAAGAGGCAGAACTCAAAAAGTAAAATTAGGGGATACATTTTCAAATGAGGGGAGCGTTTTAGCAGGAGTTCCACAAGGCAGTGTTCTAGGGCCATTACTCTTCCTAATTTACGTAAACGGTCTACCAAACAATTTACATTCCCAAATAAGACTCTTTGCTGATGATTGCATTATAAACAGACGGATAGAGCATGTAAATGACCACGTAATATTACAAAATGACATCGATGGCGTTGGTAACTGGGTTGCAAATAATAATATGGGCATTAATATAAGTAAGAGTAAGCATATATATTTTTCAAATAAAAAGAATGCAGAAAAGGAAATGTACTTCTTTCTCCCTCTTTGGAGAAAGAATCCCATGTAGCAGTCAATGCAAATATTTAGGCATTTACTTAACTAGGTGGGAAGTCCAAGTTGATAATTTGACACGGAAGGCATTTGAAGTATTGCATTGGGTAATGAGAAATTTAAAAGTAAGTTGCGTAGCCAAAAAAGAAAAAGCATATAAAGCACTGGTTATCCCTATCCAAGACTACTCGTCCATAGTATGGATCCATATGAGGTGGGACATATTAAAAAGATAGAAAAAGTTCAAAGAAAGGCAGCAAGGTATGTACTTGGAAGGTACAAAAGAACAGATAGAGTCACATAAATGTTAGACATAATGAAATAAGAGAGTTTGAAAAATAGAAGAAAAAGGAGTAGGTTAGACGCGATGTATAGAATTGTTAAAAAGGACGAAGCGTGGGAAGATTCATGGAAAGAGATAGAAAAGCCTAACTTTAAGGGAAAAAACGACCATAGTTTCAAAATAAAAATAAGAACGCAAAAAACAAATAAGAAAAAATACTCTTTTTTAAATAGAACTATTATTGATTGGAACCAGCTGCCTGGAGGTTTGTTTGAGCCATTTCCATCCAATTTAAGAACTTTTAAGTATAAATGTAAATCAGCCACTGGGTAATAAACTTCATTGTAGTTGTTAAAATATTCTTGGTATGTGATGTGGACGCCATTTTGTATGTGATGTGGAAGTGTCATTGTATGTAAGAATATTTTGTCTCTTATCTGTTTTTATAGTGCGTGTATGTATGTTTGTATTTTTCGTTGTAAGAGTTATCTTTGACCAAACTTGACCGTTGCCACCAAGAAAATCACCTAATTGCAACGTAATTCTAAAATAATAAAAATTCAAATCAATCGTACAAGTACGAGGCCACTCGGTCGCAAAATAGCAAGAAGTACTGTGCGTGGAGAAACTACACATGTAGCATTTAAAAATCTGCTTAGCCAAACCCCTTGGTAATTCCCCCTTTCATAACCAAAACAAACCGTAAACGTCAGCCCTCCCCCCTTGTATCTTTGCGTAATTAAACGCAACCCCGTGGAACTCAGCAGGAAGGGGGGGAGGGGAAAGGACGAGTGAAGAGGGACTGCTGCCGTGCGCGAGCAGCACGTGCACGGCCGTCGCAGATGCTCCAGCCAGTGGGTGCTGCCAACTGCAGCCCTGGTGCCACTCCCACCGAACTACAACTGAGTGGGATGTGCCCCGCGGCGGGGGTGTCAGGGGTTGGCACAATAGGAAGGGTTGAAGGGGGAGGGGTGGTAAAAAAGGGATTTTAAAGTGCAGGGTCGGGATGTTTAAATGGGGGCGGCCTTTGGCGGGGCCGTTCGGAGGGGAAGGTTGGGGGTGGGGGAGATATCCCTGGCACAACAATGGAGTGCCTTGAGCAGAGAGTGGGGCGGGCCGCGGGAGGTGGCACTCCGGGGGTCGGCACCGTCCCCTGTCCATTGTTGTAAGGGCCCGGGTTGATTTTTGCACTGGCGCTGCGAGGGATGGAGTCGGGAGTGGGTGACTGCACGCGCGTCCTGCGTGTGGCTCCCCCTGCAGATGCGGTGGGATTAGTTTGGGACGGGGCCGTTAGCTGGCGCTGGGAACGGGTAGGTCCCCCTCCCCCGGTCCCTCTGGCATGCTTTTAATGAGCGAAAGAATAAATATCGCCGTCCCATCCACGGAGACACGCATTCGCACACACACGTTTTTGGGGGGAGGGATCTTATTCCATCTTCACTCCGAAAACTCACATCTTTTCCATCCCCCGCCCCTCCTCGCCCCGTTCCCATTGTTTCGCAGGGGGTGGTCGCCGCCTCGCCGTGCCGGTTCGAGTTTTCGCCGAATCCGCGACGGGTCATGTGTCGGAGGGTGGGTGAGAGGGGTGCGGGGAAGAACGAGAGGGGGAGGGCGCGGGGGTCGAGAGGGAGCGGCGACGGAATTAATTGCGTAAATGCACTCGGCGTGACTTTAAACCGAGGGTGGTTTTCATCTCGGCCGACAGAGGGCAAGCGGCGCCACCGCACACCGCGCTGCCATCGGCGAAGCGCGGGGGAGGACGTAGTCGGCGAAAGAGAAAACAAAAAAATTGCTTTTTTGTTTTCATTTCTCTTTGGCTCAGAGTCATGTGGATGTGGGTCATTCGTACCGGTTGGCACAATGGGGTTGGTACTTGAGACCCATCTCTGTAAAATGCTGCCAACGGTGTGCAAATGTTTTTTGTGGTTGAAATAACGGTTTCATATTTTTCTGTTGAGCTCTTTTTCAAATATATCGTGATAAGAAATCCCCGCAAAAATGTCTAAATTTTTATTTTTAACTCAATATTAAAATGTAATGCAGTTTCGCATTCCATTGAATTGCAACGATTTTTTTATTCATCGCGTTACGTCCAGGAATTTTGGAAATTGGACTTATGCGCTCATAGCTGCGGTCATATCCTACATGTTGCTGGTGTCCGACAAGCCAAATGCGCAAGAAATATTTTATTTTCTAATGTCATAAGATGAAAAATAATATATATTTATTTTATAAGTACACAAATTGCACCTTTTCCGATTATTTTCCAAATTTTTCTGTCTAAGACGGCTTCTTTCTCTAAAAACTTCATATATTTTATCTAAGAAAAAGTAGTGAGAAAGCCCATCGTGTCTTAATTTTAACACATTTGTCTTTGAGGCCGAAATTTAAGAAAATATGGAGGTAAATAATTATAAAGGAAGGACTGTAGGATGAGAAGTAGGTAATGGAAAATGTTGGTGTGAGGAGCTGTGATTGAATGAAGGGATTTTCGGGAACAGGGCAGTTTAGAGAGTTACCACTAACCAAGCCTCAAGGACTGATAACCCGTAATGATCGCTTTGTTTTATAACTCAAAAATTCTACTCACACATCCACAATATCCAATGCGTTTTCTTCATCTTCCTCGCTGACCTAAATCGGTAAATTTTATCAAAAACAATTTAATCGAAGTTTATAGTCTCATCAATCAGATTTTTTCTAGATTTTCAATATTTCTCTAACCACTCCTCCACTCTGATACAGGTATCAAGTGTCACCCTTTCTTTCTCATTCCTTATATCCAGGTTTTTTTATTTTTGTTTTTATTCACGCGCCCAATCTTCTCACGTTATGTTTATTGAATGGTTGCGTTGGGAACCACACACACCGAAACGATCCAATATCTAAGCTTTCTAACCTTTCCTTCTAAACTCTCCAACCTTTCCTTGGTGTCCTTGATTTCTTTTTTCAATTACTGAAGCTAATAGATGCTTAGTTTAATGCCCCTAATAACATTAATACTTCATTCCAAATTACTGCCTAAGCATCTATTTTTATCGCCATTGCATATACATGCATTATAGCTTTAATAAACTAGTAATTATACCTACATTTCAAAAATCTAATTTTGATTCTTTAGTTGAAGTTTTTTGATCCCCAACGACTTTTCGATACACAATACGACTAAAATTATTTCGTTTATTGAAATCTTAAAGAATCATCCGAAAATCCAACTGACATTATGTTCCGGCCAACTTCAGTTTCCTCTTATTTCTCAAATATCAAAATATTATTTGCTCAGTATATGCAATGAATATCATGGGTGGCAGCCAGATATCATATTTTGTATTCGGATCCCTCTCAATATTTATCAGCTACCCTAGACTTAAGAAACTGGCTAAGAGTATTATACCATCTAGGTACTATGCCATCAGCCGAATCTTATCGTGTATATCATATATTTCACTTCATTTCTTTAATATTTACTACCCTACTGAATCAACTTGGAGAAAACTTCTGGAGAAAAAAAATTTCATAGCCTTTATTTTAAATTACGGGAAGTAATAATAAGCGTTGTGGCATCATTCGCTCCCCCTTTTACTCAAACACAAAATTGTATTCGCACCCAAGCAGCCATTTTCCTGCTTCATTTCATGTATCTTACTGCTTCATTTTGTGACAGGCAATTGAATTTCTTTGATTGGGCATAACGAAAAGATGCCGCTGCGCTTTTCCGGAAGGCGAATATAAGTTGAGGAAGTCTTTTGAATCTTAAGTCGAGATGTCTCCTTAATAGGTTGGCTGCATGATCAGCATAATATTTTTATACCTCCCTCAAGTTTTCAGTTGACATTGCTCCTGCATATACGTATATGCTACGATAAGTAGTTTTAGTAGAGTTAGTAGTATTAGTTTTTACTTTCATGAGTGTTGATTATCCTGAGATTTCAAATATTTCAATTGCTTTGTTCCTCTTACTTTTCCATCACTGCCCTATCCGTCTCGATGTAAACTCATGAAATATCAAGTGACTGAATTATTCAAAACTTCATAATTTAAAATGCTGATTTAACTTAATTATTTTGGATTAATTACAGCCCGAATAAGTTTGCGAAATATTCAAGGATTGTTTTCTTTTACCTGTTAGCTCACGTGGCAAATTTTCCTTGTGCAATGCGTATCGAGATTTTCCTATCGAAATAATTTTACAAGATTATTTCCTAAGTGAACTACGATTTTGTATTTATACATATCTTTAATAAATAAACCAAAATTTCTGTATTCCTTAAATTTGCTGCCTGTTCCTGAGGATCGATATTGACCAAATTATTTATATTTAATAAATTTTCTTTATTTTCACAGTTATTAATAAATAGAAACAGATATTGGAGAGAAAAAAGTGAATTTTTGAAGAAGTGGTTGCGCTGACTTATGGCTTGATCAGACATTTGCCTGTTTTGCAATAATATTTCAACTTTATTTCATCATTTTTAATGCGATATAGCGTTAAATAAAAATTAATTATTTATACTTTACCCATTTGTGGAGGAATAATTTGATTTCATACGCAAAAGCTTGATCTATGGCGTTAGAAAAGGTGTTGGACGAAATTCACTTTTTTATAGGTAATCGAAATATATATATATAAATATATATATATATATATATATATATATATATATATATATATATATATATATATATATATATATATATATATATATATATAGTATATTCACTTGAATATGTGATGTTCAGGAATGAAAATGGATTTATTTTTTACTCATTTATAAATAAATTAATAAACCTTCAATTATATATCCAGGCATGTGACATAAAAAATTTACAGTGAATTTTATGACTTCAACTTGAAAAAAGGGATCCCTAATCTTTTCATGAAGTTGTTTATGGAAACAATACTTATGATAAATTCGTTTGTCATAAAAATATCATGAATTCGTGGTTATCTCAAACGATGTAAGAGATAAATATTTATATTGAAAGCTGTAAAAAAATGTCAGAAACTTAAATTAAATAAATCATTTAGATTTTCAACTGAAATACCTGTATATTCACTAACATAAAGAAGTAAGCAATAATGTTTATGTTCATAATGCATTTTTGTTATATTTCATCAATTTTATGGATGCATATTTTATGCCACTGCGGGTATGGGTTCGCATAGATGTGTTCATTTTGCATGGTGTTTTATTCCCTTTTACAGGTGGTGGCCTAACACCCCCCGCCACATGCCCCTGCGGTGGCTTGTGGGGTATTATGTAGATGGTATTATTCTCTTATCTCTTTAATCCCTGACATTAATTCACCTTAGTATTAGGTATTTTCTTTTGATATATAATACGTTCTATTCGCTCATCTTATGTAATCACTTCTCATATTTTTTCTTTAATAATGTGACTACCTAACTTTGATATTCCACGTGCAAAGTTTCTATGATCCCTGCCATTCTTCCTTCTCTCGTAAGGACAACCTATGCATACACTTCCTTCCTCCGTCTCTTGTTCGATCCCTTCCGCCTTCATTATTTTTCTAATATGGAGAAAACGTTTTTCATGTTTGAGTTCCTCTTCGCTTTCTCATGCTGTTCTTGATATGGACCGTTCACCCATTGCCATGACTGCGGAGGCATGTCACAATCATCTGTACCCTTTTCGCTGTGCGTGATTAAACAAAAATCTTATTTTGATCATGCAGCCTACGTAGCGTTGTGAATCATCTTGTCTCCCAAAATTAATCAACCAAATTCTGTGTTGCCATTAGTGCGTGTAGAGAGAATCTCTCAACAAACTTAATGGCGTTTACAATTCACACATTAAGAGAGGCGGACTACAGCAAATCACAGCAATTTGATTATTGCTGCAATCGTGCAGAGGAACCACTCGCATTTACTCCTGGAAACCTCTAGACAGAATCCGAATGCTGTTTTAATCAGATCACCAAAATATAAAGCAATTAAAGCATTAAATATAAAGCAATTAAAGCATTAAATATAAAGAAATTTTAATGACTTAAATAAAAGTCAGTTCTAAGGTATGAATTTCATAAAAATTTTAACCAGCTTGTAAGTATTATAATGTGATGATTCAATTGGCCTGGATCCTATGCTAAAAGTTCAGTTAATAAACTTGAAAATAATCGGTATTCATAGACAAATCGATCATAATTACGCATTGTGTGTGTGAGTGTCCTTTCTTTGTGTCTCTATATTCTAAAAATCTACATCTGTGTTTTTATATATTTGTGCGTCGCCGAAGAGCGTTCCATTTCGAAGATATATATATATATATATATATATATATATATATATATATATATATATATATATATATATATATATATATATATATAAACTGTACTTTGGAAAATATACGAACGGTGATCACTTGCAATAGAATAAAGCCATGAAATTATTCAGACACTCTAGTCCTAATCAAATGCAAAGGCCTCGACGGAAAGCAAAATAGCGGCCATCATGGCAATGAAACCGGGACGTAAAAATAGCCCATAGGCGATGATTCAGTAACCCCTTGAAATAAATTGGTTAATCGCTTGTTTTGTTGCTCCTAAAATTCCATTCAATTCGAGCAGGGCGTTCTTATTTGGCCGAGGTCGCTATTTAAGCGCTGCACTCGTTAGAACACGTCGTCACCTCGTTTGAGCTCCGCTTCGCTTCGTTCTTTCCTTGAATTCGAAATTGTGCTTTGCCCAAACTCATTGCACGCCTGTGGAAAAGCCCTTAATCCTCGTCGGATAGCCAAAAAATAAATACGCAATACGTGCCTTCATTTGCTATCAATCTTTTGCGACCTGGGAAACCTGGCAGTGGACCTCGGATGTGTGACGACATATCGGCATCACGATAATTAAATTTAAATATCGAAAAAATTCGGCATGACATATTAGAAGGAACTATTTTCTGCCGCTAATAAATATGTTCCACATCCCCAAAAATGTATGGTATAGGTTTACTACGGTGAGAACTGGCGGTAAACGATGTACAAGGGTGGTCCCAGAAGTATCCGACCCAACAAAGAAAACAAAAAATAATGGAGAAAATGTATTTATTTTTCAACGTAATGTTCTTTCAGGTATATACACTTATCCCAGCGATGTTTAATAAGTTCGATACCCTTTTTATTATAAGAACTGTCTTGCTCCTCAAAATAGCCATTAACTGCCGACATTACTTCTTCACGGTTGGAAAATCCTTCACCACCGAGCCATTATTTCAAGGTTGCGAACAGAAAATAATCCGAGGGGACTAAATCTGGTGGATAGGGTAGCAATTCAAACTTTAATTCATGAATTTTGGCCATTGCAATAACGGTTTTGTAAGCTGGTGCATTATCTTGGTGAAACAACCCTTTCTTTTTAGCCAAATGCGGCCGCTTTTGCTTGATTTCTTCACCCAAACGTCGCAATAAGTTCGTATTTATAAATATAGTTTTTCCTTTTTAAGATAGTCAATGAAAATTACCCCATGTGCATCCCAAAAAACCGACGCCATGATCTTGCCAACAGATTAAACGGCCCTCGCCTTCTTTGGAGCTGGTTCTCCCTTTTGAATCAATTTTTTTTATTGTTCTCTTGTCTCGGGTGTGAAATATTGGATCCATGGTTATGAAATGGCGCAAAAATTTTACTTTGTTGCTGTGACACTTTGCTAAAATTTCAATTAAAACGATACTGGTTTTGCTCAAGTGTTAGCAAACGTGGCACCCATCTTGCACACAGCTCTTTCATGTCCAAATTTTCAGTTAATATGCGATGTACCGCACTTTTTGATATGCCTGTCTGCTAGCTCGTGCACTTTCAGTTGACGATCATACAGTATCACTTGGTGGATTTTCTTCACCGTTTCTGGAGTCGTCACCTCATTTGGTCGACCGATGCGATTCTCGGATTGACAGCTCATACGGCCTCGTTTAAACTCTGCTACCCAATATTTTACTGTTGTAAACGAAGGAGCAGACTCACCCGGAGTAGAATCCAGTTCAGCTTTTATATTGGTTGGGCGGAGGCCTTTCAAATAAAAGTATTGTATCACATAACGATGACCAATTTTCTCCGTTCTCACAAATTCACTGAAAATATTAACTATTGATGGCTGCCAAACAAATAATAAACAACGTGGCATCTACAAACTTGAAACATATGCTTTATAGATTTCGTAATTTCTAATACAGTGATATTTTTCAAACAACTACCGCCATCGTAATGTCAGCCAGGTACTTATGGGTCTACCCACGCAGGGATTATGAACGCCATTAAGAATATTATCTAGTACACTGTAATTAAATTTATATGTTGCTCCTTCTTGAATATTTCAAAGTCAAATATTTGCACAATATCCCTTTTTATCCATAATATCCAGATTTTTGTATAGATATTTCAACGCCGATATTTGTTTTCCCATGTAATAACAATTCTCCTGTCCATATCTTTAATGTTATACAGGAACTGTCAAGGATTTTTCAAGAAAGATTGGTCGATATATGTAGGAAATGGAATTTACTTCGAGTTTAAGCCAAAGAGCGGTCACATTGACTAGAGCATACGAATTCAATAAAATATGCCGTAAATCGGTCTCACTCCTTGAAGCCCTACTGAGGCTCCATCACCCACATTCAGAGGGAATCTGCGTCTCTGAGATTGCCTTCATCGTGTCCCTGAAATCAAAGAGTCTGAGCTAACCTCGGCTTCACATTGGTACGGATATGGAGCTGGTCATTCACCGCGGAATGAGTTAATGCTATAATCGATTTAGATTCATTGGAGGAAAATGGAATTCTTTCACATGAAATCGATCTTCATGACCTTGGCACATCATCAAGATTTTATGCGAAGATATTCACTTATTACATTTCCAGTTGGATTGAGTTGAATGGGGAAAGGATAAACCTAATAACATGCAGGGGATCACGATGTGAACCATCGTGATCCCCTGCATGGGGATCCGGATGGCGGCAGATCTTTTTCAGTGGTATCCGGATCCCTAATTGACGTGCTTTGTGGAGACCACGCCGTCCATCGGGGTGAGCCTTAAACTGTGGAACCATTGGTGCTTATCGCTAAGAAGTGGCTAATGCCGACGCTGGGTTTCCCTCTACCGTTCCTCCGTTCCCATCCGTCCCTTATGGCGCAAATGACCTCAGCTGTCGGTTGCCTTCCCGAATAGCTACGACTACGACTACTGTAATGTCAAATCAGTGATAGAGGAACTGGCTTTATGTCCGGGCGGAAACAACATCTCAAAATGTGATTCCTTTTTCAATTTTCTACCATTCTCATGCCTCTACGTATGATCCTTTTAATAGCCATTTGGTTTCGTACTTCACTTTAGCTCATTTTCCGACATCAAATGCGCGCGGTATCCATGGTTAAGGGCAGATGCATCCGATGAATTTTTTTCTTATTCACGGGAGCATATGTATGTAATGGAGTACAAATGGATCAATGCGGAGTAGACAGCAAAAACACTTGCTCAGCTGCAACTGTTTGAACAAAGAGTGACCGTTATTGTGTGTGTGCGTCGGCATTTGTTACATAATATTCACATCCGAAGAAGAGTAGTAGAAGACGTTAATGCAGTTTAAAGCAAATAAAAACTTGATGGTGAAAGATATTGATAAAAAATTTCAATGCTTTTGTTGATGTAAGTTAATGAAAATTTCATGGAACCAGTTGATGAAAGTGAGTACCGGGAACAGAGCCTGGGAATTGAAAATCATTCAATTGGCATGATTATTCAACAGACAAACTGACAGGCATTAAAATTGGCTGATAGTTTATAGGAAATAGTGAACTGTAGTTCTCAGTTGAATTATTTCATAATTAGTTAATACTTTTGAAGCACACCTAATTTATTATTTTTCAAAAATATTCATTTCATGTTTCTTGCGCCGACTTCTAATGAAAGTATCTAAGTACCGACTTAAGTATGAAAATATTATAAATTATGAAAATGTCATTGCTCGAACCTCCTGGCAAAAAAAATCACGTAGTGTCCTAGCATAATACGTGAAATCGGCTCCTTACATTTGGGAACCAGGCTAAA
The DNA here is from genome assembly GCF_022747635.1 of Hetaerina americana. Lineage (NCBI taxonomy): Eukaryota > Metazoa > Arthropoda > Insecta > Odonata > Calopterygidae > Hetaerina > Hetaerina americana. The sequence continues at coordinate 12,416,291 of NW_027287538.1, read as the reverse complement.
ATATATGCTGCCCACATTCTTAAAATTAATCAGTAATGAACTTTCATACAAAATCTAATTCTTATTTTAATGTATATTCAGGTAATTAAATCAGCTCGTTGTGCTCGGTAATTACGACATCATTTTTTTTTCCTCTATTACCCAGCATTCTCGCTTAACCCCTCTTAATATTTCCATTCGATCGTAAATTGTACGCTAATCCCGACGCAAACCCATACCCCTCACAATTGCGATGGATATCGCTTACCTCACTCACTTCCTGGGTACTTACACTCCGGTGAAGGGAACCAAGGAGCACAACAGGAGCTGGTCGCTGTCAACGAGCACACCTTAAAAGCCGCGCGTGAAAATGATTAATGGCCCTGTCACTAATATACCCTCCTTCCTAATGGTCTGCTTTCCTCTTTGGTCAGGGGAATCGGCAGACAACGAAACCCCTGACGGCCGCCAAATGCCCAATAAACGAATCGCGACCGCCATGGCATTCTCGTCGTGTTCATTAAGTGTCGCAGTTGGTGTGACCTTTTCCCATAAAGGTTTTCAGATATCTAATAGTATCGACGACTGTAATGTTTTCTTTCTTCTCATGTGTCTTTTTCAACCCCTATTTATTCGTAGGTTTTTCATGAAAAAATTTTATTCACTCATAAAAGATACAAAAAGAAGTGTTGTTTTTATTTTCACGGATAAATAAATTTCTGGACAACCAATTCTCAAAGGCACAGAGTCGCAGTGTCGGAGTAGATTTATTATTATTGCTATAAAAATTAAACTTTTATATTCGCCCTGAAATGACCATTGGACTGCTTCCTCTACCCCTCTTCTTCCAAAGACTAGTAAAACAACCGAAGCTCGTGTTGCCTCGATCCAAAAACCTTCGATGTACAAAAGCAAAGAGACCGTAGTGCCCATGTCAGTCGGTTCATTGGATAGGAATTGATTCATTATAAAAGTTCTATTTCTCTCGTTCGTAGAAAAGCCTTTTCATCAATTTAAATATCCGTCAAATTTTCAATATAAGCAGTTGTTTCCATTCGGAATGGTTTGCAGTAAAACACGCACAGCAAGTGAAAACTTATACCGTGCAAACGTACATGTATGGCCTCAAATTAACTGTTTGTAATATATGATGATATTTGAAATACATAAAATAATTGATCAAACTAAAATACCTACTCTGTATTAATTATAACACACTATTAGTTTAGACACTTAGTGCTCCCCTTTATATGCAACTGTGTAATATATGAATTAGAGTAACATTAATGTTAAACTGTATTATATGATGTTTATGGAGGAAGGAACACTATTCATCGAGGCTATAGTGGCAGTGGTTTTGAGTATTACTTCCTGTAACCATATGCTTGGGAACTCTTGGTTACGTAGCAATGGCAACGCAAATATTTCTTCGAGTACATTTTGCAGTGTCCATTCGGGTGCATGATCGTTTCACTGTTAGCAAGATGGCTTAATAGAAATTTGTTCATTCCAATACATATGAGTATGTTGGTTTATTTTATCTCCTATCCACTATTTTAATAATAGCATCATGAATTCACTATTCATTCTCTCGGAAATAATTAATTTTGGTGATAACATGTGAATTTTCAAAGGTACCTATAATATATCTTAATTTATGCTAAGTAAATGAAAATTCATTTACAACGCATTTAACATAGATGTGGTTACTTCTGTGTAATTCGGGAAAGCATATTTTTGTAATACATGCCGATAACCAATGATATAAAGTCAATCAGGATAATAGAGGCAAAATAGCACAGTCCGTGGTCTACGGATCGCTGCATCTCTGAACCCCTGTTCGAGGGTCGCGTCACAAATTCGCGATGCCATGAAACAATGATATTTGATAAATTTCATGTTAAACTCGGGAAATCGGGGTCGGAGGCCATGATCATGGTTAAGGATTCTAATGGAGATGGAGAAATACCCCAAGTGGTGCTTTTCTGGTTGAACAGGATGTTCTGGGATAGTAAAGAGGAGGTTGATGATGAGGAATGCTCATGACATCCACAAACAACACAGTGTGGTGGATATGTGCAAAAAGTGAGACACACGCTCAATTCTGATTGACCCCCAAGGGTTAGGATATTAGCAGAAGAGTGCAATTTTCAGAAAACCACAGTGCATTGCATTCTTAGAGAAGATTTATCCATGAGAAAGGTGTACCAAGATGGTATCCAAGGTGCTGTCGGAAGACTGCTCGTGCGACAACTTTGCTTTGGACCTCTAGAACCACGGTGAAGGTGACCCACATTTTTCAAAGCAGGGGGTTACTGGTGACGAGACGTAGACCTTTAAGTACGACCCTTTGAGTGACATTTTATACCTCTATATTATGTTTAAGACGCCATGACGAGGTCCTTGAGCGAGATTCCCGTCGCCACCTTCCAGTAAGCGTACCAAAAGCGTGGCAGAGGCGCTGACATCGGTGTGCCGATGCACAAGGGATGTCTTGAAGAGTTGTAGTAATTTGTGCATTGATTCGCAATTAAATTTTCTCCCGATTTATTCTACTTATTTTGGGACACACCATATATACTAGTAATGGTTTAATAATTGAGGAAAGGAAGCGAAAGAATTGACATCTAATAGAGCTTTCCTGAAACATCTTCACTAATCATTATGTTAAATAATGGTCTTTGTACGCCACTATTGACAAAAAGACTCCAAGCAAAAATGTCCTAAGGCAGTGGGGAGAAAAAGTAAAGGTTTTATAGCGACTGAATATTTCTACTTCCTTTGATGCTTAAAGATCGTTAACAAAGGATAAAGTACCTAAAACAAATACTTTCAACCGGTTTAATGTATTGTGAGATTAGGGATTACGTAGTAATAAGACTAGGGAAATGAGAAATGTACTCATTAGGTGAGGGGAGGAGAAGGAAGTTTCCATCTCCGTGTCTCCTCCAAGGATGATATCTTAGTTTCTGTGAAAAAAGCACGGATGGGGTAGAAGTTGAAAGAGGCAAATCATTTGAACTGTGATCCTCCGTTTAGACTGCCAAACGCTGCGCTCACGAATCAACCATTCCACCTTCGAAATTCGAATGTGTATATGTAAATGATGGAATTACGCAGCCATCGCAACAAAGTTCCCAAACGCCACACGCAGTCCAAGACGTGGGTAGGATCTCCTCTCGTTCTACCACCTGCAGGCACGATAAGGATACCTGGCATTTTATCGATCGGTTACCGTTCGTTATTCTTGGCCCTCCTGCTCTCTCCAACGAATCCTTGTGAATTTCTCCTTGTGTCGATGTGGCACGTGATGACGTCACAACCATGGTCAGATTCGTTTCGCACAAGCCGGGTCCGCAGAATTTGATCCCACTCCCACTTATCTTTTTGTGGGAAGAGAACCAAGTGAGTAATGATGAACTGGAAAATCAAGGGAAATAAAAATGACACCTTTTTCCGACGAAAAACACCCTTGTTGTCATGAGACGAAACTACACTAGTCGGAGGACAAGAAAGATGCCATTAATCACGGGGTCTCGGCGAAGCACGCCAGTCGGGTGACCGGAGCGGGAATGGACGAGTGGGGGGAGGGGTGGGGCCGCATTCGCCCCGGCCCAGCTTTCTTTCCCTCCCCCTCAGGAGCCCTTGTCGGAGGCGCTGATTAGGGAGCGTAGTCCGAAAGCGATCTACTCCTCCACGAGTTTGCCAATCGGTTCCTCCCTCCCTCCCCCTCTCTCTTTCTCCCTGCCGTTCACATTGTGTTTCATTGCGCCAATTTTTCTCCCTTTACTCAGCTACCTCGCTTATTCTTTACGTCTGTGTCCTGAGTTTTGGTATGGACTTGGGAATGTAATTCCTAATTTCGTACGGCTATAGGAAGCACATCGACCGACTTGTTAGTTATTAGTTCGAGAAACACGCCCACGCAGAGAAATATCTTGTCGAAAATTGACATGAAATTTAAAATAACGCTAATCATTTATTTTCAAACTATATCATTTTAAATTAGAAGTATTGGTGTTAATATTTTTTAACTGATTCAACTCATTTCATTCATTCAATTTGGTTTGCTCTTAGTTGAATAAAATCACCTCAACCATACATCTTTAATATTACCATGGCGTAGGGAGCGATTTTTCAAATAGGGTGGGAACTTTTCAAGAAATAATTAACCGCCATTAATTGCATGTGTCGGCGATAAGACCATTCGAATAACCTGCGTAGTAACTTACAAAGATAACTTCGAATAATTTACGTAGATCGTTAAGAATCAAGGACAGTACAGGTAAAAACTAGATTACAATTTCAATTAATGCCATGATGGGATTAATGCTCCTGCTCGTATTTCATAAACAGTTTTGCACTTCAGAGGAGAATTTATTTCATTTGAAACTTTACACACACACACATAAACCATGACAATAAACACAGTAATCAACCTCAAGGTCGGTTTGGTTTGGTGATGGTTGAGTTCACCCAGTACTAACCCTGACGGCATGTGAAATTCAGACATCAGGGTAGGGGGCCAGTTCCTTTCCCTGCGCCGGTTATGGTTTCCCAAGAAGATCTGGTGCCCGAAAAATCACATAGCTTGGGTGGAGCTTCAGGTGCCTAGAGTGCCTTGCCCGGGAATCGAACCCGGGCCCCTCCGGTCAGCAGTACAACGCTGGAGTACCGCGACCCTATCCCTGTATTACCTAATTTAGCCATGCAATTTACAAGGATGCCAACTCTTGATCGATTCACTGTTTTTGCAATCACTTAATATTGATTTGCATTCATATTTTTTTCTGGCAAATTGGAAATTACATTTTCTTGAACAATATTTTATGAGTGGTCCGGATGACCTTAAAAGTCCACTTTAATCAGCCGCTGTTTGATACACCATGGTGAGAAAATTTTTGAGTTTCTAAATTTGTTCGTTTTTCGATTAGCGCAATGATTGCCAGAGCCGATTGTCTTAACCCGACATTTTGTGCCCGCAGAAGGAAAGATCCGAACCTCTAACGTCCCCTTAGAATTTGCTGTCCCGGCTGATGCCAATCCTATTTTTGTAATGCAGATGGATTGGTGGATTCAGCGAAGATTATTTTTCACCTCCCCCTACCACGACGTATACGTATTCATCTGGGGTGGCAGCTTGAGGTGGCACGTCCGTGGGTCCCCTCGCCTTCAATCAAAAGTCATCATCCCTCGTGGCATTCGCCGTCTTGGCCCTTTGAACGCGGATAAGGTTCGCATCTTAGCACATCGGGGAGCTCATATTCGAGGGACATTCCCGTCATTTGGCGGATGAAAGGCAAAAGGAATCCCATCTCCCGAGGAGTTCGATGTGAAGACATGGATCCGAAATGAAGGTTTTCCATTTGTCGCTCAAAGGGAATCCCTCGCTCCGAGATTACTCCTGACCCATATTTCCCATAAAGTGACGCCTCGCGATACTTTGTTTAACGCGGCGATGATCTTGGATCGTCGCCTTGGGGCTCCACTCCCCTGGACTCGAAAATTAAACCCTTTCGGTGGCGAGAGCACGTGAGATCACTGAATCCCAAGCGACACGTGCCATTCGATGGAGAATGATTTCACTTCATATATTTCACGATCACCGCAGCACGCTCTGTCGATAATGTGTAAACATGAAATGATATCTCAATACACTCTACATCTATGTGCTTATGAAAACTCATTAACCTTCATAATTTGATTTGTAATAAATGTAAATATTATTAAAAGATAAAAACGAGGAATAATAATTAATTACTTTTTATAGTAACTCTCATGACCTTTGTATTCCTTATCCTTTTAGATGTATATTCATTTATATTATAAAACTAAACAATATAAATAAGTAGATAATAATATAAATAAATATCTATCACCAATTCATGCAGGTGAAGACATGCACTCCCCAAGAGCAAAATTACTACTATTGGAGAGAAATTTAAGTTTTTTGTGATATATACATTAGGGAAAGCTAAGTGATGAGTATTTTTTAAGCTGAGGAATAATTACGATACTGAATTAAAAAATTAAATCAAACTTAAAGGTCTACAGTTAATTCAATGATATAATTTTGCAGAATTAGTCTGGTGGGCAAAGCTACAATCCGCAAATGTGGTCTCCAAGTCGAATGTCGCTTTGTTGTTTCATGTGAAACCAATTTGGTAGTTGGACCCTCGGAAAACCTACAACACGTACCGAGTCAAATGTGGTTTATCAGAGTGCTAAGTAGTGGACGTAGCAGTGGGTCCTAGCGGGTAAAAATATTACAAAACATCTACTCTTTAAAACCAAAACTTCGAGTACCTCCAGGTGGAGTATCATATCTCCCCTCCGGACAATTCTCAGATTCGTTCTTGGATTCTTAGCTTAACTCATAGAATGCTCTTCTTTCGTATTTTCATCTTAGGGAATCTCACTTTGCTCTCTCCCTTTAATTAATTTTCCTGTCTCTTATCACAGGGTACTATACTGAGTCACAACATGTCTGCGCGAGTGATCCGGAGTAACCAGAGCCTTGTGCTTCAGAAGGTGACCCGGGCGAGCGCGGGGCAGTACGCTTGCGCGGCGGTGAATCCGGAGGGTGAGGGCGTCAGCAACGAGTTGGACTTCAGAGTCAAGTGTGAGTTTCCTTACTTTATATCCACGGCGTTCGGATAACGGAAATGCATACGCATCATGCCTTGCCTAAAATATTGACTGTTGTGCTCATTTAATGAACCGATGCGATGGAAATCGCACGAGAGTGAATCCAAGTGATGGCCGTCAAGTATATATTAATATTGATCGGTTACAAATGTTATTTCTTAATTTTGCATTGAAAACTAAAGAAAATATCTAAAAAGTACCATCCGCTGCTTTATAAGAGTGATGTGTGTTAAATGGAAAAAGGGACCATTTGGTCTCAATTTCGCCCAAATAAAGACCTCTATCTATCTATCTATGTGTGTTTACGGTAAATGATTACAATATTCTGTTATTAGAAAGATAGTATATTTTTTTGGATTTTATCCGTTTTCTCAAAAACATAAATCCAAAAAGTGATTTCAACTTCTCATAATGTGGCAAAAAGAAATTCTAGCTTGATTTATTTAAGATAATGAAATGTATTTTATAAGATACACGGCAGTGAACTTTGAGGTTATGCGTCAACGAATCACCTAGGTATACCGTAATGGAGCTTATTTTTCGGCTATTATTTTTGTACCCACAGAGTAAATAAATAGCCATTACATTTGCACTGACATTTTTTAAATTTTCGGTGGAAGCTTTGTCACCGGAAAGAAGAAAACAATGCGTGATGGATGGACGGATGAGCAATGGACGATGGATAAGAAGTGAGGACTGGTTAGAAGAAATGGAGGGGAGAGGGGAACCCAAGAGTGTGTGTTTATATATATGTGTGTGTATATATATATATATAAATATATATATATATATATATATATATATATATATATATATATATATATATATATATCCCTCACCGGACTACAACCTTGACGTGGTGGAAGGACTTGTGATTTCCGATGACCCCTAGAGCTGTAATGGCGGGAGTAATAATAATTGCTCCTGGTAGGGTCACCCATGCCAGATAGGTCGAAGGTTAGGAGCCAGACGAAAGATAGTTCACGCAGCGTCTGTTCCTCAGTGAGTCGGCTGCAACGGCGTCCGACCCCAGTGGGGCGTCCAATAAGTGATGGTGTCACGTTAAAAACACTTTTCAGGAAGGCAACGGGAAACCACCTCAATTATCATTCCAAAGATTTAGATTTTAATGATGGACACTACAAAATTTTAAGTCCTGGCAACTACGATCCTCGGCCCAATCGGCCGTGTGTCGTGCCCGGCAGCGGGGGAGGCAAGGTTTCCACGTTCGTCATCCCACGAAACCCTTGCCGGTAAAACCGACAGCAGCAGGACAGAAAACGCAGAAGAAGAACACCAAGTTAGTTAGAAAAGGAACGTGGAATGTTGGGACGATGATGAGGACAGGGAAACTGGAGAATGTCAAGCGAGAGATGGAAAGGGGAAAAATTGATATTTTAGGTCTATGCGAGATGAGATGGAAGGATAGCGGGGATTACTGGAGTGATAAGTATAGAAAAATATACAGCGGCGGGGACGAGAGCCAACGAGGGGTTACCATAGTTTTAAATGAAGAGGTAGGAAGAAGCATAGACAGCATTGAGCAGGTAACGGAAAGATTATTAATAGTAGAGATAAAAGCAAAACCGACGAACTTGGTTATTATTCAGGTACACATGCCACCGAGCAACCATAAGAAAGAAGAGGTCGATAGGATATACGATCAGTTAGAGGGCGTAATCGCGTGTGCTCCTGCAGGGAAACATTAGATAGCGATGGGGTATTGGAATGCGACGGTAGGCGAAGGAAGAGATGGTGATGAGGTCGGGGACTACGGTTTAGGCACGAGAAAAGACCGCGGGGAGAAAGCAGTTCAGTGCTGCAGGAGACAGGTGTTAGTTTACACTTGGTTTAGGCACCACAAAAGACACAGGTATACATGGAAAATCCCAGGTGACTCAGAGAGGTATCAGCTAGATTATACCCTGGTTAGACACAGGTTAAGGAACAGTTTGATAAATTCGCACAGCTTCCCGGGAGCGGATAATGACTCTGACCACAACTTAGTTGTTATCAATTGTAGCATCCGTTTCAAAAAGATAAGGCAGGGACGGCGAGTTAGAAAATGAAATGTAGAAGCATTAAATGGTTAAAAAAGGAAGGAATACAACCAGGTGGTAGAGGAAATCATGGAACATGGCAAAGAGCTAAGTACTAACGAAGAAAAATGCGAAATTATCAAGAAAGGGTTTTCGAAAGCCGCAAAAGACACTATTGGAACCGTTAACGCAAAAAGGACTAGGAAACCATGGATCACGGATGAGATGATTACAGAGATGGATAAGAGCAGAATATGGAAGAATATACATACAGAATTAGGCAAAATGAAGTTCAAAGAATTGAACAATAAATTGAGGCGGGCAACAAATAAAGCAAAATAAGCATGGTGGAAGACGCAGTGCGAGGATATGGAAAGTCTGCAGAGAAAGGGTGAAATTGGTGCGCTGTACAGCAAAGGTAAATCTGTATCGGGAAGTAAGAAGGGAAGATCTATGCTAACAGGTAGAGATAAGGCGGGTAAGATAATAATTGACACACGAAAGATCCAAGAAAGATGGAAGGAATATATAGAAGAACTCTATAGTAAAGTACTTAGACTAACAAATTTAGACATAGAAAGGGAACATGACGTAGAGGAAGATAGCTTAGATCCGGGCATATTCGACGATGAGATACAAAAGGCATTATGGGAGATGAAGCTGTGGGGGTGGATAATATTCCTGCGGAACTACTGTTTAGGCAAATATGGGAGGAAGAGGCTACATGGGCTGATTCGTAGTATTTATGAGGAAGAAATCTGGCCGGAAGACTTTGTGAGATGAGTTTTAGTTCCTATTCCGAAAAAGGTAAAGGCTATATCATGTGAAGACTACAGGACAATAAGTTTAATATCCCACGCAGCTAAAGTTGTTCTCAGGATCATAAACAAAAGGATAGAGAGTAGGGCAAATGATTACTTAGGGGATGATCATTTTGGGTTTAGGAGGGAGAGAGGTACGCGTGATGCCATTGCAGTAATGAGATTATTAATCGAGAGGACTATAGAACACAACCAGGAGGTATTTGCCTGTTTCGCAGATTTCGAAAAAGCGTTCGATAGAATGAATTGGCAAAAACTAATGAGTATATTGCAGAAAATAGGAATAGATTGGAGGTAAAGGAGGCAAATCCGCAACCTGTACATGTCTCAGGCTTCACAGGTGCGAGTGGGAAACGGGGAGTCCGGTTGGGCAGTGTTAGGAAAAGGTGTAAGACAGGGTTGCCCATTATGACCGTTTCTGTTCAACCTGTATGCAGAGGAAATGATTAAAGATTCAAGAACTGGAGATAGGAATGAAGTTGGGCGGGGAATTCGTAAAATCAGTTAGGTTTGCTGATGACCAAGCTTTAGTTTTGTCAGTCAGTTAAGGGGCTGCAACCATTGCTGAGTGAATTGGAAATTCAGTGCGACAGGTATGGGATGAGAATCAATATTTATAAAACCAAGGTTATGAGATTTTCTAGAAAGAAAAAGGCCAAGCTTAACATTAAAATAGGAGGTCAAAAACTAGAGCAGGTTGAACAGTTTACGAATCTCGGAAGTGTTTTGGACCAACACGGTCAAAGTAGTAGGGAGGTAAGGAGAAGAATTGCACTAGGCAAAGAGGCTTTCACAAGGAGGAGGGAGTTGATGACGGGGACGTTGAGTAAGGATGTTAAGAAAAGCCTCGTAAAAGCTTTGATATGGAGCGTAGCTATGTACGGCGGGGAAACGTGGCCATTGAAGCAGGAGGATAGACGTAGACTGGAGGCTTTTGAAATGTGGGTGTGGAGAAGAATGGAGAAGGTGAAATGGACAGATTAAAAAACAAATGAGGAAGTACTTGGTATGGTGGGCGAAGGGAGGGGTTTTTTGGAAGAAATCCTATGGAAGCAGGGAAAATGTATGAAGTGGGTGTTGACCGGCAGCGGGATGTTGAAGACTGTAATAGAGGGGAGAATGTTAGGCAAACGGGGAAAGGGAGGGAACAGGATAGGGATGTTGGACGGGATGAAGGGAGGAAGAAAGTACTCAGAGATGAAGACGGGTCTGATGTAGAGTAGGATACAGGATTTTGTATTTAGTTAGTAATCACCAAATATTTTTTTAATGGCTGTATCCATCCAAAAACCAACCTTAACCGTTAGATTACCTATGTCATCATCGCGGCTTTTCAATCCTAGGATTGGTTTGCTTCAGCCCTCCATTCTTTTCTGTTCAATGCCAATGCCCTCATTCCTTGGTACCCTCTCCTTCTATTATATTCCTAATCAATCCATTGTGCCTCAATGTGTGTCCAGTCCATATATTTCTTATTTGCCCTAGAGTTCTCCATATGGTGCTCTTTTCTGCTTTTCTATATACTTCCTCGTTCCTTGCTTTGTCTGTTCATTCCATCTTTAGCGTTCATATCCAGCACCTAGTTTCAAAGGCTTCTATTCTTTGCTGGTCCAATTTTCCAGTGTTTCAAATCACGGAACAATAGAGCAGCATGCTCCACACGAAAGTCTTGACGAATTGCTTCCTTGTTTGCAGCCTTAGGTTGTTTGAACATAGTAATTGCCTTTTCTTCATGAATGCGTTCTTAGCTTGGGCTATTCTTCGCTTGATGTCGGTCGGGCGGAGGGAATGCAAGGGCTCGGGCGGGGAAGAGCGGGGCGTGCTGGGAAGTGGGGAGGAAAGCCGTTAGGATCTAGTCTAGTGTTTACGGATCAGGCCCGGAAATTCAAACGATCGGAATGTTAATATCCATGCGGATTCGCGTGTTCTCACCTATATATTGGTGGCTGAATTGCGGAGGGATTCTAGGAAGGTGTGGGAGAAACAATCATCAAAGGAATGTTTCTCCATAAAACACTGATCAGGGAAATTAACCAAATATATTAAAATCGATAAATGGTAATGAAAAATGTACCGCACAAATCATGTACTACATGTATGGTCATTCTTGAACCATATGTCTGGTATATTATTTCAGGAATGTATGCCACATAATTGTAATTTTGACGATGAATGTTTTAAACCGCTAATTTATTTAGCGTTTTGTCCTCACGGTTTTTCCCCTCGCAGTCGCCCCCGTGTGTCGCCACGAGAAGATCCTGGTGGTGGGGGCGTCAAGGAGCGAGGAAGTGGACATCTGGTGCGAGGTGGAGGCTGACCCCCCGGCCACTTCCTTCCGCTGGAAGTTCAACAACTCCGGGGAGACGCTGGACGTGGCGCCCGGCCGCTTCTCCAGCAACGGCACCGCCTCACTACTCCGATATTCACCCGCCTCCGACCTCGACTACGGCACGCTCTCCTGCTGGGCGGAGAACGCCGTGGGCCACCAGGGGGCGCCCTGCGTCTACCAGGTGGTCGCCGCCGGTCAGTACCCACCCCGCTCTCGCGACCCCTATCCTGGCTCGAAACACGTTTATAGCTAATGTCTGTCCGAGTCGTGGTTAGGTTGGTGGAGCAGAGAGCTTGAATCACGAAAAATGACCATTTCATTCAAAAATAACTCTCATTGATTTTTTATAGAGCAGCAACGTCAAAGTCCATGTCTACATTAACTGAATCTGAATGAGGTATTTTGCTCGTTTTTGTGCTGGTATATGGGAGATAAATCGCTTTCCTCCTATCACTCCGTATGGACCATTTATTAAGGACGGCTTTCATGATGATTTTTCAAAACTAATTATTAGCCTACATGAAACGCAAGCACCTATGGTAAAGAAATAAATAGGCATGAGATTTCCATTTTTTTAACTCCCTGGTCAATTGGATGAGAATAGAAATCATATGGGTAGGAATGGTAAGTTTAAATCAAATTACAACTAAAGATATTTTCACTAACCCCAAGTGTACACTAGTCTCACGAATTACTGGGAACTATGTGTGGATTAAAATGAATATTTCGTTCAACATAAGATTCTATTGGCTATTGCGTTTTATGTGAGTATAATTTCACTAAAACTCTTGGACTAAAATAATATTTGTTATTAGGGCAAATGCCACTCTGTACTGTGTGCGAACTGGAATAACAGATTTTACTAGTCATTATATGCAAATTTCTCTGGAATCTCTCAACCAAGAATTTTGGTCATAAAATCATCACTTTGGAATAATAACTTGTCACAACAAAATTCATAGAGTTTTTAGATCGAATACTTACGCGGACGTTTTGCTTCAATTCGACGACTTTCAGGATCTTTGTAGTCAATGTTAGCTACATACTACACTAGCTTGTCCATTTCAATCACCTCCTATGCACATTTGCATTCACATTTCGTGAAGGAGAGAAACATTTTTTTTTTAATTATCATGTAGGTTTCTCTGTTGATTAGCAGTAATAAAGAGGTGAGTTGATTGCTCTCATTCAAATTAAGTTGGCCACTCACAGCCAAGCGGCGACCCCTTCCATCCAAGCGAATACACTCTTTTGCACTCTTTGCAGTGGCGACACGGCGCGTGCTTCACCCGGCCGTGACTTCTGAGCAAATTAAAACCGGGACTCGCAACAAATTATCACGAACGCGAGCAGCGAACCGGCGTGTGCAGAATATGATAAATACTTGCCATTCGTAGTGCGTTCCATGATGCAGTTTTTTCCATGACCGGTATGCATCCTTGTTCCAGATTCTCTTATTGGTTGCTGCGGATATCAAAATGCAACTCGTAATTTCAAACATTCCTTGTAAAGTGATAATTTTCGTCATTGGAAAACACGTTTCCAGTTATTCAAATTTAATCTTGTACAGAGAGCATCATTATTAGGTATCGCAGCCAACATTTTCCAAGGAGTGTGTCAGGCAACATTTACCAATCTGTCTCGTATACTGCTTTTAGTTCAACTGAATGATCAGTCACAGAACATCGCACGCCTTCACTTTTTCTTCACTCCTCAAGATCAAACCTTTGTCTTGAAGTCCCAATTGCTTCATCGGTATGTATCCACCAAAGAACCCCCTGTATCGCCAGGTTTCAAGGGCTTATAATGTTTTCAGAATATTTTTGCCTGTTCCATTTTTTGTCCCCATCCATAGAGGGCCACCAATGCATTTGAAGGTTTCTGTTACTGCTTATACCTTGATTATAATAAGAATGTCCTAAGCGTAGAAGTTTTCCTCTCCATAATACAAAAAACCACAGCTTCAGCTCCCTTTAGCTTTTATTTCTTCTACCCTATTTTATACTGATTCGTAACTGGGTACAATCCTAGGTTTCGTCATCATTGATGACGTTGTCAAATAATCAGGTTCATTTCCAATACGCTACAAAAGTTTACTTGAAATAACCGCTCGGTTGGTCTTAAGTGACACGGTTGGCGCGGAGGTTTACAATAACTGATGTCCTGCCGCTTCCACCGCTTAGAGGGCACCGAGACCAATTTCGCAGCAAAGCTTAGCGTTTTACTCACCTACTCCAAGTTGTTTGATCCCACTTTAACAAATACGAGCGTTGTAAAAAAATGTAATTGCAATACTTTTGGAACTTATCCTGTAAATATTCCATCAAGGAGATTCGTGCTGAATCACTTCCCTCTCCCTGTGTGCCTCAACAGGAAAGCCGTTCCCGGTGCGAAACTGCACGCTGTTCAACCAGACGAGCACGTCGGTGGAGGTGAGCTGCATCCCGGGCTTCGACGGCGGACTCCCGCAGCGATTCCTGCTCGAGCTGTACTCGGCCGAAGGGGCGCCCTTCGAGGCCGAGGCCCCGGCGCAGGCCCCCGACGCCTCCGACGACTCCTCCGACGCCGGCGCCGCTTCTTTCTCGACGTCCTCGGCGGCGGCGGCGGCCGAGCACCACGGCCTCTACCACCCGCAGCCGCAACCGCGGCAGCCAAAGCCGGACGAGGGGGACGGGAAGAGGCCCCTCATGAGCATCACGTCGGAGAGGCCTTCGTTCACGCTCTCCGACCTCGAGCCGGAGGTATCCTTCCGGGTGGCCGTGTTCGCCGTCAACTCCAAGGGCCGCAGCAGCGCCGTCGTGCTCGACGAGGTCACCTTCCGGGACCCGGAAAAAAGGACTGGTGAGTTCAATTATTTACTGCGCGGATTTCTTAGGTTTTAAATTCTTGGCTTTCACGGTAATCTACACCGCCCAAATAAAGAAAGCGTGGCACGTTTGAAACAAGATTAACATTCCGAAAAAAGTATTAAGCTGTTCTGCTCACTTTATGAGTTATTAATTGCATCGCCTGTAATTGTATCGTTGAATATTGCTCTCGCAAAAAATTTTTCCGACATCGAAATCTCGCTCACTCTCCCTTCATGCATACATAAAATATATTATAAATGATGCGCTGGTAACAATAAAATTAATACACTAGAAACAGTTAAGGTAATAGTATTTGTTTCCACTTAAGTACTTCGCTCGGCTATAATCAGTTTAAATTCGATTTCTCGAACATTCGCTTTTATACGTATTCATTAAATTGCTCATTTGTTTTGCTTTGAAATTTGATGAGTGGGCTCTACATTTTTTAACCTCTGCCTTTATGTATCCCAAAGGCAAAAATACGAAACGATCTCCATTCAGCCTTTTCAGCGAAAAGGATAGCTTTGAGATCGCGAAAAATTTTTAATAATAAACAAACGTTGGAAAATAACTGAAATATGCCATACGCATAACTTCTAAAATTATATCAAGCATAAATTTTTCAAGTAATGTGTACGCCATGATTGTTAAGGGCATAATTTGAAGAAAAGTGAACACTCATCGATCTTACGTACCGCCGAAGTGGTGACAAGGCGGGTAATATAGATATTTGGATTTGGCGGAACAAATTGTTTCAACCTTTCGCTCAAACTGCGGAAGGAGTTTCCAGCTGTTGATTAATTGTTAATGCTCATTTTCCGCCTTGCAAGCACACAATCACGTCCTTTCTCTTTTTTTGATTATACTCGTACTTTTGTAGCATCCGAAGTCGTTTCAAATAACTAATGCCATTAGAAACGGCTTCGAATTATGTGTATTTACTTTCCAAACGAAATCATTTAGCGAAGGGTAAATGACCAAATTTGACTTGCCGTACTCGTCAAAAAAATCAAATGCAAATCCTTTGTATAGAGATTGTGTAAGGGGAAGCCCTTGGAGTAGGGGATAACGAGTTTTGGGATATCTATAATAGACAATTGCGGTAAATACAGAAATATGTTGCTGTGTTAAATTAATGCTTTTTTATGCATTAAAATTATTTTTTTTTCATATATTGAAATTATTTTTTATCATACATTAAATCATTGTTTGTATTTAGTGCCTGCGATTATTACTCTTAGGGTTTCGTTGAGATTAGGGTTGTGCAAATTGATGGGCAGGCAGATACTCACATAGTTATTCACCACTTTGTACTAGCACAGGAGTATGTATATCAAAACAGGTAGAAAAGCGATATTGAAACTTAGGCGTTGTTAAAAGAAATATTACATCTATCGTATGCTGAGACTTCATTGTAAAAGAAATGTTTTTCATTCCGTATGCGAGTTGGTGCATGTGAACTGAATGCCGTCGATTCTCCTGTTATCCAATGCATTTGTATATTACAAATATTTTCAAATTTTAAGACAAAGCATGGTGATATTGGTTAATTAGAATTTTGGTGAGGCTTTTAAGGTGTGCATTAGTATTTGAGAACTGGTAAAATATTGAATATTTTAATATAAAAATTAAATTAAAATACTTTACTACTTTAGTGTGAATGGACTTAGAACTTCCTCGAACTTATTTAGTAGCCCGCGCTTGAAATACCGGGATCTAACGAAGCATTTCTAGCCATATTCTGCTTTTTTTAAATCTTTTAAACTTTGAATAAATAAATAAAGGGTTGAATTGTATCCGATTTCGAAAAATACTGCTGATGAAACACAATTATTTTTGAAGCGCATGCCGATTAGCTATGGGAGATTCTGAAAATAAAAAAGCTAGTTTGGATAGACAAACGATTGATCAAGGTAATCTATGAGAAACAAAAGGCAACATTGAGCGTTAATAAAAGTATGATAGAGTGGAAAAAAGAGGAGTGAGACTGGGTTGCTATCTCTCATTTACGTACACTATTCAGCATAGAGGAAATGATTAGATGCGCCCGAACAGGCGAAAATGGGATAAATATTGGGGGTTAGAGGCTAAGCAGCATAAGAGTCGCAGATGACACAGTGTTGCTTGCGGATTAAGTACAGGTATTGCTTAAAATTTTGTGACGCCATAAAGAGGATTGGAAGAATATTGAATGAAAATTAATGCTAGAAAAAAACAAGTGATGAATATTAATGATAGAAGTGTATGAATGTAATAATAAATGAAACAAGAATTGAGCAAGTTGAATAGTACAGATTTCTTGAAAGTATGAAAACTGAAAACTTCAGGAGTGATGTAGAAATTAGAAAAAGAATATCGGCGGAAAAGGAAGCGTTCGATAAATGAAAAGGCGGCTGTGCCTATGTCTTGAATAAAAGATGAAGATGAAAATAGTGAAGTGCGACGTGTGGAATTTACATTCCACACGTCACGTGATGCATGGATGTGAAACGTGGACTTTGTGTAAAAGAGAGAAGGTCAGAACTGAGTCATATGGTCTTGGAGAAGATTGGAAAGAATGAAATGGGAGAACAGGGTGAGGAATTAGGAGTTGCTTGAAAAGATTGGAAGAGGGAGAACTCTCCTCAATCCTTAAGAGAAAAGGAAACTGTATAGGATATACGCATGAGAAGAGGAGAAGGGATATTAAAAAGGAACAGTTGGGGGAAGAGTGGAAGGGGAAACGGGATAAGATGAAGAAGGAGATTGAAAATCTTAGATAGTATTTCAAAATTGGAAAAATTCATGAAGGAGCAAAAGATCAGGCAGAAACAGATGGAGACAAAAAGGGAGTATGGGAACTGCCATGCGGCAGAAAACCGGATGATGACGACGTTGTTTTCTCCGTATTCTGTTCGATATTATTCGACGTTTTCGGTCACTCTAGTGCTATGCTAACTGCAAAATGAAAATCAGAAAAGGAACAAAATACATATTTAACTCATTGTCTTTCTTTGCTCCTAAAATTGTATTCCGCGATGTGTTTGCGGGCGATTAAATTCTCCAAATGAGATTTTAATCACGCGCTGAGAAGAGTGCATCATGGGACGGAGGAGTAGATTGCTTTGGGAATGGCAAACTTAAACGTCCCATAAACCAGTCACGGAAGCAACATGATGTCATTGTCTTTTTTTCACTCTGCGGAGATAATCATATCGAGGAAACGTGAGCGGGGGAGCGAGGTTGAAATGTAGGTCAGAGGCCCGGCTCACACGGATGGCGAAGTTGAATTACCAACTGTTGAAAATTTTCCGCGGTCGAATATTCCTTGATATTTGGGTCGTGTTCCGGAGTGAGGTAGACGTCAAACAGTGGCGTTTTCTCGTCCGTGATGTGGGAAGTGGTCGAAATAAAATAAATTACTCGCTTGGGGATTTAATTACTTAGCTAGTTGAAGTTATAACGCGATTAGGTCATTGCCAAGTGGGATTCAGTCTGAGTTGAGAACCTTAAGAGCAGTTAGTCCTTATCTGTCGACAACGGAGAGCAAATATAAGGATGAAAGTGTCGAGATTCCCGCGTTGCTATTTTAGCAACGTGGGACGATGCATATTTTTTTTTATAATTCTCCTGATAATCGAATAATATTTCATCAATTACCTTTACTTAAATATTTAAGTAAATTGAGCATGAAATATCGGTTATCAGGAGAGAAATGCATTTAGAAATAGAGTTATATTCGAATTTGGTCGACAATCTGCTGACTGGTACATTCCCTGAATAGTGAAACAAAGAATTTTTGAAAACATGTCAAGCGCTGCATTGAATGAGTTTCATATTGCTCAAGAGTTGGGAACCACTTGAAGTGCGGAGAGAACAAGCGAGGCTTAGACTTTTAGAAAGGTTCAGAACAAACGAGTTTAACTATGACACTGAAGGAATTATAATGGCCCCACACTTCTTAGGTAGATCTGACCACAAAGATAAACTAAGGGAGATAGATTCCAGGACAGATAGGTACAAATACCCATTCTCTCCCCGAACAATCAGAAATCATAATAGTAAGAAACCGAAGTAACTTTAGAAATATTGAAAACATTGAATTTACAAGTCGGAGCAAAGTTAAACACTGCAAAGCTGTAGGTATACTTTCAGGTGCATGTGTATGTAAGTTGTAGTTTGAGTGTTTGCATGTGTGTGGGGTATAAGTGTTCATGCATGAATGTATGCCATGTTTTTTTTGGATATATGATTTTGTGGTTATTGCATGCGGTTTTGTTTTCTTTTTCTTTTCTAAATTACGGGTGGTGTCCTAACACCCCCCGCAACACGCCCTTGCGGCAGCTTGCGGGGTATTAAGTAGATGTAGATGTAGAAGAGTTTTCGGGTGGAATTACAATTATAGTTACCCATTTCTACGTTAAAACCGAAGTTACTTAGTCCAAAAGCTATGATATGCGATTAAAGCATTTTCACTCAACACGTTTAGGTAAAAATCGGTTAGAAAAACCCAAAAATATAATAAAAATGAGGATAAGTGTGTGGCGCCACTACGGTTAAGGATGAAAAAAGTACGACGGTGGGAAAGACGAACAAACCGGCGGATGTATTTGCTGTGGAGCGCTAGCCAATGACAGAAGTTAGATTTAGAAGTGACTAGAGTGACATTTTACGAGACAGTGGATTGTTGAAAAATGTAATAAAAGTGGAGGTAAGAATGGGTGAGCATAGAAATAAAAATGATATTTCTAGACGACGTGGTGGTGGCAATTTCTTGGGGGAAAATTGAATATTGGGTGAAATAGGAAGTCATTACATATTTTATCATTCCGTTTGGTTTTGCCTTCAAATTGTGTGATATAAAAACCTTGTACCCAATCAACAGTCCTTTAGATTCAAATTATCTCTTCAAGACCACTCTAAACAAGAAACAACCCTTCCTTTGATGTCTATATACTACGTATGCATGCAATAACTTGCTTACCCGATGCCTTGATCATAGCTCTGTATCGATGCCATGTTTGGTGAATTTAATTCAGTGAGGAAGAAAGAGCAAGGAGTGTTTCTTCATCTTCAAAATTAAAAAAAAGCTTATAAACTGATAATGAGAAATAGTACGTACAGATATGAAAGTAAGTTTGAACAACAGAAAGAGAGAGAGAGCTGTAGAAGAGGCACCAGGAAATTGCATTATCAGGATGATGAAGAAATAATATACATATATATCGTGATGCGAAGTCCCCACCCTCTGTGAACATTATCTGACGATTCATCCTTTAACTAAAAATATCACGTGATTAAACTACTGAATTAAGTTCAAGAACCTATTATACCTTCAATGAATAGCCAAAGACAGGAATTAGCTTTAACTAAACTTAACTTAGACACATTCCAATAAACTGCGGGAGATGTCGTAGCAGTAACTTTTGATGGAGGCATCCGCTTACCTAACTTAATTCGCTTTAACTCAACTAAGTCCCCTATGACTTATGAAAGAGCAAGTTAAACCGTTCTAAAGATGGCTCACAAAAGATTATTCGGCCTGTAAGTTAACACAAAACAGAGTATTATTTCGTGTTCCGTGCATCATGTGAGCCGGACCCATCAAGCATGATAATTTGCCGAATAAGTTGCCATTTCCTCATGATCGGTTATAGTGAGGGGGTTCAAAGGTTTTCGCTGGAGCTTGAGGACCTAATGGACACTTAATGGCCTAGCAAAGGAGACTAGAGGGCGGGGATGAAGGAAGAGAAAAATAATCTTGGAAATACGAGCACGCCAATAGTGATAAGACTCAAAGCAAGATATTCCGGAAGCGAAAGAGAATTTGAGCCGAAGAGTCGTTGGGAGGGAAAAGAGAACGGAATGAATAAACGAACGAAAAAAAAGAAACGGGCAGCGGCCTTCTGTCTCTTTTCCTTTTTCCTGAAAATGTTTTTATGAATTTATTTATACCCCTCACGCGCGTTTTATTTTCGGTCTGTGACTCTTTTTCTCTTTGGGATCGCCACTGAAAGGGGAATACGTTGCCGAAAGATTGCAAAATTACGATGAGGAGAGGGAGGCTTATATGAGAATGCGGGATGCATGAAGTGGGGAATGCCGGAATTCTGGGAAGGGGAGATGGGGGGTGAGGCAACCAGGGGGGAATTGGGGGGGTGAGAAGAAGAGGAGGATGTTATTCCCTTTTCTGAAGTGGGAAGTGGGGGTTTCAGAATACCCCTTTTGTGTCTCCCCGACCCCACTTTCCCTATTATTTTATTATTTTCTTTTTACTTCCCTTATGGAAGAGAGAAAAAAGTTCAAAATAAAAAAAACGAAGTTCCCTTTTCTCCAAGGATTATTCCCTTGAATTTCGCTGATCGATCGATCAATATTGTTTTCGCAAAGGTCCCTCCTTGTCCTCTTTTCTTCCCTCTTTGGATTCTCCTTCCACTTCCTTTCCTCCCTCCCTCCCCCCTCTTCATCCCCCGTTGATGCAGGCAAAACAAAAGACGGTCGAAATGGAGGATGCTCGCGGTTGGAGGGGCGGGAGCACCTGTGTGTGCGTGTGCGAGACCCCCCCCCCCTCCCCCACGGCACCCATTCGCGGAAGAAAACATCAGCCCGGGTCCCCCGGCAGCCCCCTGTGCCTTCCTATGTGTGTGTGTGCGCCCCGCAGTCTGTTTGTTTGGCTGTTTTTGGGGCCGCGCACGCTGAGTCAAGGGCACACTCTCGACTGGCGATATGGCGAATCTTTTTGTCAAGTGGCAAAAGATGAAAAATATATTTATCACATATCGGTAAAACGCCAGCCTATTTTTCCCCCTTGGAGCGTTGTGTTGTCTCAAAGTGTTTGCCCTTCAGGCGCTTCTTCCCCCCGTTCCGCCCCCGACCGAATAGCTACTCCAAATTCGAATTCTCATAAGCGGTACCTCACGTGGAGTACCTTCCATCACCAACGATACTCCGCCTCTCACTCACGACCAATAAGTTCAAACCAAAATATTTACAATATTAAATTTCATTACCATGGTTTAAATCTACTCTGCATTAGCATTTCCATGGAAAAACTTTGGAATTTTAGGATTTTGGTGCAGAAATTTATGGATTCCGAAATTGAAATTTATATTTCGGAAAAGTTTAGGATTTTTCTTCAAGAAATTGGTCACTAAAGAGAAGCTGGGATTCTTATAAAAAACTATATTCGTGGAGTGTAACTAGAAAATTACTTAAAACTAAGAATTGGTAGTCAATCTAAAACCCGTCTAATTCTCATCCTTTACTAATTATATTTATCCATTGGCTTTGTGCTATGGGGTTGGGGTTTCTAGTTGCAGTTGTGGGCAGTTGCGACGTCATGATACACCAGGGTTCTTCTGATTCTTAGATGCCCAGTGGGCTGTGGGCGGTTTGATCAGCATTTATAACGGTAACTTCGTGTAAATTGTATACGATCTATTAACGTTTCGTCAGAGGTGTGAGCGCCATACGTTACGCCTTAATCTCAAAGTATCAATGAATGTCCTGCGAATATAACGTTTAACATTGATTTATTTTCTTTAAGCTTGAACATTTGCCATTGTCTAAATAATCTACCCCCGGTTCATTTTTCTGTGAAATAATTTTGTTGTAATCTTTCGACGATAAGTGATTGAAAAAGTATGCAACAAAATGTAAGAAAAATTACAGCAATATCCCAAATATTTCATTAATCATGACCGTTTGTCAAATTATTGCTATGGAGTACTATTTTATTTTTTCTCCTAGTGCTAAAAATATATTGTGGTTATGTTTTATATGTAAGTGTAACAAAATATCACTGCAGGAATTTGCAATTAATTCGCTCAAAATGAACTCGTTTATATTTATTATTCATAACAACAACACTTATTAGTAATCTTCTTTGATATATCATTGTAATGCGGTGACTTCAAAGTTTCTTCTCATTCAATGAAGTCTCCGCTGATATTTAGTAAGCGATTATTAATATCAAAAATAGAGAGAGGGAAAAAAATCTCTCTGTCTATTTATCGACATAAATCATTTCTCGGCACTAGCGTTATTATATGCACTGTTCTCTGGTGATAGAAAAATATGTTCATCATCTCGGCTGACAATAAACGTGTTAGTTTGATACCCTTCACCATTGTGTTTCCATTAATCACCTTTTTATTTACTATCGAGTGTTGTTAATTGTTTCCCTTATTATCTCATTAGGGTGTATATTTCATCCTTGTTCAACCTATATGATTCTTTACTTCGATTTTTCATTGTATTTTTCTTCTTCGTAATAATTCTGTAGCTCATATTCTGAACTAGTATTTTTCCTCTCTTAAGCAGGATTTTAGCAGATTATGTTTTCACAAACTATTCATGAGTGACAAAGAAGCTCTAGTTTCACTTATTTGATCTCGTAAAAGTAGGTCGCTCTTAAGTGTATCCTTCATTGAGACTATAGAATTCCTTCCCCTTTTAAAGCATGCAGTTTCTTTTGAAAAAATACTCTAATTCATAATTCTGCTTTCGCAAATCTGTCTATTACTCTGCTGATAGCATCAGTAATGTGGATGGTGCATATGACTAGATGGTTGGCTACTCCTCGAAATGAAAGATTTCAAAGCAACAAATGATGGATGACCCGTCTCTTCAAACTGTGTCTTGTCTGGCGTCATGAACTTCTTGTTTTCCCTTCTATGTACCGTGGGTTTGCCGTACCAATTTTACAGCTTAATTATGGTGACAAATATTTATTCTTTCACCACAGTATATTTAGATTATGATATAAAGATATCCCAGATATATTTTCTAAATCAGACGCCAAATGAAAATATTTTTTTCTTAAGGATAGTAGTTTCTTCCCAACATTTTAGTTGAAAAAACAGGATCACTTGTTCGTTCTCAGCCTCCCATCTCTTCCTCACAATTCCTCTTAATTACTCTCATTTCTTGAATTCCTTCTATGGTGAAGTTGATTCATCTTAAATTAAAATAGGCAATGCAGCTTTCTTTGCAGTCGTCATACATATACACAAATTTGTTATCACGTCCCCACATGAACATAGACGACTTACATACTTAATATCAGTAATTTAGTAGGACCAGAAATAGTCTGACAGATTTTTTCAGCATGACTCCTTCAACCAGTGCAGAATATACTATATTTCTTTCTCGGGGGACAATGCCCAAGGAACGCAACTTAAGCTAAGTACAACAGCACTTTTCACAACTTGGAACAAACCATCGGCGTCAATTACTTCCCTCATCCACTACATCTGAAGGGACTTGCTGCACGCATTTATTGCCTCTAAGCCTTTATTCATTCTTTTTCGTCGAATTATTCACGAGTAACCAGATCACGCCTACTCTCCGTTCACTATTGGTGAACTTTCTCCTTAATTGAGAACATTTCCTAAGGTTAATTTACATGTGTTCATTTTTGTTGATTGATTATTTTTATTATTATTATTACTTGTAAATAGTGCTCAAAAGGAAGATTGTGTGGGGTAAAAAAATGCGGACATATCCTGAAGCTGAGAATTACTTTGAAGATTGTGATCGGCAAACACGACTAATCAATGCAGTATGGATGAAGCAATGTATCAATTAAACTGAAAACGATTGCAATGAACTGCTGTGGAAGAAATTTCCAGTCGATCTGGTACAAATTCACATTTCCAATCACACCATTCTCTGATACGTCGAAGGAAAAAAAAATACATCCATTTTAAATGTACCCGGAGCTCTGAGGTTCCGTATCCAGAATCAAATGGAAACAGTTATTTGCCATGATTTCAAGTGTAGTTAATATGCTTATGTTTTCTTAAGGCGTACAAAATAATTGCGATCGCACCACGCTTATTTAAACCCCGGACCCCCTCGCAGTCTGATGACGCTTGCCAAAAGGTTTTGTCTCCCCGGCCCGGCGAAGCGGCAGAACATTTCTCTTTTGGCAGCGTCCCTCCCTTTTCCGTCCCGTTCGAATGGCGGGCGGGCCGCGAGTCGCGGGACGCGTCCCAAAACACATTCCCCACAGCGGGCGAAGAGCGTAAATCACCGCTTGCGCGCGGCGCGCTGCCTGACTTCCATTGTTTCGGGGTCGTCATGGAGTTAACATATCCTCCGTGGACTTTCTGCTTTTGTGAAAAACCAGCCGAACGTTGTATTTCGCCGCGGGCGCGCGAGTTTCAGCCGTCTCCCTCGCTATTTCTCTCCCCCTCCATCACTCTCGTTTGTCCCCCTTCCTTTCTCTCTCTCTGCCCCCCTCCCTCCGCACTAATTTCCAAAGCTTCCGACGCGTTGGGGCGTCGTTGTTTATTGCGCAGGCCAGCTTGTTGCCAGGCCTCCCGCACGGCACCGGTCCCTCCTCTCCTGACCGACGTCTCCACGCAAAAATCCTCACGGCTCGCTTGGCGCATTGTGAGCCGAATTATGAGCGCGAGAGGCCCTTAATATTTTTGCCCAAACCTCCTTTGGACGCGTTCCGCAGCAGCTTCCCCTCCCTCAGCCCACCTCCCCCTGGCAGCCGATGGGGAGAGGCTACCCCCCTCACCCCCCCAGGGTTCGCCCGTGACATCGCTCCAATCTTCCGTCCACCGTCGCGGTGTCGCCATTTTGCCTCCCCGGGTGGCGACTGCTCCGTCTCTAAAACCTTCCCTCGGCTTCAAAATGCTATCATATTCTCCTCTTGGAACGCTGGATTTCGAGTTTCGCATCTGTTTGCCGGCTCAATTTCATCTTCTCTGCCTTGAGGTATCCTTTGAGAAGGCTGAAATAGAGATGGCTTCTTTAGCTTTGTGATAAAATAGTTCTCATGAGCCATGATCACAGGCGGGATTTAATTCATCCCATATCTTTTGTTTCAGGTATATTTTCGATTCGCGGTGTTTATTTCCATGGCTATTACGCCTTAAACGGGTGGAACGTATTAGCGGATATCAATTTATGGAAAATACCGGGCAATAGTACTGGGGTTTAAACTGAGAAACCCCAGAAAAGGAGATACACCTTTTCGGATGTAAACGTGATATTTACTTGTAGTTATGGGAGTCCTTTACGGGTTTGGCGTGAGTAATCGAATCCCTCTCTTTCGACGGCAACAACCCGGTATTTATCCACAACATTAAATTTATCAAAAAGGAACCCTCACGATCTTTACTGGGCGTCGAATTATTTTTCTTAAGTTATTTTGCTTAACTTATTTTCGCATAAGTTAAGCAAAATCCTAAACTTATCGTATATTCTAGAATCAGCCATTAAAGAAAGAGTCTCGTACGCAAAATTTACAATCATTGCACTCCCATACAAAGTGTAGAATAACTCCATTATATAATATAAATTGAATTCGCATCCCATGTTTAGACATGCTCTTCCGTTTATTTCAAACGCCCCGCAAATTTGTGCGCCACACCAAAATCCACAAGAATTCGCCTCACAAACCCTCCTGCACATTTCTCATCCTGCAATTGCTCAAGACATACGTAAATATTTACCCCTTTTCAGTTCCACAGTTTAATCTTCCAGCAAACCTCAAAGGCCATTTGATTTATTTATTTATTCATATACTCTGAAAGCCACTGCTAGGGTGTGTAGCAGGGGGAATATTCGAAAAAATAGGATATAGCGCCGTTCTTATAACTTCTGTCCCTCTTTGTACACGATTCTATGTGAAAATTGCATCACAATCCATCCTTGAGACCTTGGAAGAGGATATCGCACACTCCCGAACAACTTACATCGCCAATTCGGAATGCCCTCCACCCATCCGTATCAACAACCACGGTAATTCCACATAATCTCCCGCATTTCTCTATCACCCCATTCCCCAAACAATCCTCTGATAACTGTTTCGCCGTCAGTACAATACTCGTAAAAGTATTCCCCGAATCAGCAGGCAGCATCGATGAGAAAAATCCGGGGATTTACACGCATTTGGTGGCAAAAGGCTATTCAATAGCCAGGTCTAAACAAAGCTTACTATTAACAAACAGTCAATATTTCCTCCCCCACCACTGCCGACACCTTTCTCCTCGTACCCCTCTCCATCCCACACAGACTCCCTCTCACCTGCTCTCCGACAACGTCTTCTTCTTCGTTCGATGAAGGCAGCGTGACCGTCGGAACGTAAAACAATTCTGTGGGGCCATAATCGTTCGTTGTTGTCGCTGCTCGGAGTTCCGTTATGGCACAGAAAAATAGATATAAAACATCTGAAAAATCACCAAGCAAGTAGTTCAGTATACGTTCTATCCTCTTACTAAGCGTACTCACAGAGTACAGTTTAAGTGACAATAATATCTCCGAAATATGAACTTAAGTTTTGCGAACAAGTTGTCATCCACAACTGAAAATGAAGCTCACACTGGCTGCAACGCAATTAGTTGGCGGCTTATTGGCTGGCAGGTACATCTAGATGAATCACCTGTCCCAGCCTCAACAATCAGAATAAAGACTTAAAAGGACAATATATAGAAATATATTGAACCAATCCCTGTAACTTAAAACTATAGTGGTAAAATATGATATTTCGGATAACGCCTTCAGTGAGAATCACGAAAGTTTTTCAAGGAGCCGTGGCACAGATTCAGCTTTATTGATAAAAATACTTCTGAGAAGGTGATTTCCACATTTTTCGGGCTGCGTCCGCGTATGTCGTTTAAATGTACAACAGTTTCGCCAGCTATCCTGCTGGCGTCCTCAGGTCAAGGATGAAAAGAAGCTTGTTGTCCCGTCTTATATAGGAAAAATCCGGCGCTAAAACCGGAAAATTTCTTGGCCAATCAGAGAACGTCCTCATATTTGCGCGGAATAATTCTTTTCCACGCACTGTGGAGTGGATATCCATCCTCTCTGTTAAAATTTTCTGGCCTTTTAACGATTTCAATGGCCTCTCTGATTATTCTCTGGAAGTATTTTCCTTCTTTCGCTATTAT
Organism: Hetaerina americana; assembly: GCF_022747635.1. NCBI lineage: Eukaryota > Metazoa > Arthropoda > Insecta > Odonata > Calopterygidae > Hetaerina > Hetaerina americana. Next base: position 12,388,736 of record NW_027287538.1, on the reverse strand, counting down.
TTTAGCGTCGTCGAACAGAATAGAGTGTCCAGGTTCACTCCAGGCGTGCTCAGCGATGGCCGATGCTCTAAACTGTTTGGCCTTGGTTGCCCTCTGGTGTTCACTCATGCGTGTTTTCAGCGCTCTGCATGTTTCACCGATGTACCATTTGCCACAGGAGCATGGCACTTGGTACACGCCTTCTGATATTAACGGTGAAATTCCATCCTTGGGTCCGGGTAGGGTGTCAGCTATCTTGGTGACGCAGTTGAGTCTGGTCACCACATCATGCTTCCTTAAAGCCCTCGCGATTCTTTCCGAAGTCCCTGCGATGAAGGGGATGGTGACGTAAGCCTTCGGTTGTGGTCTGGAGTCTTCCTCCCTGTCAGGAACAGCGGTGTTTGTTGAGGGCTTTAAGGAAGCATGATGTGGTGACCAGATTCAACTGCGTCACCAAGATAGCTGACACCCTACCCGGACCCAAGGATGGAATTTCACCGTTAATATCAGAAGGCGTGTACCAAGTGCCATGCTCCTGTGGCAAATGGTACATCGGTGAAACATGCAGAGCGCTGAAAACACGCATGAGTGAACACCAGAGGGCAACCAAGGCCAAACAGTTTAGAGCATCGGCCATCGCTGAGCACGCCTGGAGTGAACCTGGACACTCTATTCTGTTCGACGACGCTAAAATAATAGCGAAAGAAGGAAAATACTTCCAGAGAATAATCAGAGAGGCCATTGAAATCGTTAAAAGGCCAGAAAATTTTAACAGAGAGGATGGATATCCACTCCACAGTGCGTGGAAAAGAATTATTCCGCGCAAATATGAGGACGTTCCCTGATTGGCCAAGAAATTTCCCGGTTTTAGCGCCGGATTTTTCCTATATAAGACGGGACAACAAGCTTCTTTTCATCCTTGACCTGAGGACGCCAGCAGGATAGCTGGCGAAACTGTTGTACATTTAAACGACATACGCGGACGCAGCCCGAAAAATGTGTAAATCACCTACTCATCGCCGCGGAAACCTTCGAACGAACATACTTCTGAGAATTTGGCACACACGTGAAAAAAAACAAATAAGTGCGACTCTCTTTAATGCAGTTTCTAAAAAAGCTTTGCATGCAGTGGCAGATGGAGTTAGCTCAAATAAGGCAGAAGTTACTTCAGGTGTTCCCCAGGGAAGTGTCATCGGACCTCTTTTATTCCTACTTTACGTTAACGACGTTCACTCTGTAGTCACTAGTTAGATACGTTTATTTGCCGACGGTGCGGTGGTGTACCATGAACTCCGAGATCCTGAAGACACAGCAGCATTGCCAGTTGACCTTATTGCCATGCCGGTGCGACACTTAGCAATTAGAATTAAACAAAAAAATGAGGCAGCCATGAATGTTTGGAAATAGAGTAATTCCCTCCCAAACTCCTACTGCATCGGGAACACCGAAATTGATTGTGTACATTCAATTAAATAATTTGGCGCTACCCTCACTCACAAACTCTCCCGGGTGAAGCACATTCGGGGAATATGCGGACAAGCTAACAAAAAATTAGGATTTATTAGAAGAGTACTGGGTAAATGTGATGAAAATGTCAAAGAGAAATGCTATCTCTCGCTGGCCAGACCTCAATTACAATATGCTGCAAGTATATGGGATCCTCACGAAGTTGGATTGATTGCCAATCGCGTGCAGAGTAGAGAAGCTGGATTTGTAAAACGTTCTTATAATAAACTTAGTAAGGTATCCAAAATATTAGAGCAGCTAGATTGGGAATCACTCAGAGAGCGAAGGTTAAATTACAGATTGCAGCTCTTACATAAATTGGAGTGAGGTCCCTCTAGCAGTGATGTTGAAAATGTATTATTAATTCAATCGTATTACGGTAGGAGATATCATGCTAATAAAATTAGAGACATTAATAATGTGTAGAACAGATAGATTTAAGATGTCATTTTTTCCACGAAAGATAGAGGATCATGATAACCTTGTTCAACCGCGGTAGGGCCATGTTCGGGTAAAATTATTCTGTGTGTATTCACCCCCTACCACATACCCTGGTGGTGGCTTGCAGGGTATATATAAATAAATAAAAATGAAAATTTTCGTTCAGCGTAAGTAGCACCATATGTGTGCGTAGCTTCACAACATCATGGAGAAATTTCACTCTTTGCACATACACCCTTAAGTCATTAACGCGGACTCTCCTGACTATCGAGCGATTGTGAACACGGAAAAAATTCATTCAACCTATCCCTCTCACCCAAATAAATATCCAGTCTCGATTTTTCTCTAGTTAGTTACACAACTTTCTACCACATCTACTAGTCGATACGCCTCCGTCATGTTTGAATTTCTCTTTCCTCTTGCAATAAAACCACAACCACTTAATATAACTTGCAAGATAACAAGTTTTGTCTCGGATTCTTGGAGTGCAAAACAGTAAATTCGTCTTATATTAATAACTTTTATACAGAAACCCATTTCCATATGAAGCATCTATTTCTTAGTAAAGATATTCATTACAGGTAGACAAATTGATATCAAGTCGCAAATTATCAAGTTGACGCCAAGATCGCAAGTTTACTAGCAGGGTAGTATCTGCCGGGAGGGCAGGGGAAGGAGGGGGGGAGTGGAAGGGGAAAGTTGCGGCAGATCATTAGGTGATTTAATTTTTCCTATTTAATGTCATACTGGAGTTTTAAAACTTCCAAAAAATATATTTGATTAACTATTGGTAATGATATTTAAAATTAATGCCGCGAATTTTCATTTCAACATACATCTCCCTCAGCCGACCCTACTCGGCCAAATGTCAGGCTTGTTCTGTTCACAGGTTCATTTTCTTACTTAATTGGATGCAAATTGAGCTGTGGTGGCATGGCTTTGTTGCAGAATATTCTAAGATCTAGTGGCAATTAACTTATTGGGGGCATGCCTATGAAATACTCATACTAATTGGTGGTCACCCTTAAGATAATTTCAAGAATTAATTATTCATTTACGTACGGCTATAAAGTAGGAGTACAAAGTATGCTCTTATCTCTTTGTCTTGCTGAAATACGCTGCTCAAATGGCTGATGATCATGTATCGTGTTGGCTCCATTCTGAAGCCAGCTTTCGACGTTGGATACACCAAATAAGGATGTCCTGCCTTCTGTACTCTCTGGAAATTCCTAACCCCTCTGTTATGTCTTTAGATATGGGGGGGATTCATTTGAACCACCAATAATTGATCAACGTATTATTTGTATACATTGGCCCGTTGTGTTCTACATGGTTAAATAGGTAATTGCTTCATAAGGAGTGTTATGCACAATGTTGTCTAGTTATTTTTACGTCGCGGTAGAATATTTTAATTTTGTAAGAGTACGCAGCTCCAAACTTATATAGGGATAAGACACAGATATTGCATTGATCGTTTGCACGTATTTATTGGTGACCATATTTGGCAAATCAAAGTAATAGAATCTCAAATCAAATATTTGTGAACTCGGTGACGTTCGAGCTCAAGGAACTTCCTCCAAGTTGCCGAAGCCGTCGAGCCGCAAACTCTTACCGAGATCTTGTAACCTCCAGATGAGTTCGAAGCGAACAACATTGAATGACACACAAACCATAGGGTACGGTATACAAGTAATTTATGCACAAATTTATTGAATTTTTTTAATTCCTTACATATATTACCTGAGAAAATATTAGTAATAATATGAAAAAATTCAATCGTTGAAAGATTCTGTTCATAATTAATATTCTCGAGGAAATTTGTTTATTTCTGAAAGAGAAAAGTATTCCGAAAACGTAACTCTTTGCTGTTAATAATAGCAACGCACTCTTTTTAAGCTAATTTTTGCACTTTCACTTATAGTCGTTCACTCAATTTCAACTTGGACTCCACTCAGATCGTGATCATTTCCTCATGTAATAAGCCGTGTAAGTCTCTTCATGCCTAAAACCGATTAGCTCCCCGGGATGACGGAGAGCCCCTCTCCCACCTCCCCCCCCACCACAGAGCAGTCAGCCCCATTCCGGCACACTACGCGAACAGAGCCTCATCCGAAGCATCCATCTGTCTCCGTGTATGCCGTCATCCATCTCCCCCAACCCCCGGCTCGCTCACCCCCGCCTCCTCCCTCTAACCAACCCTCCCTTGATTACGCACAGGAATTGGGGGAGGGGGGGTTGTCTCTCTTGCCTAGGAGATTGGCTAATCTTAAGGCGCCCCCGGGCTTACAAGTGTTTCGGGTTGGGGGAAGGAGAAAGGGCGGTTGTTGGGGCCTCGGGAGAGAATCTCGCACCCTCCAAAGGCGTACAAATTGCATCGCCCATTCGGAATCCTCTCTTCCCAACACCGCCCCAATCCTTCCCGCAGAACTACGCCCGGCACGAGGCGGTCATACGTGTCGGGTCGCCAATAAGGCGATCCCTCCTCCCACGCCCACTTCCCCTTATTATATATTCCTCCTACTGATCACCCCGCTGCTTTTGATCGTGGCCGTGGTTCTTGCCATCTTGGGACGGAAACGAGGCGTCGAGCCACGAGGTGGCATCATCAGCTCTCGCCCTTCCAAAGTGAAAGGAAAAGGGGGAGGATGCTCTCTGGAGTGAAGACGCGCGCCGCTGGGGGACAGTTTTTCTTCCATTGTGGATTCTGCATTGAATTCATTCGTAAGGCACACGGGTTGACTTTCATGGGGACTTCTTATACCCGAAATGAATTCATGGAGACGTCTACTATTCAGATCTGGATGTCGCCACTTTGGGTTGCTGCAGGTTTTACCAGCCATCATTGTAATTTGTAGATGCAGTCTTTTAATTATTTTTTGTTTTTATGTCGTTGAAATTGCCGCACGTGATGTTGCTCACCGTTGTGGTTACGAATTGTCCACAATGTAAAAAGGATTTCATTAAGCGATCTGTCCTGAAATCATTTTCTATGTAATTCTTGTCGCCTATCAATTTTATGCCCAGCTAAAATGCTTGTCGCTAAATCAGCGTCAAAATCATTAAATTTGTATATGCAGGCGACGTTTTTCATCAGCCTTGATAGATGTATCATTTACTTTATTTCTACATCTTTTAGCTGACGGACAGACCACTTAGACGAAATAAAATTAATGTTCCTCGTTCCCCAAAGATGACACACGTATTGATCAGTTCTCCTGACCCTCGCCCTCGTCCCACAATCGTTTCCGCTTTGCTCAGTAGGCTGACGCAATAGCTGATAAGCTAACTCTACGTATTATATCGTAAATCATTTCGTTCACTTGCAGCTAATTCATCACTATTTGCGTTGCCGATTCATACGCAAGTCCTTTTGAAAACATTTTAATGGGCTAAAGCAGAATATGTGTACGAAGAAGAATCATTAAAATTTTTTAAAAAAATTTGAAGCAGTCATTAAAAAAACAACGGCAGTGAAACAAAGTATGCATTTTCAAAATCGTAGCTCCAAATATTCATGTAGACTTACAAACACATTTCAAACGTGGACTACCGGTAGGCGCTGTGCCTCATAAAGCGTGGTAAGTTAGTAGGATCCTGAAGATTAAGTGGGCGAATTCCTAATGAGAAACAAAGAAGTATTCGAAAGAATATAATGGAAAAAGACTACTTACAAGAAGTGCCGTAGAGAATGAAGAACTAGTTGGTGCTACTAGGAGAACAACTTGAGACACAATATCTTTGCTAGAGCCATATTAAGAGATATAAAAATTAGAAAGGAATGGAAATGGCGCCTTAGTGACAAATCCTCAGTGAAAAATATTATAAATGATATTAATACAGGATGCGTTCCAAAATTAATGCAATTGAATTTCCCGCGCCGCTCTAATTGGTCGGAGTGGGATCAGACTCCTTGGAGTAGGTGGGAGGGACGCTTAGCCGCAAAACCCGTCTCAGCGCTTCCCGAGCTGTGAAAGCGGCAGGATGTCAGTTATTGTAAGCCTCCGCACGCTGACTGTGTCACGAAAGACCAACCGAGTGGGAATTTCAAGTGAACTTTTGCAACGCATTGAAAATGAACCTGGACAATGTCATCACTGGTCATGGAACTTGGGTTTTTGAATACGACCCAGAAGCAAAACGCCAAAGCTCTGAGTGGTACACCGACCAGTCCACCAAGCCCATGAAGGCAAGAATGAGCAAATCAAAAGTGAAAACAATACCGAGAAAAGACATCCACGCTACCTGGTAACTCCATCACGACAACGCACCTTGCCACAACGCGCTGAGAGTCCGCGAGTTCCTGGCCAAACACCAAGTACCAACGCTGCCCCGCCTCCCAATTGCGTCGCCCTGGCAGACCTCTTTTTGTTCCCTTGGATTAAGGCAGCCCTGAAAGGAACCCGTTTTTCGTCCATAGAAGAGATCCAATCAGACGTGATGAAGACCTTGCCAATGGTCCCCGAGCATGAGTCGGAACAGTTATCTAGACACAAAGAAACTTCCAAAATTTAGATATCTATTTTTTATCGGAAATGATATAATTAAAATAGGTCTCGCAGGAAATTAGGATGAATTTACGTATCCAACGCAATAGCTTCATCGAAAACTATTAGCATCATGAATAACCAGATTGTAGTAGTCTTTATTATTTGGAGTTTACCGATTACGGTAGGTTTCGGATGGGCACAGCTTATAAAATTGTACAGCAACACTTTTACCTACCTCTCCTGAGAAAGAGCACAACTTGAAATCGGACACGATAGTAATTGACTGTTGACAGTAACGCAACTGGTTTTTATCGCTCATACGGATGCTACGTCAAAGACACCGTAGTGTCTACGTCATTCGGTTGAATGGATTCATCGTAAAAGTCCTATTTCTCTCGTTCTTGGAAAAGCCTTTTCATCAATCTAAATCGCCGTCAAATTTTCAATAATTGCAGTTGTTTCCAGAGGTCTTTCATTCAGAATGGTTAGCAGTAAAATACGCACAGCAAGTGAAAACCTAGGCCGTGCAAATGTATATGTGGGTATGACCACAAGTGAACTGTTTGCAATACTTGAAGATATTTAAAATACATAAAATAATTGATAAAACTAAAATACCTACTCTGTATTAATTATAACACACTATTAGTTTATAGACAGTGAGTGCTTCCCCTATGTGGAACTGTGTAATATATGAAATAGGGTAACATTAATGTTATACTCCATTGTATGATGTTTATGGAGGAAGGAACAGTACGTAAATACTTCATCGTACTTTTAATCAATAGAAATAAAATTTAACTCTACACAATCTCTCACTGGCTTTGCGTTTCAGTCACCTCAGAGCTCAAGTCTGATTCATACTTTTCTAATCCGGAGCATAAAGTAAGAACGCTGCTTGAAATCCCAAACTGTAAGCTTCTTGCTCTTGCAGGGTAATTTTGAAGGCGATGTGCGCACAAAGCACTTTTGAGTTTGGTCCGTTCATGCGATTACGTCGCATCAAATAACTTGACTAAATTTGATATTTAAAGCATGTGCCCAGTTTGATGCAAATTAGGGAATATTAATGAGAGGAGTATGAAGGAGAGACAGCAGGAATGGCGGTCGATTACAGGTCCTGTTGGTCACCAGGCCTTATGACATTTGGGAAAGAGTATGCCCATCATAACTATTTAGCCAAGTTAGCTTGAAAGGCCCACATAAATTGAAAAGGAACGATTAATAATATTCTGGCCTATCATAACGTAAATCAGTACACTTAAATTAAGTGTATACTATAACGTAAACCAGTCTTCGACCCGAAGTTGGGTTTGATGCATAAGGGTATGTTGCAAAGCCCTTTGGTAGGGGATCCGTTCTCTTCCCTTACTCCATGGAAGCCGTGCTACCCAGAAAATTGAGCTGTTTGGTATGTGTGGGGCTTGACTGGGGACATCACCCGGATTTGAACCCGGAAGCGTTCGATCGGCCGTGGAACGCCAAAATAGGCTACGCATGAGGTTGTGTACGTTACAAAGCAAAGGAAAATGCATGACGTAATATTGTGGTTTCGTTCAAGTAAAAATTTTTAGTCGCGTGCGGGGAGCCCGTGGCATAGCGGGTGCGATATTCCGGATTTATAAGGTGGGCGCTTTCGCCGCCAGGGGGTGGGGGGGCATGCGGTCCCGTTTTCCTCTCGCCCCCTCCCCCCCCCGGGCCACGGTTGCAACGAGTGTGCTTGAGTAATGCATTGATATGCGAGCGGAACGAATTCGTGATCAAAGCCTCCACGGCCCTCCACTCTCACCGCAAACGGGAATCGAAATTGGGCAGAGGTCGTAATCGGCGCCGAAACATCTAGGGCGAGGGTGGCCGGACGGTCACGCCGCGTCGCTCCATATGAGCGTGTCATTACTATGCGGGCGGGAGGCGGGGGGAAGGGGGCGGACGGCGATCGGTAGTTGGGATGGAAGCGGCTAGCGATGGAGTGAGTGATAACGTCCCCTCCTTCCCACCGCGTGTATGCGGGGGGCGACGCAACACTCCTCCCCTCACACCTCCGACCCCCACAACCCCAGAGTTGGGCGAGAGAGGGATACACAGGGGTTAAAGGAATTAGGGAAATTCGATAATTTTTTGGTTTCTCATTTAATTAGTTTTTACCTGACATTCCCTGAAAATTCCTCGTGATTCTTCTGTTAACCTTTAAATAGTCTTCAGTTTGTAGATTGAAATTTTCGGGTGCGGAGAAGACGGTTCAGAATGTAGCGAAAATGTTATTAAAAATTATTCATAATATTTGTCCGTTAATATACTTTAAATAAGTCTTCTATTTCAATATATTTTATTATAAGTTTGAGCTGTTTCGGACTTATATTAGCCAAAGGTTACGCTCAATATTCAGACTCAAAATTTGGGCACGAAAGATGGGCGAAACGAAACCCAGCGTAAACTTCTAGACTCGGAGCAGAAGCCACAAGAAAAATTTTCCTCAAAATATGTAATATTTAGAGAAATTATTTCAATTTAGATTGATTATTTATAATAAATGTGCAGAGAGAAGAATGAAAGTTAGAGATGTTAGTTCTACTTGTGATTTGTAATTTTACACCAGAATATTGAATTTTTGCCCAATTTTCGAAAATCGATGTACGTGTTGATCCGGCTGAAAGACGATGACGTTTTGGCTTGAAAAAGGACTTAATCAATCGTGTGATATTTATTTAAAAATAAACCGATCTTGTTCGACTAACATTATAGCCATTGGTGACAAACCTAAAGCAGGATGGGCCAAAATTATATGCTGCACTCTCCAGTGAAGGGAGGTTGTTGGAATTGTGTATGGGTAAGTAAGGGTCTCTTGGGAGCGTTGTAGGATATAAGTAATGTTGAAAGCGTTTATTAGAAAAGCAAAATTAAAGAGCATTAATAAACTCATGACTTATTTTTTTACAAACTTTTAATGGCATTCTTCCAGACGGCACCGGTCTCATTACGCGACTTCTTGATGAAAATTAAAATAATAATTTAGAAACTCTATGGCGTTCAGTGGCTTATTTAACTCGTGGGTGTTTAGAAAATCGTTTAAATTAGAATTTTTATGGATCTTTTTAATTTGAAATTTTCGAACGACTATATAAATCCTTTCTTTCTCAGAGGAAAAGTGAAATATAAAGTCAGGTTGTTGATGAAAAAATAATTGTATGTTAAAAGGAAATGCGTCATGTATTGCTTGTGGTATCCGTAATTTCTCGAAAACATTTGATAAAAATATTATAAATACAGCCATGGTTTCTGAAATTTTAAAAGTGTATAAAGGCTGGAAAAGGATGCAACTTTCCTTGTGCCAGAGTGCATAGATAACCGATGTAAGTCGTAAAATATAATTTTCACTCACTGAACATCACTTCAATATACTATTCATATACATCTGCAGCTTCACAATGACTTGCAAACCGCCGCAAGGGCGTGTGGCGTGGGGTGTTCGTTCACGAGTCCTGCATGCACAATCTGAATCATGTAACCTCGACACAAATATTTTGATCAAGCACTCGAAAACTTTTCACACGAAAGAAATTAATTACATGCAACAATGTTCCATAATAGGATGCTTATATTCAAATCATGGTAGAGAACTGTTAAAAAGATGGGTTTATTGAATAAAATAATAACGACGAAAAGAACGACGTTTTAAATTTATCCATTCTACAGTATATCTCCTTGATTTTACGTTGGTGATCTGATCTACCATAGTAAGTCGGGGCCTGTAATATGTATTTAAAATCCTCAGATAAGTAACCTGCATCAAATATCCGCAGTAAATTACACCTGTATTTAAGCCTACGGTCAAATAATGACTCCCAACCTAATTCTGCCAATAGTGCTATTACAATACTTTCACGTTCATATTAACTTTTCACAAATCTCGCTGCTCTACGTTGCACTTGGCCTAGTTCCGAAATTCAACCTACCTAATGAGGATACCATACTCTAGGTGGGGCCAAACCTCCAGCAAAATTTAGGTGAGACCAAAATAATGTTAAATAACGAAGCTCCTTGAACCTTTCATTGCAGTTCCCAAGTATTCTTATCATATGAATCCTAACTTTTTATTTGCTATTCCGTAAGTTTCACGAATGCGTTTTCTTAGTTATCGTTAGACCGAAGTATTTTACCGACTCTGCGTGTGATATGTTTTGTTTCCTTGTATAGTCCAAGTGTTTTCGGGTGAAATACTTTTCCTCCAAATATTAATCGGGACTCATTTATTTAAATTTCATTCTAGCACCACTTTTGGAGCGTATCTAGAACGTTAACTAATGATACTCTATCTCCATGACTGATTATTTCCCTATCTATCACGGCACCGCCAGCAAATAGACTACTTTCACTGGAAACCCGAGACCCGATGTCATTAATGCATAAAAGGAACAATAGCGAGCCGATAGCACTTCTTTGTGGGACACCGGATTCGCCGTTTACTATGTCCGATAATACTCCGTCTCTTACGACCCTTTGCTCTCGGCCTATTAAAAAGTTAGTAATCCAGTCTATTACACATTTATCAATTCCATTAATTATGAACAAAAAATTTGGGAATGAAAAAAGATACCATGGAAGTATTCAACAAATCTATAAGATTCAGGACTGCAACTGCCATGATCCACCACCCACTGACTACATGAGACTCCTTTCACTAAGGTGTTATTTTTCGTAAACACTGAATTCCAATGAGATAAGAACGTCAGCATATACCAGGCATTTTGACTCCTTGGAATGAGCGAATGTCTAGGAGAGGTAAGCCCAAGAATGCTGGATGCTTTCTCTAGGGCGCCGAGTAGGGAGGAAGAGGTAGGTTGAGAAGGTGGCTTTTGTAAAAGGAAGGGCCAGGGTTTTCCCCCGTAGGTGCGAGGAGGGAGGAAGTGACGGGCGGGGTTTGAAAACCGGAAGCGTGAGTGCGGGTGGAATCTGTTTCTGCGCTCCGGAGGAATCTCCTGGGAGAAGTCTAACGGGGGACGGGGTAGTGGGGCGAGGAAGGGTGGGGCGAAGAAGGGTGGGGCGAGATCGAGGGAAAGGGGCGGTTTTGGCGGTAGCCAAGGGAACTGGGGGTGGAGGATGCTTGGGGGACGAGTCCTGGGTGTCGTTTCGCTGCGAATGTGTGGAAGTGTTCTCGAGGGTGTAGTTAAACTGATGCCTAAGAGATGGCTTCACACGTCCGAGAGAAAAGAGTGGCAAAGAAAGCGAATTTTCTCTCTCCTCTTCCCCCACGGCCTTCCTTCAAGAAGGGCGAGCTTCCCAAAAGGAGGAGAATACTTGGAAATTCGTTGATTGTCCTCTCGATGTCGTCGACCGCATCTGGTCATGCAAGCAGATTCCATTAAGATTTCATCGCTTCACTTTATCCCGGAAGTTTCCGCGGCAATCACAGTAACAGGGACTCAGTACAGTCGCTTCCCGTATGACATATTTCCATTGGCCTTCTTAAATTCTGATTCTTCTGTCCATTTCAGGTGTTCCCGTAAAACTCAGCTGAATATTGCAAAAGGCAAATACTTGGCTCAGGAGTTGTTGTTGATACTAATGGTGAAAGCACTTTCAATAAGAGAATTCATTGAGTTACTCTATGCTGGATTAAACTTTCTTAATGCGACGATTCCAGAGTGTAAAAATCATTCGCCTTGACCAAGGCGAATGTTTTTTCACTCTGAAATCGTCGCATTGAAGTGCACATTAGCGGATGACTCCGTTAAAAGTTACTGTTGCGGCATCTCCCGCAGTTTCTTTGGAATTTAGAATTTCTTAAACGAAATGGATTGTTTAGAACAAATTATGGGTAAATTATAGAGATAATACCATATTAACATTAGCTCCTATTTTTTTAGTAAATCTTTGCTATTAATTGTAACTTGAGGACAACGAAAATATTCCTAAAATGCTTGGAATGATGAATTGATAATCACGAGATATGTATCCTTATGTACTCTCATTACATTTCTTCATTTATGTAATATCTTCGAATGAGTTAGTTTTATATAATAGAATAAAATTAATTAAAACTTTGCAAAACCTTGATGGTAGTGAAATTATGGTTATCAAATGTCCCTTCCATAAACTAAATTAAAATTTACTCCATGTTCATGTGTAATTTTAAATAGCGTCAAACTGTTAGGAAAAAGAAAAAAAGGTTAATTTGGAATTTAATTCTGAATACGTAACTTCTTTAATCACTAAGACATCAGGAATATGCACTCTTCTCTGTACCTTTCACGCTAGTATTAGAACAAAATTACTTAATTCGTTATTTAGAAAATAAGTGAGAATGAATTGCATATTAAAGAGTAATAAATGGAAAAATATCTTTGGAACAGTATTGTAGAAATAAGTCATATTCAAACATAAGCATATTCTGTAAATGAAAGGTTTTATTATCATTATTTTTATTTGTGTTCTACCGCTTAAGGTGGGTTTTGCATCGATGCAGACTGAGCATCGATGAGTTTTTTTACCACTCCTAACAAAACATAACCAGACATATGGGCCTTTCCAAGAAACCCTTCTTCAATTCCACATACTCTTTCCTCCCTTCATTCCGTTTAACATCTCTATCCTGTTACAGCCCCTTCCTCACTGTCCTAACATACTCCCCTCTATCACAGTCTTCAACATCTCACAGCCAATCGCAATGCTCCTCATACATCTCTCCCGTCACTTTTACGGAAGATTTCTCCCAAAAATCCTCTCTTCTCCCCCGCCATGCCCATCACTTCTTCGTTCGTATTCCTTTTTGTCGACTTCACTTTTTATTCCTAATCTTTACCTACGTTTCTAAAGTCCCCAATCTACTCTTATCATCTTCCTTCGAAGACTCTGTTTCCCTGCTCAACAAAACCACGCTCCAAATCAAAGTTTTGACGAGTCTTTTCTTAACATCCTTCCTTGACGTCCGCGTTAACAATTTCTTCCTCCTTTGTGAAAGTATCTTTGGTAAATGCACTTTTTCCTCCTATATAACTCCCGCGTACGTCGGCAATTTTAATCCAAATACCTGTTCCGCGGCAGGTAAACGTTTCCTCCTGCTCCATTTTATGATATCCAATTTTTATAGTTTACTTACCCTTACTCTCTCTCGAAAACTACAAAACGTTTGTTTCATTTACATTGATTCTCATCCCATACCAATTACACTGTCTTTCTAATTGCAGCCCCTTAGCTGAATAACGCTTGGTCATTCACATGCTTCAGTGTTTTTACGAAAGTTTTTCTTTTTAAAAATTACGAAGCGGGTATGTGAGGGGATGATTTGCATTATCCGTGCAAAGAACGGCACGTGATTGTAGGTGCTTGAAAATGGATATGCACTTGGCAGCTTGTTATTTGTGAGATAGAGCTTATTAACCATTAATTTCAAAATTAGGTTATCTTTACAATAAGATGCTTAAAATTTCATTGGTATTTTTCCTAATAAACATTATAACACTGCACTTTCGCTTAGTTACAAATGAGAGACTTCAAGGTAACGTAAAATACTTGTCGTGCCTATTGTGGAAAAAAAGCCCAACTTGCGCCGTCCTTATAGAAATAGCTGTGTAAAAGAGAAATCCATAGTTGTAAAATATGTGATTGGAAGAGGGAAGTAAATACATCATTTTTCCTCACTTATATACTGCATCGAATATTCTGCAGAATAGGACCGAAAATAGTTTACTTTTGATTAATAAATCGAGAAAATAAAGAGAAAGGCTGCCCTATTCGTGACGCAATATCCTGAGAAAACGTAAATGAAACACTATTGAAACACTGGTTGAACAATTTTGTGAAATCAGATAGGAGTTTTCTCAAAAACGTAGGATTGTTTTTTGTTTATTCGTTGGAATATTGCTGATTAAAACTATAACTGCTAACATATCAAGTGATATAAATTACTTAATTCAGCAGATTAAGAACAAAATTGGAAGGATGGAGTCCTAACACCCACATTCGGGGTAGGCTAGTTGTGAAGGTGATAATCGATAAATTATTCAGGTGCGGGCCAATAACACCTCGTGTATAAAATAAAAAATTGGGATAGAATAACCTCATGGGTATATTCTATATAATTGATTTCGTCGAAGTAACATTGAAGTGTTGAATAAAAAAACGTGGACAGCAACAAACAATAACAGAACACATAAAAAGAACACTCACACATTATTTCTTAATAATTTCGACGGAATTTAGCTCTGGCTTCCTAAGAAGAAACAGTAGTCCTGTCACTGCTCGATATATATGTGCCGAAATGTTCCCATCTTCATGCACACATATATACATGAGATTCCTCTCCAGCTGAAGAAGGGATTCCCTCCTGACCCCGAAATATCTGTGAGTTTCACAAAAGGCTTTCTATATTCTTTTTAATGTTCTTGTAATGGAACTGATGTAGGTGGTGTTAAAGAAAAAGTGCTCATCATTAGTATATAAAAAAAACAATGTTTGGAAGGAAATTGATGCCATAAAAAAGCCCCATACACAGTCCCAAATCATTTTCACTCCTGCTCCAATCGCAAATTTACATGCAATTGCGGAAATAAGTTCCATGTGCCTGGATCCTGAATCCTAGCAAAATCATGTTCTCGAATTCCTGCTTGCGTAATATATTAAACAAGAATGTATGTCACACATTTTTGCGATTGGAAAATAATTATAATTGTATCAGGGATGCTGTTCTATTGTGTTCATTTTGACGTGTCGGGAACAACATCATTTTGTGCTTAGCTCTGAATGCTCTATTAAGGAACACCTCAGGTTTTCATTCGGGTCAACAGCTAAAACAAAGCACCGCGAAGTGAAATATTGGTGTGGTGCGGTTGAGAGGGACGGACTCGTTTATTTGAGGCCGCGCGTAATAAACTAGACTTCGAATTGTCGGAAGTTATTTCGTCCCAGGGTGGAATAAGAAGCAACAGCCGGATGGCGCAGGATATCGGAAAACGATCAGGGCCGGCGGTTTTTACGCCGGTTCTCTGAAATCTATGTCTTCATCGAGATCCGCACTCGTGATGGCGCGCGCCAAACTCGTTCTCGCATGGCTGGATGTTCCGCTGCATACGGCGCATGCGCTAATGCTCATGTGGTGGGAATGTGCCGAAATGTTCCCATCGACCATTCCTTTTGCGGAAAATCCAGGAGTCAGGGAACGATTGACGTCAGGCCAATAGTGTGCTTTGTCAACCGATAATAAGTATATCGTACGTTGAACTACGTAAACCAATATTTGGAAAGGAACTATGAAGTATTTTTCTCATACTTTTTCCCAGCTGTGAGAGAAGTAAAAAAAAATATATTTTAAAAATTTCACCAAACATAGGTAAATATTAGAATCTAAAATGTATTTCCATGTGCAACTTTGTCCATACCGATGCATGCGTGTCGATAGATACACGCGGATAATATATGGTGAAGTTATATGGGAAGGAATGTAGGTGTTATTTCACATACACTTCTAGTAAGTTCTCGTATACTATTTTAATGCGAAAAAATATTGATTCTAGACGACCACATCATATTCGTTTTAAATAAATCAATCGAGTATGGCACACTCTATGGGTATAACTGGAAAGCAAATGAACATGTTTATCTTATTCATTCCAGCTTATACAAAGTCATAGAAATGAATTTCGTGCGAATTTCATTTCTGTGACTGTAGCTCATCTCTTACTTTCATAGTTGATCTTATCGAATTCTACCATGGGGTGTTTTCATCACGCGAAAGATGGACCTTCATTTGCTTGGAAGATTTCTTGAAGGAGTCGCTCTGAGATGGATGCTATGCGCTGTGGCCACCCTTGTGTCGTCAGCATTGAGCGGCACTGGGAATACACGGAGTTAATGGAGCTTCCGATCGGAAACCAAATAACTTTCCAGTGAGCGTATTGGCTATTGATGAATAGAACACGCAGCATTCGCTCCATTTAACAGGAAATTGATTTGTACTCCTCAAATGTTTTGCTCTAAAGAAGTTATTGTATCCAAAAACTGCTGAAATCAAGAGGGAGACATCTATGGGCATCTAAATCTTTCACATAAACATCGTGAACTCCAGGCAAAAGACGAAATTTGAGAGCAGCCAGATTGAGTAGCTTCAAGGTACACAGTTAAAGAAAGCTTGCTTTGCCTGCAAAATGTTTCTGTCGGCTGGATAGTGTCCCAGAAGAGTCTGTTGGTGGCACAGCAAGTATCTACACAAAAATCGACTTTAAACCGGGTACTATTGAGCATTTTGCTATGGAGAGTTGCCGCAGGGATATCATAAACACGGGTATCAACCAGTCACTATCAATATTATTATTACACTGCCATGGTTCTTCAATAATGCTACAAAAACCATGTGAATTATTTTAGTCTAATATTGCAATTTTAAAAGCAATACGAGTAAGTTGGATCTCGCATTCGACCGCCAGGTATTACCATAAAAAAACCAAATTAGGTTATGAGGTACGCGAACCATAAATGCCAAAAAGTAAATTTCTAAGGTTTTCCTTAAGATGAACAGCATAACGGCTTTACGATCGCCTGAAATCCATTCACCCCAGTTTTCGATCAAATGGACTGGTCTACTACTCAGGGTAATCCTCGCTTGAAACTCTGCAATATTGTAGGTAACTTTTTACACTTTACAGTATTAAGGGTAAAGAATTTTTTAAGGGTTAGGAGTTATTCTGTTAGAAATTTCTATTACCCAAAAAAGCTTAAATATAGTAGTTTGCCACATCTGGGGATGCCCCGAGGCATTACGTTGATTTGAATCTGAAGTTGCATGAAGGTGCATAACTCTGCACGCTCATTTAAAAAATTAAAAATTGTTAATTATCCACAAAATATTTTGTGAAAATTGCCAATTTTTGGTTAATCATGATATTCCACCATATCACGCCTGAAACATTCCTTTTTATTCTGCACGCTACACTATTAACATCGCCATGGATGGATGTGACATAAATAAATGTATCTGATAGAATGTAAAACTACTCCAAAAAGTTATGTAATTTTATTGAGTATATAAATGTAACTTTGTTCTAAGAAAAGATGAGGAATAATGAATCAGTCAAAGGCGCCCGTTGTCAAAGTCCCTCAAATCATAGCATTTAAGGTGTCGGCTCCGACGAATAATTCACCAATTTCTGATATTTGAAAACTCCGAGCCCACAAAGCAGCAATTGTATATCTTTATTTTTGATGCCGATGTAATATTGCCACGTCAAATTCTTTCAGTATATCAGCAAAAGACAGATATGACATCACTGTTCAAGGTGTTATACGAACCATAAATTTGCCAAAACTTTAAAATCCTGGATACTGCGGTCTTGCAAGTATCGCCAGGGAAGTTTTACATTAGTATTTACAATTGTCCAATTAATGCAAAAATGGAGATGTAATGGGGATTAAAACAGGAATGGTCATTTGTTACCAATCTATTTTATCATTCGCAAGGTTCTAAAAATAAGCCGTTCGTATCCACCGACCATTTGATGGATAATATCATACGTAGTGTGAAAAACAGAGATGCCTTACACGGTCCCATGAAAATTTAGCATTCCCTGCAAAGCCAGATTCTTCTTGCCTTAGCTAATTCTTTAGTTTTTCACTTTATACTATAAGCGATTACTTACAAAACCTATTCCTCCCTCCACACCAATAAACCAACATTCCCTCTTCTCTTACAAACTTCTCATTCCCTATCCCTCACTTCTCCTATACTCATAGCCTTCTCTCGAATTTCACCCACCTTCCCTTCCACCCACATTCTTTTTAGCCCTTCTTCTTTCATTACTCTCCCACTTACTCTCTCCATTTGTCTGTCTATCATTTCCATTCATCCTCATTCTTCAAACAGTTTCCCAGAAACACTCCCGCTGCCACTAACTTGCGCACTTCCAACATTCTCCTTCCCTCTTTTTGCGAATCTCATGGATGCTACACGACATGTCACAAAATGTCATGCCATTTCAGGTCATCAAATTCCAAACGTTGAAGCACACGCATGTCGAACAGCACGTAGACACTTTTTTCCCCCCTCCCAAAGGTCCCAGAGAATGTGCACGACCCAGATCTATTTGGCAGAGCGCCTCACCTAACCGCCTCTCTCCGTTTCGGACACCCCACCCGGCTCCAGTCTCCGCAAACCCCCGTCTCAAACACACACACACGCAGGCCACCTCCCCACCACTCCAGGAAGGGGGCTGAGGGGGTTGGGAGAAATCCTCCGCCTCGCACTCCCCACCCGTCCCTATTTCTGATTCTGATTGCCTCCATCCGCCCCCCCCACTCCCCTCCTGACCGCCTACACACACACATCTACCACTTCCAGAGCACGCACTGCCTCTATCCAGGTTTATCGCCCGGCCTTGAGGTAGCTCAGCGGTAGAACTGATGAGAGAGATAGAGAGCAAGATAGAGGGAGGGAAGGAAGGAAGTAGAAAAGCGAGGTGGGTGGGAAGAGTGTTCTCTTCCCGGGTAGCCTTCCCCCGGCCCCCCTCGGGTCGGGAAGGAGTGAAACGAGGGTCGTTAAAGCGAAATCTCTCCGAACCTACCGTTTCCCCCTTCGTGTACCCATCTCGCGGAGATGAAATCCGCGGAAATTCGCCTTGCAACAGTTATTTTTTAATGGCATCTGTAGACATCCTTCTTCTCTCCCTCTCCTATCTGATACTTCGGATTTCGTCATTTGCGGCGGAGGAAACGGTGGATACCCACGCACACTCTCGCGCACAGAGGGTTTCGCACGGGGGGCGGTGCAGTCATCACCCTCGGCTCTCCGCCCGCTCGTTCTACCCGGAATGGATAAAGGCATGGAAGGGTGTGGGGAGGGGGAGAGAGAGAGGGCGAAGGGGGTGGGGAAGGGAGTTGGTTTTCGGGGTGGTGGGCGCCTTATCGTTGGGAGGCCCTTAACTGGGTCCGATAGCCACCGAGATGGTCCACTCGTTCAAGAACCTCGCTCCAATCAATCTATTGATCGGAGAGGAGAAAGATGTTTGGGGGGGCGGGGTGAGATGTGTGTGTGTTTGGGGGGTGTGGGGAGTAGGGTGAGGACGGAAAACCTTTTCTGCGGAGTTCCGATGGACCGGTTTTGAGGCAAACTGCGATTGCTATTGGCGGGGGATGAGGGTGCGTTCGGCGTAGTCATGACTTTGAGTGTGGGGGAGACGAGGGGCCTTGCTCTTGAGGAACTAGGAACTTGGGCCCTTGGGAGGCCGCTCCCCTCGCTGGGTGCATTTAATTGGCGGCTTCGGTCTCCCCCTTCTTTCCCTCCCTTCTCTCTCTCCCTCTCTCTCTCCCTCTCTCTCTCTCTCTCCTTCTCTCCCGACCTTCTTTCCTTACTCATATCCTTTCAATTGTACCCACCTCTTTCCTCACCCTTTCCTACTCCCACCGACGCCCTCTGATACTTAAGCCGAGCCGTTTCCGGGATAAGATTTCTAATCATCAGTGTGCATTCCTTTAAAAATGGCACAATACGTACATAAGTGAATTTCACGCGGTTTCAAGTGGAGAAGGATTTATATTTCGTGACATTTCGTCAATGGTGATAGTTTAGGCTTTCACATGGATATGGAATGAACCGTGAGAAGAGTGAAATAGGTTCCATAATGAGCTGGAGGTTAACGGAATTTTTTTTAGTGTCGAGTATTGTGGATTGTTCCAGACAGAAACAAATATGAAGAGAAGGTGAGGCAATAAAGTAATTGCTCCTTCAGTTAAGAATCCCAAGACGCCGGTGGCCCAACCTGGCTCTATTAGAACAATTAAGCTCCCAAGTACGGAGCAGTTCTCTGTGTATGCTAATACTGTGCTCCCACAAACAGGCCACTGTTGATAAACCTTTTAGTTTTAATTAGAAATAATTGCTCGAAAAAATGTTACCTAATGAAAAATATTAACATACTGCTGCCATTAAATTTCAGGTTCCAAGAACAAAAAAAAGTGAAAAATATTATTAAATCTGCATGGTCTTACTGTTATGTACAAGTAGAATAAATGAATTAATATACTTTTAAATGAATAATATTTTTAGCAAATAAGGGAATTACACACTAAGATATGTTCAACTTTGATAATTGTATGTATTTCAACCGCAAAGTTAAATATAAATATTACTTTAGAAGATGATAAACATGCAATTTTTCCTGTGGCCTAGTCCGCACTGGGGTTTTTGTGAAATTTCATGTTTCCTTACAGAACACTTTGTTTGATCATCATCATGTTTTATCCGATAATATTAACAAATTTCGCATGACTTAGTATTGAAAACTACTGACCGAAACTAAAGTAAAAAAAACACTGACTTTCTCTCTGACACTTGAACTGACACTGCTCGTAAGTGAACCTATTGTAGCTATATATACCATAGCTTCAATTTTGTATGGAATTACGTCCGATATTGACAGCACGTATCAAATACAACGTATGAACAATTGAGAGAAAGGTCCCTCGTGAGGCGGATTCGATGTTAACCCTTTCCCCATCGCCGTGTGCGGTTGCCGATTGAGCCGATAACTGCATCCGCACGGTGTTCCCTAGCAAACCGCTAGGATACTTTTTTAAATCAGATATGAATGAAGGAGGCCCAATCATTAAAATATCTTTTTTTCATTTTATAAATTACTGAGAGTATATATTTTTTTCATTTGTCACTTGAGTGCAACGGGTATATGACTTGAAAGTGTGATATTGTAACCTTTTGTTTCCCTCGAGATATGTTGTAATAATTTCACTTTGTTTAGAATCAAAGAGACTGAGTATTACCCATAATACATCATGCATAATGTACATCATTTTATTTATTAAGGGTAAAAGAATCTTTTTATTACCAGAATTAAGGTGCACATCTCCAAATAATGATGTACTCATAATATACATGGTTTGAATAAAAGTATTGGGGAAAGTTTTCGAAAAATACGTAGATTTATTTCAGATATGGCTACAATGTCTCAAAATTCTTCAAATTACAGCCGTTGAATTATATACCATTTTACAAGATGAATATCCCACGATACTCACGCTAAAATAAACTGTTCATCAATTCCGCATACATTTGACCTCCCTTCATTCTCTGCCTCCCCTAGCATCGTTTGCCCTAAGTTTTCCATCAATCTTGGACATCAACATTCCTTACCCAATCAAAGTGCATTGCATTTACCTTTCGTGGCTTCTTTGGATTTCTCTCCTTTTCTCTTTGGTTCAAATTACTTTTTCCATCCTCCTTTAAAAGTCTCCAATCCACGCCTATCATCTTGCTTCAATGACTCCGTTTTCAAACGGCACAAGACCACGCTCAATATTTAAGTATTTTCTTAATAACCTTACTCCTATTTTTAATCCGATTCAATCTGACTCCGTTTTTCCTCTATTCATTCTTTAAAAAAGAAACTCAATTGTCAAACGGTCGGTTTCTCTAATTTTCCTGCATCACTAATGATTTCGAGCAATAGTAAATTAGCATTAGTCAACTGATTATATTATCGCTCTGTCACAAGCCGTTCGATTTGAGGATATGACTTTGACGACAAAGACGCGGAAAATTAAATTGACTTAATAGATTATTTATTTATATTTGAGGACCCTGCAGGCCACTACTAGGGCATGTGGCAGGGGGTGAACACACATCAGACTAATCTCGACCTGAATATGACCCTACCATGTTATGACAATGTAATTCTGAGACCCTTATTGTTCGTGGAAAAATAACATTTTAAATCTATCTGTTCTCTAATTAATCTCACTAATTTTATTGGCATGATCTCTCCCACCGTAGTACGATAGGGGTAATAGTAAATTTTCAATATAACTGCTATAAAGAGACGTCCTTCCAATTTATGTGAGAGATTTGATCTTTAATTTAACCTTTGCTCCGTGAGTGCTTCACAGTCTAACACATCTAATATTTTGGATACGCAACTAAGTTTATCATAACTACGTTTTACAAATCTTTATTCAGCACGCGATTCAATTCGGTAATCAATCCAACTTCGTGAGGATCCCATATACTTGCAGCATATTGTAATTGAGGTCTGGCCAGCGAGAGATAGCATTTCTCTTTGACCTTTTCATCACATTTACCCAGTACTCTTCTAATAAATCCTAATTTTTTGTTAGCTTGTCCGCATATTCCCCGAATGTGCTTCACCCGGGAGAGTTTGTGAGTGAGGGTGGCGCCAAAGTATTTAATTGAATGTACACAATCCATTTCGGTGTTCCCGATGCAGTAGGCGTTCGGGTATGAATCGCTCTTTTTTTTAAAATTCATCGCTACGTAATTTTTAAGTTAAATTCTAATTTCCAGGTATCACGAAAGCGTTGTACAGCATTAAGGTCATCTGATAAAGCTGCTGTGTCCTCAGACTCACGGGTATCACGATAACCCGCTGTATCGTCGGCAAATAAGCGTATATTACTAATGACTTCAGAGTCAATTTCTTTGAAGTAAAGTAGGAATAAAAGAGGTCTGATAACATTTCCCTGGGGATAACACCTGGCGTAACTTCTACTGTATTTGAGCTTACTTCATCTATAACTACTTTTTGTGCCCGACCGTTCAAAAAATCTTTAATCCAACCAAACAAAGACTAGATGAATATTTTATTGACCCAGGCGAGGTGTTGTGTGAAGTCAAGTGTAAAATACGCATTGCATACTTTTTTACATCAACGGAATCATTCAATAACTGTTAATAGTCCAGGAATGCCTTCAGGTCGTCTATTACGAAGCTGTTAGATACCTTTTTCAGCTAGGAGTCTACATTGTCCAATTTTGTCCATCTGGTTATGCCACCAGCGGGGTGGGTCGCTTTTGGGAAAGCACGGCGAAAACTGATGTTTTTTTCATTCTATCCTTTGGAAGATCCGCATTAGCTCTGCTTTCCTTCAAATCGTCAAGGAAGACCCCGTGTGAATAATTCTCACGTCTGAATAATCTCTTTCTCTTACCGTCAGCCAATATTAAAAAGTCGGAAAGTGACGTCACCCAATCAAACATTTCTCCCGGTTTTTGAGGCATTGTTAAAATTCTTTAATAATAAATTATACATGATCGACATAATATCTCATTTTTTATGACCGCCATGGAACGGTTTCTTTACTATTTACCATAGTAAGAATGTTTAGACATTGTAAACAGTTTTTTACAAAAATACACATTTTGTAATTACTAAGGACTTTTTGCAGTCAAATATGAATGAAAGAAGGAGCTAACGGCTCATGTCCAATAAAGAAAGCAGTACAGTTGCCAACATCCGAATGAAAAGTCATTGCTTTCAGAATCACCAACCACATCCAGAGGAAGCTTGGTTGGTAATTTTTAAAAGCATCAAAGGTTCAATAAATGAGATAGTGATATCTTTGTTAAACACTATGTTAGATAAAACGAAAAAATTAAAGAGGAGAGAAAAATCCTCGACTTTTGTCATAATCCAAACTTTCGCATTAAATGTAATATTATTCATATTTTCGCTAGTAATTATCTTTATCATGTTGATCTGAGTATGAAGGAATGTTTGAAGGAGGATCAGTAATCTTTAAGCCTATGGGAGGGTATCTTGAATAATGTTTGAAGGGATGGTGTGTTGGGAAAGAGGCCTTCCCATCCTAATTTCGCCCTCGGAAATTTAAGTTCCTCATTGTCTACCGTACTTGCAGCATCCGACGGCGACTTGTCCCTGTCTCCACTGCTAGGCGTTGCACTGGGGGCGGCGCTCTCCCTGCTCTCCGTCTCGCTAATCATCGCCGTCAAGGTCCGCCGGGCGCAGAGGGAGGGGCGGCGGAGGAGGCAGGGGTCGCGGCCGGCGGCCCCGGCCGACCCGGCCCCCATCGCTCTGCGCGAAACTTCGTCGGCGGCCGTGGTCGGCGGGAAACCCGCGACGGCGTCGGCCGATGCCAAGTCCCTGCTGCTATCGGCGACCCTCCGGCAGGCCTACGGCGGCGGCGGCGTGGACGGCGGGGTGGAAGGCCTGAGGGAGCCGGGGGGCGTGGTTTCGGGGGGTCAGTTCGCCCGCCGCCAGCTAGACGGCAACTCTGTGGGGCACACCCAGCTGCCCCCGGAGACGGTGGCCAGGCAGCAGCAGCAGCACCACAACCGGAGGCCGCTTTCTGCTTCGGAGGAGACCATGGGCTGCCAGGACGCCGTGCCCTACCCCCAGGGGTACGCGACCCTCTCGGGCGGAATGGGAAGGGGAGGATGCGGAGGAGTTGAGGAGAGCGAACCGGATGTCATTCCGGCCAACTTTGGTGAGTTTCTCGTGATAAGTACTATGCGCGTTTAGAAACCACGCAGTATTTTTTATCAGTAAAGATTAGCATTGATATGAAGGTATACGGTTTGATTCCCTATATGGGTAAATTTTCCTACCGAAATGACTTTTTCCAGTGCCAAGTTTCCGATATCTACATAAGCCATTCGTTTTGGTAGGAAGTTGCATTGGAAAAGAACCAATTACTCAGTAATTAGTTCTTGTCCATTTATATGAGCTATTAAGACTGGGCCAAAGATAAACTAGACTGATTTTTTGTAATGTAGCTTCATATTTCATTTCTCTTAAGATGTATATTATTTTTCTAAACAATTTTATAATTGTAAATTAATGTATTTATGAAATGACTTTACACAATATGACCCTTAGAGATTTCATTTTTCCAATTATTTATTTCAAGACATCTGTTTCCATCATGATGGGTAATCAATTCTTGAATTGGTTTATACTTGCAGCTCTCCTGTTCCCTGCCAATCTTTCCATTTCCTCATCGCTCCTTTCACCGACATTTTCTATGAACTGTAACTAATACCTTCCTAAACCATCCCCTGTTATTCTTTCCCTACCAAAGTACTTCAATTGCGATTATTATTCCGTCTCGGGACATTTCCAATTAATTCTCTTCTTTCAAGTGTTCTTTATTTTCTTCTCTCTTCGCCCATTTCTTGAAGTACTCCTTTATTTATTACTCTTTCCATCCATTTTGTTTTCAGCGTTCTTCAGCAGCACCACACATTTCCATCGCCTCCAGTCTTTTTTCCTCTGCCGCGCCTATGAATCAAGTTTAACAGTCGTAAAACACTGCACTCGACACATAACGTTTAACAAATCGCTCCATGTTGTTAATGCGAATGAAGCATGTCCATGCTGACTATTGGCATTATAAGTGTTTCTTCCAGTTCGTCGCCTTTTCTATTCCGCCGCTTGCAGTACCTCTCTTACTTCTCCCATCATTAGTGATCTTGCTGCCTAAAAGCAAACTCTTAGACTATCACCAGTGTTCCTTTCCAAAATACTGAGTGGAGATTATCTTCCCTATTTCGATTCAGACAGTTAAGTTAGTTATTCATGTTTATCGGTGAGGTTGTACTTTCCATTCCCTTGTCGAAGGTGATTAGAATCTGTGGCCGATATTTCTTTCCCGCAATTATACCAGTCTCGTCCGCAATCGTAGCATACATACTTATCTGTTCTCTGAGTGCTCGTGTACCATTTTCATATTTTCCTTGATCCTTTAATTTCCCTTTTATATCCATTAAATATTAAGGGTGTTACAGGATGCGACCTAGCCTTACTTCTTTCTGTATATTAACTTCTTTCCTGATTTCACCACATCTAATCACTGTCAACTGATGCCCATCAAGAGCCAATCTTCCTATCATTTAATTCCAATCAAATTTTTTTAGGGTGTCCTGTTCCTTCTTTCCAAAGAATTTTCCAAATAAACTAATGTAATATTTAGGTATGCTGACATTTCAGAATTATTCTCTCTACGAAGAATTTGATATAAAGAATGGTAATAACCAGTTTGGTTTTAATCTTTAATTCTTCAAACAATCCTTTGTTGTGACTTTTTTTCCATTTTGTATTCTAATTTCTGCTGTAAACCCAACCGTGGACAAGTTTCCTCCAATTTGAATAAATTGAATTGAGTCTTCTCCCTTTTCTTTAGCTTCTTTAATTTGAAATGAAAATCGACAACAGTCAAATCTCATTACTATGCCACCTATAGGGACTGAGCAAGAGTGGCATAGTGACGAGAGTGGCATAGTAACGAGGGTTTGTAAAAACGGCTTTATTTTCTCAAGTTACCCATCAATCTAAAGCTCTTAAGATTCGTTGGCTGGCACATCTTTCGGTGGATCTCAAGTATCTCTTTGTCTAGCCGATCGCACGCTTCCATCACTCCGGGCTTCCCGTTTCTCTTTTGCATGAACTTCGGCCGTGAAAGACCCGCCAGTCGCGAGGTGCTCGTCGGCTTCAAGAAAGTCAGACAACTCGATCTCCCCGTTTTCGTGTATCTTCTCCTCGGTAGGCAGAGCTTCCCAGATCTTGAGCAGCTTGCATCCTGCGCCTCAGTTTAGATATTTTCGATGAACTTGGCCTTCGGGAAACAATTCCTGATCGTCGACCTACCGACTTCCTCCCAAGCATACTGGGTGACTAGTAGAGCGTCGAGTAACGTGAACTTGTACTCCTTTCCTTCGTCCATGGCCTCAAGCCGGCGGCATAGCAGAAGCTTCTTGTAGTAGCAAATTGAGATTCTTTATGATTCCTTTATCCATAGGTTATGAATTGGCTGTTGTCTTAGGTGGGAAGAAGACCAGTTGGATGTTGTTCAGCTGGAGCTCGGGAGGGTGGCCAGGGAAGTTATCGAGACTGGCCAGCACTCAGCGTCCCTGCTGGCCGAGTCGTCCGTCCCAAGCACGCATTATCTCCTCGAAAAGCTTTGCCGTCATCCGCGCCTTCGAGTTCGCCTCATCCAGGTTGAAAACGTTGTCTGTGGAGACCTGCCTGAGTAAGGGCTGGAGAACCCTTGTTGCCACTCAAGAAGGGATTGCGAATACACCGCTCCGGCTTCACCCTGCACTGTCTTGAACGTGATACCGTGGTGTTTCTTGAAATTATCCAACTCACCATTAAGTCCGGGATGTGCATCAGCTCGGCCAGTTTCATCGCCGCTGACAGGCAGATTCTGTCTTCTTCCTTGCCTTAGCCACATGAGCACTCCCTCATCAAGCTTCGTGTCGTGAGCCTGCGTCAACTTCATGCGCTTCGATTGATCTCCAGCTTTGATTGCAGCAGCCTCGATATCACCCTTCTCGCTGAGAATGCCCTTCACGGTGCTCTTCTCAACTTTGACGCCCCATTTCTTGCTAATCTTCCTGGCCAACTTGGGCTGATTCGGCTCCTTCTTTGCGGCATCGATGGTTCTCTTTTTCTCCTTCAGCGGAAATTCGGTTCGTTTACGTTTCTGAGCTGATATTATGGGCTGAATTATTGAAAAATTTGTCACTTTTGTGCAAGTACGTATTGAGTTATGTTGTGTGCATCTGGACTGTAGCTCGTCGCTTCGCCTTTGGGACGTCAGTTTGATAATCGAGCACTGCGCAAGAATACAGACTTTTCCACGACTCGTGCCTTTTAACAGTCACAAAATAGTGGCACAGTAGCAAGAGTAGGGGGTGGCATGGTAAATTTATTTTGTATTGAATTTTGTCGAGACTGAGCAAAAGTGGCATAATAGCGAGTGTAGCATAGAAGCGAGGTGGCATAGTAACGAGATTTTACTGTAGTAGAAAGGTTTAGTTACTGACGATGGTTTTACAGGTACAATTCCCAAATTTCCATGAATATAAATTTAATCTGGTGTATTTTTACACTTCATGTCATCGTCTACGGGTATCGTCTTCCTCGGTTTTTCTGGACCGTCTGCCACCAATAACGATATACACTGTGTTAAGAATGCCATCCATTTTCCGACTTTATCCAGTCAGTAATGTGCATACTTTTTAATTCCTGTATGGTAATGCGTCTCTATCTCTCTCTAGTTCTTTCTCTGAGCCCATTTTCATTTGGCATTCATTTAAAAATTTTCATTTCATATCTCATCTCTACCTTTGCGCCCGAACCATCGAATTCTTCGTGGCTTGTGAAGCGGAATATGGTTTCTTCTTTTATCAGCTCATTTAATTCTAAATTTATCTTAGTCCTCAATTTGCCTCCTACATCTTTTGTCACTACAAAACGTCTTCTAAGTATTTTTAATTGAAAAGTCTGAGTTGGCTTTTCTATGCGATTTATTCTTCCCGTGGCCGTATTTTAGAACGAGTCGTATTGCTGTTTTGCAGATTTTAAGTTTGGAATACTCGTGTGGAACATTACTGCTTAAGCTTCTTAAGTGCCTAAAGACATTTTCTTTTCACAAATTTGCGCTGTTATTTCATCTGGGATACATCCAGAGAGCAGATTTCATGTGCAATCTACGCTTACGTTGACCCATGGTGATCACCGACACTATTTTCCAATTGTTTGGCTTTAGTGCTTCTTTTTATTTATCTTGATACCTTGGTCATCTTATTATAAACAATTAATGTCAGCCTCCGAAGAAATTTTACAGCTCTTCGACCATGGACTACTTTTTGAGATATTCTTTTGATTATTAAGTTATTAGCAATTTGGAGTATAACGTATATAAGTTATATTTCCCGTTAATTCCATATTTTTTACTGCATCTTCTATCAAAAGAATATGCAGCATTATTGATTGTGCACCATTATGTCCAGTGCATCACCTATTTCGACTCTGAAAGGTTCTGTTGACTAACCACGTACTCAGCGTTTCATTCCTCCATTCCAACGGAATTCGTCACCAATTCCTTAAGTGTGCCAACTATTCCAAATTTGTTGGGAGAATATAATATTTATGGCTTTTCTCAATGAGTTGTCTTATCATGAAAAGTAATTCAATGTTTATCTGTCACTTCGAAAAACATCGAAGCTCATTTTCTCAGCACATTTAGCGGGGCTTGAGCCTATCTTATAACATACAGGTTACGTCCCTAAAACTGCGCAGATTCTTTCAGAATTTTCTTATGCACATGGATGTTAATGAAGTAAGATCTGGTGCTTTCCCGGCGTATTTGCTTCATGAAGTTTTCTCGGGTCTTCCACCGGGTCAGAGGTTCCATATTGGCCCACGTTTCGATGCCCGACTCGTGCATCGTCCTCTGGGTCCCCTGACACGGTGGAAGACCCAAGAAAACTTCATGAAAAAAAATAAATGTTGATGCTTTCTATCAACTGTCAGATGTTCACACATTTCGCCCTTTCTTCTCAGGTTTTGATAGCTAAATAATTTAGTTTCTTTCATAAAATATAGTATTATCTCCTATTATAATTTAGTCACTTCCTGGTGCGTTTTAATTCATTACCTCCTGACTTATTTTAGTTATTTCCCGTTTAGTTGGCTGCATTACTTCCAATAACTCTTTCATTATTTCCTCTCCCTCCGTAAATTTGGGTGTTATTTATTTACCTCTATAATTCCAATATTTTCATTTTATAACCTTACCACCTGTTTAGTAATAGTTTTCTTTCAGTGAGCACATTTCCAAACAGGCCTCGGCTTGAGGAGTTTTTCTTTTTATACGTATTCCCATTAAATGTGTAATATTGTTTTCTTCTATAACTTTGATTTTTTTGTCCTCTTCTTTTCTCTTATACTTAATGCTTGCAGCCACTTTATTCTACAGGCTCTTCTATTTTCCCCAGATGTTCTCCGACATTACTTCCTCCGTGTTTCTTTCTTTTGATTTACTGCAGCATAACATTCTTTGTTGAAACCACCCTCCGTTTCTTCATTTCTTAATTCCAAGCATTTGTTCTGCTTCATGAACTAATCCATATTTGATCTATTTTTAACTCTCATATGCTGTGCATAATTGACTTTTATATTTTTAAACCTTTTAATAAGTTTAATTTCACATATCTCCCGTTCTCTTTACATGTATATCAACCTTTTCGGTGTTCCATATTTCACTTCTATAACCTTTCGGTTTCTGGGATTAAAAGCGTTGAATCTTCCCTCCTATTAACAGAAAATTGTCTTAGTTATGGTTTGCGCTTTGGTTGCTCATTACCCTATATATCTTTTCCAAATTACCAATCTGTTAGATACCATATGCTTCATTTGATTGTACCAGTATGAATGCTAATTATTTTTAATTTTGTGATTCTGCCATTTCACGCATTTGCTCTACATTTCCGACTGCAATATCATGAAACTATATATATATATATATATATAACACAAATAGGATAGAATAGCAACATTTAAAAGGACACTCACACGGTAAATTGTTCGAGCTTTCGGCCCTCTCAGAGGCCTTCTTCAAGAGAGTCTCTCTTGAAGAAGGTCTAAATGTAGCTATTCTATTCTATTTGTGTTATATTGTGTCAGCCCATTATTGTGCCGCTCGTGTGAGTTTTTCCGTACAATCGTATATACATATATAGTATATATATATATATATATATATATATATATATATATATATATATATATTATATATATATATATATATATATATATGTGTGTGTGTGTGTGTGTGTGTGGATATATACATATTTATTTCCTTCCTTCTTTTCAAGCTGTTTTCCTGACCTTTCCATTGGATTCTCCTAAAACTATTAAGGCAACATGTTTCGGCACTTTTTCATATTCTCTTCTCAATATGCTTTAAATATCTTCCATCGTGTCCACAATTGTATCTTATTTTGGTGCATATTCGTTGAGATTGTTACGTAAATATCCTAGTTTTACATATTCATTTAATAATGGGTTGAATCTCATAAACATTTTTTCAATATCTTATAATAGCAGTAAATCCTGTTCCAGATTTTCCGCTTCTTCCGCCAAATCCGCCAGTGTAAAGTATAGCCCTTACTAGGTTTTCATTGCCATTCAATTCGTTCTTCACCTTATTTCTTGTATATCTTCAATGTCTTGTGCATCATTTTTTCTTGGGATTTCCTCCATTTCATTAGCTTTAAGCATTGTTTGGAATTTTATAGTGCCAAAATTCAATCGCAGGTACATAGTTATGTAACTAAACCTAGCCATGCCCTGAAAGATCCGTCTGGCATGTCCTCTAATGCTACTCGTATTTACATTAATTATAGTTTTTATGGAGGACGATATCTATGGAGGCCCAACGATCAAATGCAAACCAGAAGACCCTACTACAATGTAATCAGATTTGTCTTGCCCTAGCTTTTAAATAACTGAAATTATTAAGTGGTCCTCCCGGAGAATGCTTCCATTGTAGCCAACATATCAGTGAGCATTCCCCATTTGGGATCTTGCAAGATGTCTGAACTTTCGGACTGACAGCTCCGCACAGCATACGTTAACTTGCACCACTTCCGAATCTGTGGGTTGCTTTGCTCCCTTCACCATAGCGGTGCATTTATCGAATTGTAGAAAACAAATGGATTCGGGATCAACTTTCTGAAAATTCATGATCACCGAATGAATAATAGCTTTATACTTCACAATACATCCATTACGGTACTGTTAGTTTTGACTCGTAGGTGACATCATCAGGTACCTTATTGTAGTACCTTAATTAATTGATAAGGGAAATATAAGAAGTTGGCTCAATCAGAAGCTATTTATTCTCATTGCACAATTTTCCCGCAGTATTATCCCTACTCCCGCACTCCCATTAATGGAGCCAGGGTACATGATCCTGTAACTATCGCTCGTAGAGTCTCCTTCTTCGGGCCGGTTTATTTAACTTACCTCTTCCGACTCCATTCTAAGCATTTCTGTGTTTTCGATTCCTAAGATGCCCTGAGACTGGGCGGCCCTGATCGGAACCTGAGGTGTCCAGGCTCATTCAGGAACATCTCGAGTTTCGATCCTAATCGACTCGTGTGACTGGTGCACTCCGGAAGAACATACTCGATACAATAGTCTCCTCCCGGTAAACCGATTGGGGACAAAAAGAATGAAAAGATAACATTGGTGAGAGACTGATCCTTGCGACAGTAATATAGGGGTTTCCCGTTGCCTTTCACATCGCAGAGATGCATCCGCAAAGGTAATTTGCTCTACACCCTCAGTGAGATGAGTGTTGCTGGTTAGGGTAGAGGGTAGGCCGTAGCCTCTATCCGTACCAGCGACACTAACCTCCTTTAGGGGGTTAGTATCGCTTCCACAGCTAATTGGCGGCATTTTTTTAGCAGTGGGCACTAGTTCAGGCCAGGTTTTTTCATAGGCTTTCCTAGAATTTTAGGACACTTTATCCTAGGAAGGTCTTTCACATCCTTGGAGTACCTCTACCAATTACCCACGATCTGTCGAATCAACTAGTTTATTTCGAAGATAAACTGTAAATTGTAGGGTCAATCTCTAAATTGACCCGCTTGCCTCTACCCGTTGGACGTACGTCGTAGCAGCTTACCTTTCTGATTTTTCTGATTGGCTGATTTTCCATAATTCGGAATCGGAAGGGCTTTTTTTAGCTTCCGGAAGAGGAAAATACCTTTCAGTCTCTTACTTTGGCTGAATAATGTGGGAAGCTACAATGAAACTGCTATGCTACAAAAATGTGATAAGGAGACAAGAAAGTACTTCATAAGCACACGAGAAGAAAAATCTAAGATGGCTTTCTTCAGTTGTTTTTTTTTTGTAAATCGAATGGTTGGAAAACTTTCATGTGAAAATGAGCCTGGAATTTTCTTTACGAGTCGTTAGGATGAAGTGAGCGCATTTTTTAAATGGATAATTACGCATATTACATAAATTTTTAACGCGTAATTTTTTTGTTGCCTCCTTATATGTAGAATAATTATTTTTAGTTCGCCTCACCTCTCTAGCTATTTTTAACCAGTTCGGACTCTGTATTCTTTTAGATTCGTTGTTTTTTGTCTCGGTCTTAGTCATCAATTATTTCAGTTCAATCCTCAGTGACACAACGCATATGAACGTTTGGCCATTGGGTTTGAGAATGGTGCATTCACCATTTTCAAACCCGACGGAAGCATGCTCCAATATTGCATTAGACCTTATTGGTAATGCAAAGAGCTTCAAGTGTTTTTATTTAAAGTTTGAATATTTTCAGACATCAACTGAGAGGTGATATGATGTACACTCATTAAGGATGCAATCTCTTAAGACAGCTTTTCAATTAGTGCGAAACTTGAAAATTAAGTTTGCATTTGTTAATGTATGTATTCTGTTGAAAATTCAATTTCCCTAAAACGTCCCCCTCGACTATTTCACGTTGTCTGACTGCATGCTCAATCTTTTGTCCCTCCGGAAGATCCCTACTCGCAGGGCCGGGCCAACGTGCTCCTTAGGAACGGCTCCGCAGTCTTCCGGGAAGGACCGGGCGCCGTGTCGTCTCAGGTATCCCCGCAGCCCCTGGTCGCCGCCAGGACCCTGTTCGGATCGCACGTGGACATGGGGTCGTCGTACGCCTTGCCCGGGGGCGGTGGCCTGGGGGCCCTGCCGTGGCTCGCCCCGCAAGCCGCCTCCTCTTCACCCTCCAACACGCCGCCCTCCTCATCCTCCTCCTCCGCCTGCACCATGCGGCCCGCACCCACGCCATCGCTCATCGCTGACTCAACGGCGGCCGCCAGCGCAGCGGCGGTAAGTGGCTTCCCTTAGAGATTAGTATAATTATTTCCACTAATTAATTAACTTAAAGCCAATTTTCGGCTGTGCAAAAATATTTTATAACGTTTATTATATTGGTAAACAACGTATTGCATGTTTATGGAACAATGCATACGTAGTTTGCCCAATAAATGCAATCTGACGGCCATGTCGCGGAGTTTAGCCCCGCCCACTGGCTGCGGTAGTTGCATGAGACCCAATGAGCCGCCTGTGCTTGGCGGATCGCCGAGCCGTGCGTATGGTGTCAGTTATCTTAGTTTCTGTTGCCCTTTTTTACTCTTTGTGGTAAATGGAAAAATTATCAAGGCATTACTGAAATTTTGACAGCTATTTACTTTGATAATGCTCTAAAGAAAACATCCGTTTTCAAGGGAATTAAGCGTTTTAAAGATGACTGACAAGTCGCCACGGATGATGCAAGGCCGGGACGACCTTCAACCACCCGAGTTGACGACAACATGATCATTTGCGGTCCATGGTCCTTACCGATTGTCGGAAAACTATCCTAATGATAGCTGGTGAACTGAATTCAGAAAATTTCGAGAATAATGGATGGATCCTCCACCACTGACAATGCGCCTGCACATTCAGCATTGATTGTTCGCCATTTTCTGGCGAAAAATTCAATCACCATCCTTGATCACCCTTCTTATTTGCAACACCTCGCCACCCCTGCGACTTTTTCTGACTCCCAAAATACAAAATTGCGATGAGGGGGCATCACTGGGAAAATGTGGACACAATAAAGCAAGAAACGACAAGAAAACTAAAAAGCCTAATTGCCGAGGACTTCCAAGGGTGCTTTAAACAGTGGAAAGGAGATTGAATAAGTGCATCGCCACGAATGGAGAGCAATTTGAACAGGGGACAAAATCGATGTAGACTAAATTTTTCAAAGTAAAGTTTCTATGGCCTCTGTTCGCGTATTTATTGTGCAGATCTCGTATTCCCATCATGGCCGAAATTAGGATTTAAGTGATGAACGAGACTTATTTTGTGGACAGATTGGTATTTTAGGCATTGGTGCTATGATATTCATTTCTCTAAATGTGATTTTCGAACTGCTTTATAAATTTACATCATTTTCCAAATTTGAGTAGATTTTTTTACCTCTCAACATAATGGCTTTTAACTCGATACACTTTTCCCAACGCTTCTGCAACGTTTTTGAGCCGTCCAAAAAGGAGGATTTCGGAAGGTCCTCAAAATATGCATTTGTTTACCTCCCCCGTCGAGGCGAATAGCTTTTCTCCGAGACATGTTTACAAGTTTCGAAAGTTGTTAACTGGATGCAAAATCTGGTGAATACGGTTGATGCTTTAACATGATAAACTTTAATTCAATATCGCCATCGAAACTACGCAGATGTGAACCCGAGCATTGTATTAATGGAAGAGTATTTTTTCATTTCCAAATATTTTTTCCTGATTTCTCTTCTTCGACGGCCAAATAACGTCCAATATTACTTCTCTTTCTTTATTTACTTTTAATATATCGTCATTAGTTCTCCACTGAGGAAAAACGCGGTCTCCAGTTTGCTGAGATTTGTTTTCAAACCCAAATTTTCGTGCAGTATTTAAAACCATGTGCCTTGTGCATTCTTCTGACCTCAATTATTTCGCGAACTTTGATTCGTCGATCACTCTAAACCATACCGTGGATTTTGTCAATCATTTCAAAGGAGTTCACTTCCACTGGACGTCCCGAGTTATGTCCATCATTTGTGGATATACGGCCACTTTTTCAAATTGTAAACCGTCGCAAACACCAGGATCAGATGTTCTATGAACATCATCCAACTCAGCTTTGCCCTTTATATAAATGTGTTTAATCAACGCACGAAACTGGAACTCCATTTTCTTTAATTTTTCTTCATAAGCAAAAGCTTTCTTGTTCAATTGACTGTGATAGTGGAACCACGAGACGGAAAACGCTAATTTTAACAGCCGTCTGGTGAGAGTTGACGCTTATTGTCGTAACAGCGAACCTCTTGGATTTTCTAAGCAGTTATTGAACGACCCACGTATTAGTAGTGCTATTCAATATCAAGATAGGGACCGCGCAAGCACGGATCAAATTGGTAGATTTGGGCATACTTCGTCGTTCTGCATTTATGCATCATACTCATCTTCAAATCAGGCCCATTCAGGTCCGCCACCTCTTCCGATAAGTGCGTATCAATTGGATTCTAGACCACTTTGTAAAAGGTGTGATCAAAAAAAGACAGGCCTGATTTTATAACTTGTTAATTTCGACGGATACAGCTTAATCGAACTTGTCGCCCTTAAAGTACATGCCTTGGCTGACGACACACCTTTGCCAACGTTTCTTCCATCTCTCGAACCCTGCCTGGTCAGCCGCCTTAGGGATCCTCTTCAGGTCCGCCGTACAATTAGTTTTCTGCAGTAGAGTCGGATCGGCGCCCTTTCAAGGTAGATTTTAGCTTTGGAAAAAAAAGTCTGACGGAGCCACGACTGAAGAGTAGGTTGGCTGCGGGATCATGGAAGTTCCGGTTCTGACGAAAAACTCTGTCACGATCAGCGCCGTGTGAGCCGACGCGTTATCGTGGTGGAATCGCCATGCATTGTTTCTCCACATGTCCGGCCTCTTTCGGCTCACTGCCACCCTCAGCCTCTTCATAACCTTTAAGTAGAAATCTTTATCGACGGTTTGGCCTTGAGTGACGTATTCGTAATGAATCAGCCCTTGCCAATTGAATAAACACACCAGCATGACCTTCACATTTGACCGGGACATGTGAACTTTCTTTGGTCGCGGAGAATGAGGACCTTTTCACTGAGAAAACTGGGTCTTTGTCTCAACATCATAACCGTAAAACCAGGTTTCGTCACCGGTTACGATGGTTTCAAGAACCTCTATGTTGGCATTGGCACGATCCAGGAGTTCCTGACAAATTTCTACACCTTTATGTCTCTGTTCATCACTCAGCACCCGCGGGACGAATTTTGATGCGACGCGCGCCATGACTATTGTCTGACAGGATCCAAGACTAATGTTCACTTTCTCGGCTATCTCCCTAACAGTTAAATGGCGATTTTCCCGCTCTAAATCGTTCACCAAATTGACATGGTTGGGGTCTCTCGAAGTGGAAGGCCGCCCCGTTCGTGAATCATCATTTGTCGAGGTTCTACACGATTGAAAACGACTGTACCACTCAAAACACTGGCTTCGACTCATAGCTTCATTAACAAAGGGTTGCTGAATCATTAAAGATGTTTCTGTGGCACTTTCGCCAAGTTTGAAACAAAATTTAACGCACAACCGCTGTTCCTCTAGCTTCTTCATTGCTGATGTTGTGCGCGGCGACGAACAGGTTAAGACACGTACCGCTGCTGCTGCGTAACGACTCGACGTAAAAAAACGCTACATCTCTCGTTTTATTTGTCAGATGTGTCTTTAGATGGCGTTCTTTTTTTTGTTTCGATCCGTTGAACGGTTTGCGCAAAATAAAATTCTGGTCTTTTTTTGATCACACCTTGTAAATACCATTCATTGCATTACTATGCAAAGAATTAAAAAATTACGCTTGGTCATTTTCTTATTTGTAAATAATAAATATTGATTATAATATTCATCGGTCTAATTTATGATTTGCTGTTGGCCAAAGAGCCGCGCTGTGAAACGAGTGGACTTCAATTCATATTGCAGCGTGAGGTGTCGAGCCATGAGAAAATTCATGAACCATATTTAAATCTCAAATCCGACATACTGCCATGATTTTGAAATTGTCCCGGGAAACTTCAACTCTTGAACTTAATGCAGAGAGGCGTTCATAGAAAAATTCGGTTTGTGATAAATATTCATAAGACCCAAAGCATAACAAAGGGTCAGTACTTGGTTATTCGAAAGACTAACATTCAACACCATATTAAGCATATTGAAGGTATTAATAGTGCGATTTTATTTGTTATACAATAAACGTAATCTAAATGGAATAGTACCTGACAGGGTTTATGTAATAGTTACACATTCAGAGCGATGGTCTTTTGAAAACATAGATGACATTGAGGATGTGTTTCTTCCTTACGTACGTCAGTCTTAGGCTAAGACCCAAAGAGTCACGGTGTGGTTTCCATGTGGATAGCGCGTTGAAAAATAGAGAAGAGGTTTTTGATCAAAATTCAGAGTTGGTTTTTGATTTAAATTTCGACAATCCTGTCTAAAAGTCAAGAGGTGCGAATTGCCAGGTGACACTGCATCGTGGGAAACCGATTCAGAATCGCGTACTACATAACCGCACGTATTGTGAGCGCGAGTTTCACGGCTGGAAGCGTGATTGAGATCGTTTTAACTACGGCCCACTTAATTCGTGAACCTGCACCGGTGGCGGTTCGTCGGTTTCGCAAAATTGTCATCAGTGTATATCCATCCGTGAATTTGGCAACGATGTGAGGTGTTTGGAATAATGCGCGGCTGTGTCATTAAGTTAGACGTTAGAGGTTAGTTAACATGAAGTTAGGTTATGCGATATCGTAGTTATGAATCGTCACGATTTTTTACTCTGCATTTGTTTTGAGTAGGTTAGGGCTGGTAGTGGACTATGAAATGTCTTGTTATGGTGGGTCTTGGAATATTAAATGGGGCACCATTACGTAAATTATAAGTATCTACATATAATTATAATTCCATCTGAAAGTTGAACGAAAAATACTAATTTTCCTAAGAACAAACAAAGAATCATGGCCGAGTTTTCAATACTTCATATCAGGAAATCGCTGAAACCAAGTGCTAGCATGCATGAAACGTAAGGTTCATATAGGTATTATAAAAATGGTAAGCATATAATACGGTTTGATTAGTTTCATCATAATCCTTTTCCTGTAGATATAGTATATCAAAGTCAAATTATATTTATTAGTCCAGGAAAAATTAAAACTTGGAAACCACGCTTGAGTCTGATTAATTTCTTTCTAATACTGACGATGCGACATTCAGTAGGTTTACAAAAACAGTAATGCCGGTAAGTTAAAGACTGGACAAAGTTTGAGTAATTGATATTGTTGATTATTAGAGTTGATGAAAAGGGGAGACACTTGTTTAGAACAGATTTTTCCCTCGTTATTTAGGGAATTGCGAAAAGGTTTGAAGCATCACCAAATGTATCTTCGGAGAGTTGGAGACTGAAGACATTTTGCCTAAAAGCGCTTTAGAGTAGAACCAGGAGTTTATTGCAGCGTAGATAGTTGGCGGAAAAGAGTTGTTAGGTCAGATATTGTAAGGTGTACGTAGGTGCTGAGCGGAGGGGATTGGCATAGATAAATGGCAGGCCATAGGCAAGGGACTGATCATTTCCTTCTTTCCCTGAGGAAGGTACTTTGACAACCGAAAATTTGAAATACTTTTGACTGTCTTTTTACGTGTTTCTCTGTGTTTTGTTGGCTAGTGGTATCTCGCTCCTTCGTTCGAATTACATAGATATACAGGTATAGGGTATACACAGTAATCAACCCGAAGGTTGGCTTTGTAGGTGATGGCAGAGTTCACCCAGTACTAAGCCCGATGGCGTGTGAAATGCACACACACACACACACATACATACATATATATATATATATATATATATATATATATATATATATATATATATATATATATATAGGTATCTCTTTTGTGTTTGTTTTTAATGTGTTCCTATCCCTTTTCCTAATATCTCGGAAGTGCTTTGGACCAACACGGTCAAAATAGTAGGGACGTAAGGAGAAGAATTGCACTAAGCAAAGAGGCTTTCACAAGGAGGAGGAGTTGATGAGAGGGACGTTGAGTAAGGATATTAAGAAAAGACTCGCAGAAGAAAACTGATATGGAGCATAGCTATATACGGCGCGGAAACGTGGTCACTGAAGCAGGAGGATAGACGTAGACTAGAGGATTTTGAAATGTGAGTGTGGAGAAGAATGGAGAAGGTTAAATGGACAGGTAAAAAAACAAATGAGGAAGTACCTGGTATGGTGGGCGAAGAGAGGGGTTTGTTGGGAGAAATCCTATGGAGGCAGGAAAAGTGGATGAAGGGGGTATTGACCGGCAGTGGGATGTTGAAGACTGTAATTGAGGGGAGAATATTAGGCAAACGAGGAAAGGGAAGGAACAGGATAGGGATGTTGGACGGGATGAAGGGAGGAAGAAAGTACTCAGAGATGAAGAGGGACCTGATGTAGAGTAGGGTACTGTATTTAGTGTTTTCTTAGGAGTCACAAATTATTTATTTGGTGGCTGTGTCCATATAAAAACCTACCTTAACCGGTAGATTACCTTATATATATATATATATATATATATATATATATATATATATATATATATATATATATATATATATATATATATATATAGACACACAGAGACCTTCTGCACTCATCTCATTGTAACCTTGCGGTTTGGGGAGGACGTCTGTCATTTCTGACGGTGAAGAAATTGTGAAAGGGTTGACTGTGGGAAGCTGTGAGTTTAGGAATGGAGTGATCGAGGAATGTTCGAGATTTTTTGTGTAGCCATGGTGTTTAGGGATGCAGATGGTAAGGGTCGAGGTCGCCTTTGCACCCCCTCTGCCTGTTTGCCACTGTGGCGCCAGAGAACGTTTGCTCGGATTCTTCGGATAAACGGAATGACAGTTAATGCCGAATGAGTTAAAAATCCTTTGAGGGATGAAGGTCGTTTTTTTAGAGTCGCATCACGACGGTTTCAGACAAAGCAGCGATGTATATACAGGAGAAGTCGGTCATTAATTTGTTTTTGATGGGGGTCAATAATGGTGGGACGATATTCATGTGATGGTTCGAAAGCGCCTGTGGTTGTTTCCTAAATGACCTTCACTTGATGTGTTTATCGCGCGACGTCGCATTGCGATACTCACTCCTGTGACATGAGCCATCGTCAATAATCTGCCTGAGTGAATTTGAATTCAAAATAAGCCCTCTTTGCAAAGTGATACAAACTTGGACTTTTTGAACGTCGAAACTGTTGCAGTTGGAGAGATCAAGAGACTTGGAGACATGAAAAACCCTACTCTTGCCGAAATGATTTGAGTTTCCTCCAACAATATTCAGGGAGTGAAGTTCCACTAAAAGTATAGTGCGTAGCTCTCCGGTAAAGCACTAATAACCATAATGGGGAAACATATTGTAAAAAGAAACATTTTACTTGACCAGCAATGGAACACCTATAGATCCTGTAAAATTTGACAGGCACTATGTACTCAGCTGCTAAATTGGAAGCCTTGTTTTCATTTACCGTGAAAATAAAATAATTGTTTTTATATTGCATTTATTTTCGTTACATATTCCTGTACAATATCGGGCAAATTGTGTGTTTCATTCCTATTCATGGCATTTACATGAGAATGCGAGGGAATGCATGTAAAGATGCAAGCTGCAAACACGAATGTTTACCCATACTCGCAATTGTAGCCACCAAATGGTCCTACAAAACACTGATGATTCTAAATTCTATTCCCAAGAGCCACTGTCTTATTAATTTTAAGAGATGCGTATTTACTGAGCGAATAAGCCAAGGTAGTATTTGCTATAGGAGACGCAAGAGAGAATGGTAATCACTAGAAATTTCAATTACTTTTTGACTTCCTTAGGATAAGCTGCTCTACTCCTTACCTTTTAAATATAATAAACGACTACTAAGGCCACGAGCAATGCTCCATTGTCTTCCTATCAACAAAATGTAAACTAAATACTACGTGCTCCAATACTTAGTGTAATCAAATGCCCACTTATCCTAAAATAGTTGGAGCTTTTCATGCAATACTTAACTTTAATAACCAATTTTGCAATTGTGAAGCTCCCCTTTCACATTAGATCTGATGGATTGTAAATAAGATTAAATTTATTAGAATTTGTTGTCTCATGCGTAACTTTATGGAATTTGCAAACATATTGAAATGAAATAATTTACTTTGTAATTCCATACACTTTATTTAAAAAAACACGACCCGGGTTTCAACGTTCATGATGACGTTCAACGTCATCATATTTGGGTTAGAGGTGTTTTTATTTAATCGGAAGAAAATGCCTTTCATAATTTTATGTTTACTGGTCATTGTTATTAGCGTGGAAGCCTTGTGGTTACAATAAATATCCCAGTCAAGGCGAATGATTTTTACACTCTGAAATTGTTGCATTGAAATGCATATTGGCGGATGACCCCATTAAAAGTTACTGCTGTGGCATCTCCCGCAGTTTCTTGGAGACCCCTGGACTACTCTCCGAAGCCCCTCGGTTTGCTTTCGTTTGATGCCTTCAGACTCTGAATGGTGACTTTCACGCCGTTGTCACTGTAACTATAGTAACATATCTAACAGGGCTCTACCCTGCACTGTCGATCGAGCCATCTGGTTGATTACTGTGGCGACGCATTTTAAAAGTCGTAACTCGTAAACTGATATTCGTATATTTATGCACCCTTATTCTGGAAAGTCACTTTTTAACGATAATTTAGGGGACGCAAACTAGGTGTCATATATATTCGATGTTTTTTTATCTTTGCGGAAATTCATTATCACTGATGTTAAAATACAAATTTATTTTTCCACTCAATTATATTCGGTACAACTCGTTTCCGCGAATCGGCGACATCCTCAGGTATAGAGTTACATATACAGGTCGATCGTATATATGCTTAATATGGAGAGGGCTGACTCTTCCAGCCACCTCTTTCACCAAAAGCTAACATTAGAATTAGGGCTTATTAGAAGAGCACTGAGTAAACGTGATGAAAATTTTAAAGAAAAATATTATCTTTCGCTGTTTAGGTCTCGTTTAGAATATTCTTAGAGCGAATGGGATCCTCCGAAAGTTGGATTGATTGCCAAAT
Organism: Hetaerina americana; assembly: GCF_022747635.1. Classification (NCBI taxonomy): domain Eukaryota; kingdom Metazoa; phylum Arthropoda; class Insecta; order Odonata; family Calopterygidae; genus Hetaerina; species Hetaerina americana. The sequence continues at coordinate 12,346,037 of NW_027287538.1, read as the reverse complement.
TGGATCTCTTGCAGCGTAGAGGAGCTAGATTTGTAAAAAGTTGTTAGGATAAATTCGTAGCGTATGCAAAATATTAGAGGTATTAGGCTGGGAATCACTCAAGGAGTTAAGGTTAAATTACAGATTAAATCTCTTGCGTTAATTGAAAATATGTTGAAGATGTATTATTGGCCCAATCATTCTACGGTATGCGAGATCGTAAGGAGCAAAAAAAAGGGTTAAAATTAGTAACCCCCTGGTGGTGACATGCAGTGTACTAAAAATACAAATTTCCCGAGATTTATTTAACCTTTCTCTGGCTCTGGAGCGGTAACTACTCGTAATGCCGGCGTTCGGTATGTTCCCCTTCCTTGTACCAACCTGTGCGGAAGACGAAGGGATCTAACTATTGACGCGCGCCAGGAAAATTGAAGGCGGAGTGAGGAGAATGACGAGGATGCAAAGGGGAAGTGAGTGGATGATGGAAGTCGTGATTTGTCGTGGGCGTGGAGGGGACCGGCGTCCCACGGGGAAGGGAGCGAGGGGAGTGGTCGGGAAGACGGGAGTGGGGGCAGTGAATTGGGGGTGGGGGGGTCAGGAATGGGGGTGGACGGCGACACACTCTCGGGATGGTTGGGGAGGGGACGGCTCGGGGGTACGTCTTGGAGGCGCGCAGCCTGGCAATCGAGCCACGGATCCTTCGCTGCGCAAACAGGCCGAAAAATAAATAACTGCCTTCGGCCCTTTATTTGATCCGACATGAGTCGCAAACAAGCGGCGAAGGGTTTTTTGCCCAGGTCCTCCTCTGGGAAAGGGGAAGGGGTGACTGTTAAGGTACACATTCTCCGCGTCGGAGATAAATGCGTTAGGGAATGAATTATATAATACATATTCAGTAGAGTGGTTGTAGTGGCCTAGTGGGGCGTAAGAGCTCGGCAATCTGCCCGAGGGTGGTGCCTGAGGACGTTCCCGAGTGAACACAAACGGTGATTTTCCAGATACCCTGGGGCGCATGTAAGTACCTTTCGGAAAATAGGGAAAGCCAGGGACATTTTGGCTCGATCACGGTTATTTATAATAGATGCGTTGTAGTCATTGATGTTAATGTGATGTAATTAACAAATCTGTCTGTTCTTTATATTTCGCGGTAAAGAAAGTGTGATTCGGGTATTGCCGCGAATGTTGGATCTGTGATGCGTACCAACATATTTTGCTATAAATGGTAATGCTTTATACATGGATATTAGCGTAATATAAAAGCCATGATTGCGGAGAACCGTAAATGTTGCCTTGAACTTAAACATTCGTATTTCATAAGCCGTAGGGGGTATAAGGTGAGTCCTCGCATATCACACCGACCTCTGGGTTAAGCAATGCACACATATATTTTACTAAGGCTTCATAGCAATTCAAATTAATGTTTCAGAAGTTAAATTGCATCATTGCTGAGTAAAAATGCGCTATTCTTACGCCGAAAGCCGAGATCCGATTTTCGGAAGCTCCTATTCCCCTTCTGCCCGTCATATTTCTATTCAGCCCGTCATTCTATTCATATTGTCACCGGCAGTACCCCATTCGATAATGTCCCAAGCTCAATCAAATTACATCCCTTTCTACAATTCCTGTTTTTTTTAAACTAGACTATTTTGAGGGCAAAAAAAGAACCTTTACTCTTCCACATAAAAATCTTTATGAAAGTCATTATTTGTAAGTGCAAAGTTTGTCTTTTTACCCACATAATGAAGGAATTCCACAAAGTTAAACCTGAAACTCTTATGATTATCTAGACAAGTTTTATAAAAAGTAACATTTAATATGGTGCCATGTGTTACGAGCATCTTATGACTGATTTTAAGTTTAAGACCATAAGGGGAAATATTTTTCGGAAAATATTTGTTTTGATATCCGTCCATACTGAAAGAGTTCATGAAAGGCCGATTTTTCCTGAAAATACGTATTATTAGGCGTCAACATGTTCGCGCTGCAAGTCATCCGAAATAAATTGGGCAGTGTTTGTCAAAGGAAATGAGAGTGGAAGGGGGGGGGGGAGAGAAAGTTGAGCGAGAGAAGTGGCTGAATTGGAATAGGGTATGAGTCGAAAAAATAAAGGATGTGTCAGGAATTTTGGCTAGTCATTTCATCATCGAAATTTTATTCCCTTTTTGATACTTTTGGATTGCCAGAGAAAAGAGAGTTACGTATTCAATCCATATGTTTAAATTGGTATTTTTTTTTCTTTCGTGGAATCCTATATGTTTATTTAGGAATTAGAAGTATGAAATCTCTCTGCCAGCATGAAAAATACCGTCCTTAATTCAGTCGGTCAATTCTTCCAGCTATTCCGTGCACGTTGTCCAGGATATTTTGATATATTGGAAACCACAGAGTCTGAATTAATCTGAGTTATTCCGTAGGCATCACACGATTTTGAGCATATATCCCTTTTCATTTTTTTTATTGTATGTGTCATTGGAAAGTATTACTTTGTGGAATCGGCCCAAAATTGTCGTTTATAATTTGAATGATTTTGTTTTAGTATAGTTTTATTTTCTTGATGCTGAATCTCCGGTGCCATTCCCCCTGAAGTTGTTCAATGCAGGTAAATTCTGTTGCTATTCGTTATAATGCCCCTTCAAAATTTTTGGTCGTTCAATCTTAATGTAGCGGACATTAATTAATTCAGAAATTGGATACTTTAGAAAATTTTTTCATTCAAAACACGTCATATTATTAATATTGATGTGCTATTTTTGATATTTTAGGGTATATAGACCTTATAGTATTCTCCTTTATGCCCAGATGAAATATATAAAGTATGTGAACTACATGCGGACTACTGACCGTCTAACATGCTTATTTTATTAATTATAAGAAATTCATCTACACTGCTATAGTCTATTTCTTCATGAAAATCAGAAAATCTGGAAGAAATTTATACATTTTGGCGACAGGGTATTTGAAAGCAAATGCAATTGGCCATGTGGGCTTTTCTGGTTAGTGTTACGTAAGAGGTGCTACGTGTGGGATTTGGGAAAGGGATAAACGGAAATAATGTGAAAATAAATGTTTAAATATCATTTGATACTTAAATATTAAGGTGCAAAATTTTAGCTTAATTAGCAGCAAAAACATTTAATGTTAATAAGGATATCTCAATGGACAGCTCATGGCTTTAGAACTGGAATATTAAACACTGGCTACAGCACTCATATTAGATTAAAAACGAAGCAAAGGTCGTCATAACATGATGCTGTCCTCGGCATTTGCGGAAGCCGTTCCGAGAGGATGAAACTCATCATACGCGAGTGCATTTCCTTTCCACACTTGTACGTATTTTCATCAGATATGACGCGAAAACCTTGAATGTCCAAAAATTCCACGTTATTCTGAGGCTTTGGTGGAATTAGTGGTCTTATCTTAAGTAGAAATTGGTGGTTTTATCATTGCCTTTCATACATTAAATTGTAGCAAAAATAGCATGCAAGTAAAACGAAGCTTTACGCAGAGTGAATTTCTTCACTAATTTCTCAAAACAAGATTGCTTGCCTAACCATTCGTTCAGCAGAGCCCCCATATCATTTATCTTTGAGAGGTAGAAAAAAACAAATTTTTGATTTAAGCGGAGTATTTCTGTTCATTATCCGTAATCCATCGGTTGAGGTAGGTTATTTGATGAACATAAGGTGCCAAAGGGTACAGCGACAAACATACCCTTGTCCCTCTTAATAAACAATAACCTGACATTTAATCCACAATAAGTCTCTCTTCAATTTCTCATATTTTGTCCTCCCTTCATCGCGTCCAACATTTCTATCCTATTTCTGCCCCTTCCTCGTTATTCTTACAATCTCCCCTCCATCACAGTCTTCAGCATTCCACTGGGAATTAATGTACTTTGCATCTATTTTTTCTGCATCATTAGGATTTCTCCCATCAATGCCCTCTCCTCCCCCACCATACCTGATACCTAGGCAAATTCCTCGTTTGTTTTCCTTTCCGCCCACCTTACCATCTCCATCCACACCCGCATTAAAACAACCTCCAATTAACGCTTACCATCTTGCTTCAGTGACAGCTTTTCTCGCAGTACAAAACTACACTCTTTGAAAAGTATAATTAGGTAATTACCTGTGGAATTATCGCAGATCACCGTGCAGAACGTCGCAAGCAGACACTCGACTCTGCTCTTGGTCGTCCGTCGGGAGGAGTTTAGCGCAGATCTTTCGCATCGCAAAATTTTCAGTGATAATGATATACATAATCTTATCAATAGAAATACGATCTGCGATCATGCGTACACTTAACCGACGGTCTGAATTGAACACTTCACGCATGCGTCGGGAAATAATTATTACCGATGCTTTTTATGCAAACCGTGTATGCATGCATTACTTGTCCTAATATAAAGCGCATGCGCTGATGTGTTGTGGTCGTGCATATATCACAGTTTTGAAAAACCAATATTTGTTTGCACCAGGTATTTTGTCGTCTTAACAAGTGTTAGAAATTGAAAATTAAAGAGAGATGAAATGGGACATGATTGATAAGCTTCTCATGAGGGAGTTTTTTTCAGTCCATAATAATAACATCTTAATAACTCTCTTTAGCCGTGTGTCTAGTGTATGAAGATCAGTTTTATTATCAGTTTACCAGAGAGAACACGCATAGTATGACTTTGAGTGGATTAAGTCATTAAGGTAACACTTTTCAATTCTTATTTGTGCAATACTATTCTTTCTGAATCCCAAACGCTTTTCTAATTTCTTCTAATAACACGTAAAATTCTTTTTCTTCCAACTCAAGTAATCGAGTAAATCATCTGCAGCGTTCATAATTTGTATTTAATGAACTTAGGTAATTATCTGAGGCTTAACAGATGAAAATAATCTGCAATGCCACGATTCGCCATTTGTTGATTACAGGCATATGGTTTCACATGCCACGCAGCATCATCACCTACTGTTCCTGCGAATGTATGGTCGAGTCTTAATTAATTGTTGATTTTTGGAATTAGTGTTTTTTTTTTGACTTTCTTGGAATCGTATGAATTCGCCAATCATAAGCCAATACAGGCTCAGGGAGCTGCGATATGTATGGCCAAGAAATACTTCGTTCTAAATAGAGTCAATTGGATTTTTTCAGATTTTTTTAATTTTAAACATTTTATAAAATAGCAATAAAATTTAAATTTTAATAATACTCTCACCCAGTATTCTTCATGTAATGGGGGCATCGAGACGGTGCGGTAACTATCCTGCTGGCTAATAACCTACAAACCCAGAGGGCCCGGGTTCGAACCCCAGCGGCGTCGTATATTTTTCCGAGGTATCCCGATCCCTACTGGAGGAGCTTTGTGAAGGGCACTTTGAGTGAGTACGCCGTCCGTCGGATATGACGATAAGCTGCGGACCCCTTGGCGCCTTTCGTTAAGAGTAGGCTAATGCCGACGCCGGGTTTCTCTCCACCCTTCATCCATTCCTGTCCATCCCTAATAGCGCAAATGACCTTAGCTGTCGGTCGCCTCCCTCAAATTGCTACTATAGTAGATATAAGATACTACTATGGTATACTACTAATGGTAAAAAAACAGTTTCATGGATCGTGATAGTCCAGTGAGGACAGATCTGGACCGCTGACCTAAAGGCACAGATTAAAATGGGCGATTAAAGCTGAGCTCTATCAGATCGCGTCGGTGTTGAGGTTGAGAGAGCTCGGTTAGCCTGCCAGTAGATCTAAGTTCCTTTTCGTTCGCAGGTCGAGAGGCAACAGGCGGACCAGTCTCCCTCCCTGGGCAGTCCACCGCCAGCCATCGTCCAGGTTCCCACCTCGATGCCCGCAATGGCCTGGGAGCGACCTCACGACCTGAATCTCCGCAGCCGACTGAATGGAGGAGCCATCTTGCCACCGGTTCAGAAGCCCGTGCTCCCGCCGGGCGACGGCCCCGTGATGCAGCCAGCGGCGCCGGTCAACCCGAGCTCGGACTTCGAGTTGAACGGAGTGGTGATCAAGGAGCGCCTCATGCAGGCGAGGAGGCTGCCAGAGAGTTGCGTCTAAAGTTATGTGGAACGTTTTGAGGTTCTTGGTCAACGATAGTGGATGCATTTTTTCCGAAATGGAGAAATGTGCGCGAGAATGCGTGTGGCAGTGAGAAACTGTTTTTTTTTCTAAAACAAAATGCACAAGTATAAATAGAGCTGTGAATATGAGTGTAGAATGGTTGGGTATTTTTTTTAAACGTGCCTGCAGCGGAGTGTATGGGTGTGGTTCGTCAAAACAAAATGCCTGGGTAACAGTTTTTGTGCTCTCTAGCGAGTGCATCGCGCGTGTGGTAACTGACGACCCTTCATATTACAATTGTGAACACTTTGGTGACGAGGGCAATAAGCAGAAGAAAACTAGAATAAACATCAACTACTATGCCATCGATAATTCGGCCATCCGATTTTTTTTATTTTAAGTTTTTATATTTATTTTTTTTTTCGTGTGTTGGCCGAGTGTCCGTCGTACCAAAGATGAACCTGAAGAAGTGGGATTCTTTTTTCCATGTGAAATAACGGGAATAGGACCATAATATTTAGAACTGAGTGTAAAGAACTGATATTTGTTTACGTCGTTGATGAGCAAAGGATAATGATGTGGCTTTCTCATGTGCAATTTTTAGCGTCACGAATGAAGCAACATTTGACTGAAAAGAATAAACGGGCATAAATCCTATAGACACTGCCCGTTAGCAAGGGAAGTTTACCAAATATTGGCCATCGATTACTTAGTAGACCTAGCCAGTGAAATATATCTTTTTCTGAAACACTGATTTACCGGATTTACTGTGAAATGTTCCTCCAAATAATGACCTTATGTTGAATTTACGGTAAGAAGAGAGATACTATTTATTTCTGGTACAGTGCGTAATGTGAAAAATATGTCGAGGTTGAATCGCAAAAAAACCCCTTCTTCCTGAGAGTTTTATATTCCCACAAAATATCATGTTTTTACGTCTGAAGAGAGTAAATGTTAAAAAAAAAAAAGTTAGACATTTTTAGGAACGTTTTTCCTTTCTAAGCAAAAATATTTTATGGCATAGCAGAAATCAAGTAAGTGTCTTCTGATGTTACTTGTGAATCAAATCAGATACTCTGTGCTCTTCTCAAAAGATAGCGAAATGATGGACGAGGTCCTTCGAGTATTTGTTTCCAAAAAAATTGATTAATTTCTACCAAATAATCTTTGAAATTTCTACTTGAATTGTATCCGAGTGGTTTTTCGCCATGAGCCACTGAAAGAGCCACGTTAAATCTTACACTGCAAAGCAGTGCTTGTTGCAGAGAAAACTTAAATTTCTTTTCATGTGTGAGACAAGAAAAAAATCTAATGAACGGAAAAGATATGCGAACAAATATATAAAACACATTGCGCGCCTGTTTCAACGCGACCCATGCATCTAACATAATCAAACGGACACGCACGTACTCATCACCATGGGCTCCCTCGCTTGGTAACTCTCCGGACAACGCTAAATGGTTTGTGTATGAGAATGATCTTGATAATATAAAAAAACTCGTTATCTCACATAGAGATTTGTTTGCGGCGCCTCTGCGAGTTACGGTGTAAAGCCAGTTTCATCTGACACATCCGTTCGTCGTCTCACACGTGGACTCTCGTCAAATGAAACGGATTTTTTTTAGATATCGCATGGTAATAAAACATTCCATATCAATCTTGCCCCATATCAATCCCCGATAGCTATTTAAATGTTTAACATTGCCAGAAGAATAATAAATAAGTCATTTGTGTCAATAATCTGGGATCAACGATCCAGATGCCTTAAAAATTTTACAAAAAACATAAGGCTAAAGTGTATACTTTCAAGTGCTGAAGGTCCCCAAAGGTGTAATATTGTTATGCTGTAAAAACTGAGAAGTTGATGAATAATAAATGATGTCCGTATTGGTGTGAAAATAAAGTTGATGAATTTTTATGTGCATTTTATCATTGAGAAAATGCTGTACACATAATGGTGATGACAACCGTTTTGAGTACATCATACTGTGATGGCCAGCTGTAGTAAGGTAAGTGGAAATATACATCAGGGATGGAACTCTCTCCCCCGTGGACTAGAAGTACGGTAACTTCCTAAAAACGTGTAGATGGAGATGTCACGCACACTTATTCCTGATTCATTGACGGGTATTAATTATTATTTAAAAAATTCCAAGAAAGTGTGGTTAAGATTACTGTCACGGCATCTCCCACTGTTTCTTGGGATTCTTCAAAGGTGTGTCACCCGTAATGTTTGAACTTGGCTTTCAACCCCGTGAACTGTGCCCCGCCTGGGGCATTGTGTAAGGTATTTCTTTACACCTTATTCCTTTAAAACCCCCAAATTTTCGGATTGTAAGGGGAAACCTCGACTGCTAAACTGGCCAAAGCAGTTGGCCGGACATCGAGGGATCCGTTCGAATCCCGGTCAAGGCAAAGGATTTTTACACCCTAATATTGTGTTTCGTTATTAAAGTTTTTGGCTATTAACTGCTGGCTGGCTGCTATTTAAAGTTTTAAGGCTAGTTTAACGAACAAATTTTCACATAAGTTCCTCTGTTTATATGGAAAAATAATTGCAGACAGTCCGACGGACGGGCGCTGCCGCTGCGCAGGGTCTCGTCGGAGTCTGGTGATTCTCTGTTGATAGTCACCGGAGCTCGTGGTCCGGGCGCTGTGGGTGTTAGTTTGGATTTGATTGCTCTGCCATTGATTTATAAGCATATGGTTGTTGTCTATATGACATGCGTGCACATGAAATAAAAATGAAAATGTTAAATTGATGATTTCCTTGCCGCTCCCTTCGTAAAATCCTCTGTGGACCAACAGAAAATAGTGGCAGTTATTAAAAATGAAATAATTGCAAAGTGGGCACTTAATTGGAGACGATAAATGCATATATGATAAGTAAATGGGTAGCAATGTTGAAAAATCAAAGAAAACCGGCTACTAAGCGTTATCACGGTGTGATAGGAAAGGTGTGGTTTGAAAAGCTGGGTGTTGCTTGCGGTGGAGAAGAGGTTTTCGGCTTCCGCGAGCAGCATTCCACGGTCCATCAGCTAGTGAGAACAGCGGACTACATCAGGGACGCCTTCAAAAGAAAGATGGCAGTTGCCGGAGAATTTTTCGATGTCAATATGGCGTTCGATCGCGTCTGGCACCCGGCACTCCTGTTGAAGATGAGACGACTCCATTTCCCGACTTGGGTTACCAAGTTGGTCAACTCCTACTTGCGGGACAGAACTGTGCGACGCATCTCCGCCGGCGTGCCTCTAGGGTTATATTAGGGCATTTACTTTTTAATATCTATTCCCAAGAAGTTGCTACACGTTGTGGGAATCATGAAATCCGGTCCCTGGAGACCGACGTGCGGAAACTGCAGGGCGCTATCTACGAACTGCTGCTGCGGTATCGTCAATGGCACTTTGCAGTCAACGTACAGAAGACACACGGGACGACATGGAGGGCCGCCAGTATTGGGCATGTCGGTGAATGGAGTCGCTCTACCGTGGGAGTCTACTTCGAGGTGCTAATGGATGCCCAAGCGCTTAGTTCGTGCGGAGGCATTCGCGACGCTTAGTCGGCTCCGGCCGATTATTCGCCCGCCTGTCCTGAGCATGGATACGAAGCGTCGATTTAACCGTGCGTGCGTGTTACCCGTCATCACGTACACTGCGCCGGTATGGTCAGGAGTGTCGCGATCGAGTCTCGCTGGAATTCAAGTGGTGCATAACTCTGCTATTTGCTGCTCTACGACAGCGTCTCCGACGGGAATTTGGAACCCATGGACATGCTTCCGCCGAAGATGTCGAGTAAACTCTTCGAGAAAGGGACGGAATCGGAAGATCTCATGCGGAAGATCGCCGACATCCAAGTATGGCCTTGGGACCGTCATAAAAGCCCCACAGCCAGCTTGGACACAGCAGAAGCCCTACCCGCGAAGAAACGGCCAAGGCTATTCTGAGCGGGAAGGCATTACATTTTCTTGACAAATGCTGAGGAAATCTCCCCGCCTTAGTAGCCAGGGCGGCTGGAAAGGCGAAAGGCCGCTGTCACGCAATGGATCAAGGCGAAACACTGGTCTGGACTTAGGCGACATGTGTTTCATCCTCGCACGTTGATGGCGTGGTTGTGTGTAGTGGATTGAAATGTGAGTACTGTGGATGATTACGCTTGCATAGCGTGATTAGTCGCGGCAATGCCACTGAATGGAAAAGTTTAAAGGTTTGACCTCTCAAGGGAAGGCGGGATTTAAATTTGAAAAGTACAGAAAGACGGCAAAGAGCAGGGTTTTTTTGTTCCTGGTCACCGTTATACTGATTGGCGTCGTTTTTGTCTGACAGTAATAATGCCATTGCAGAACAAAGTCGAACCAAGGTGGTTTCAATATAATAAATTATAAGTTAAGTGAGATAATGACGAAAAACTAAAGTTCCTTCTCACTTGAACGTGTGCTGAGGAGTTAAAAGTATAAGGTAAAAAATGAATGGAATTGTTGGTGAAAGATAAACAAAGATAAATCCGCTACTTAACATTCCGTACCCCCTTGAGGATTTGCCAACATCCACGGCAGGCCTCCGTCCCCCTCGTCACCTCCCTTTGCGGAACCGCCTCTTTGCCAATCTGAGTCTAGCCGTGCCACGCATCGGCGAAAGGATGGCTTCCCGTGGCATCCCTCAATAGCGTTTTCTTGAATCGTGATACCATCACTCAACGGCCGGCTCACTGGGGAACAGACGCTGCGCGGACTACCTTTCGTCTAGCTCCTAAATATCGAAATATCTCTCATGGGTTCTCTCCCTACCAGGAGGAATTGTTTGAGGGATCCTTACAAAGTTGGATTGATTTTCTAATTGGATCGCGTGCAGCGTTGACGAGCTAGATTTGTGCAACGTTGTTATGATAAACTTAGTAGCGTATCCAAAATATTAGAGCAGCTAGGCTGGGAATCACTCACGGAGGGAAGGTTAAATTACAATTTGAATATCTTGCATAAATTGGATTGGCTCTTTAGCCTGCCTGTTGAAAATGTGTTATTAATCCCATGGTAGTAGGAGAGATCATGTTAATAAAATTAGAGAGATTTAGTGTCGAGGGATCGAGATGGTGCGGGGGCTAACGTACTGGCTTCCCACCCTGAGGGCGCGGGTTCAAATCCCGGCGATGTTGAATATTTTTCAGAGGTATCTCGATCCCTACTTGAGGTGCTTTGTGGAGGGCACTTTGAGTGAGTACGCCGTCCGTCGGATGGGACGTTAAGCCGCGGACCCCTTGGCGCCTTTCGTAAAGAGTAGGCTAATGCCGACGCTGGGTTTCTCTCCACCCTTCATCCTTTCCTGTCCTTCCCCTATGGCGCAAATGACCTTAGCTGTCGGTCGCCTCCCCTCAAAACTACTACTACTACTTTAGTGTCGAACAGATAGATTTAAGGTATTATTCCCACGAACGCAAGGGGATCATAATATTCGACCGCGGTATGGTACAATAAAAATAAGTTGATCACCCCCTACCACATACTCTAGCGGTAGCTTGTAGGGTGAATATAAATAAATAAATAAAAATAAATAAATTGTCATTTCTCCCGCCAGCATAAGCCTATGGGTCATCGGAACGCACAAGCCCTCCCAACTGGTCTTAAGTCCATGGGAATATTAATAATAATAACAACACAATATTAATAACTCAAAATACACGTGCTGATTTTAGAACACATTTTGGAACAAAAATGTGCATCTTATGCCCTGAGAAATACGTAAATTTCGTGGTTAAGAATGATTTAACCGTAATCGTGATCCATTTTGCCGCGAACTGATCGTTGCATAAGGAAGCCGTATGTTTTTCCATGGATTGAACCAGCAATTTTATATTGAGGCAAACATAAGGAGATTTTCCAAGAAAAAAATTTAAACATACCACACTTTGAAGTGGTACTTTTTCACGTGTGTTCGTGAATAGTTCCAGATATGCCAGAAACCACTACGCATTGACACATCTGAACGATTGTTACGTGCCCAAATCGTGGCCAATATTTTTTTCTCGCCGGAATGGACATTATTTTAATGTTAAGTTAAATAATGGGGAGAATGTGCCCGACTTCCTGATTTTCACGACAAATCGCTGCAAATGTCAACGTAAAAAAATATATGTTTGTCCATTTCAGTCTTCCGTTAAAATAATTTGTATTTATTTCCCTAATTTCCACCATGATGCTGGAAATATTCAACACAATAATTGCTTGTGACATCAGGTTAGAAATCCCTGGAACCAGAAGCCACCGTACTTCCAAGGATCCCTTTACTGCGTCAAATTGCTTTAAATAAGTTAAGAACGATATGTTTAACATATGAAAACCTAGGATACACCATCGCTTTGTTAGCTGACACGCTACTGCGTATAACATTGCCCTTGTGACCACTCTCACTGTATCATTACAACTACCACGCCTCTTTGGGATCCAACTTATGAAAAAAAACACAAACAGCGGTTCGTATCCAGCGCCCATAATTCAAGTCTCAAGTTGCCCATCTTATCTCGCCGAGTTCCTGCTTTTGCCACCCATCGGTCATTACGAATACTGGCGTGGGATGAGGGACAATTTGATGATGGACTCTGGGCTCATCTTGCTTCCCCGCCCTCTCATCCCCCACCCCCTCACTGCGCCAGCCCACCCTCGCGTGAGCTATATTAAGACAAAGGTGCACGCCCATTTTCGGTTCTTTCCCGCTCTGCCCTCCTCTTCCTCATCTCCCCATCCAGCTATGACTTCGCCGCCCTCTCTCTCTCTCCATTCCATTAACAATGAACAAATACATTTCAATATTCTTTATTTCACTCGAGAATGTGCCTTTTTCTCTTTCTAGACACTCGTCCAGAAACGCCAGACCACTAGCGATGAATAATGCGATGACATCGCCGTCCTCCGACCGGCCATTCGATGCCTACCTGTTCAACCTAATGCGCATGCAATGTAACTAGACATCTTCTTCCCGTAAAAAACAATGAGCACAGTAATCAACCCGAAGGTCAGTTTGGTATGTGATGGTAGAGGTACCCGGAATTAAGCCCTATACAGCGAGTGAAATTCACAAATCGGGGAATGGGGGGCAGTTCTTTCTCCTGTGCCGGTTATGGTTTCCCAGAATTGGCCGCCGAAAAATCACATAGCTTGAGTGGACCCCTCTACTGACCTCTACCCCTGAACTACCGCGGTCTAACTTCAATCTATGATACTTAGGTATTATTACAGGCCTGGTCCAGAGATATGCCATTTTACGAACTCAATCGGCTAATTGTGCGACTTCTAAAAAAAGAAACCTTCAATTTAATTATCATATTAAAATACTACGTCCCCCATTATTTCAATATATTATATAATATCATATTGAAGAGCATTTTCTTGAAAACCCATGCAATTGGAAGGTGTAGCGAAGGAGTAAGTAAGCTGATAAGAGGTAATTATAAATGATAAAGCGAGTGATACCAGAAGAGTTCTAAATTTCATTAAGCAAAAATTTAAATGTTATATTGAGTTTTTTCTCCGAATTATAGTCGTGCATGACAAGGGGAAAATATATCTTAGGGGAACTGGAGACGCGTTACCACCAGACAACCTGGGAAGGCCAGGAAACTTATTTGTTGCCAACTGGGTTTCTACAACAAAACAAAAATCAACTTTTTTATCACAATTCAGTAGAAATGTTTTCAAAATTTATTTCAAAAATATTGTACATCACGCATATTAATCGGAAAATAATAAAATTAAATTCTAATAATTATGAATAACCATAAACACAGTAATCAACCCGAAGGTCGGTTTGGTAGCTGGATGGATCGGAAGTTCACCCAGTACTAAGCCCGACGGCGTGTGAAATTCACACAGGGTATTGGGGTCAGTTCCTTTCCCTGTGCCGGTCATGGTTTCCCAGGAAGATCTGGTACCCGAAAAATCACCTGGTATCAGGTAGGTGCCCAGAGTGCCTTGCCCGGGAATCGAACCCGGGACCCTCCGGTCGGCAGTCAAATCCCGTGGACTACCGCGACCCAGATAGTTAGGAAAACTCTTAGTAAAATATTAGAAGTAGATATAAAAAAATGACACCTTGGAGTCGAATTTCTTTAAATACTGGAATTATCTTAACATTTTAAGCTTAATATTTTATGATATAATCGTGTATATCTTTGGTTTATAAGTTTAAGTTATTTTAGCAACTTATGCATGTTGATTTTTATTCACCGTTAATAAGGTCACCTATTTTGCCGGTAAAGAGACTGAATTGACGTAAAACTCATTAACTTATGACTAGAGATGGCTAGGGAAAGAAATTGAATATCTGACCAGTTGCCCAGTCCTTAGGATGTCAAGAACTCTGACCTCTGGGTATCACGAGACTAGACAGAGTTCTAAGGCAACCTTGCTTCGTAATATTTGAGTATACAGATAAGGTTAATGTCTCCTAGATAATTTTTTCATAGATTGGCGTTGTGGTTACTGATATCCGTACCATCTTAACTGTTGAGTGTTTTCTACTGCTCATATTTATGATGACAGAATTTTCAATAATTACCACCTTCGCAAGAGGACTTAATAATACCAATGATTAAATTTTATAATAAACCAGTAAAATGGTACCTAGTAAAATAGTAAATTAATTTCAATATTATAAGGAGAATTATCAGAGTAATACTATTTCTATTATTAACCAATTTTGCTTCTCACTGCCCAGATTTATTTCAGAAGAATGCAAGCACTATTGGCACAAAATAGAAAATTTAAATTAATCGTTGGAAAATACGTGCTGCACGATTAATATTCGACCCATGGCTCCATCGGGGCATTATTATTGACATCGGATTAACTGATATCGGCCTAAGTCTACCCTTTATGATTAATTGTGATTGCTTTGTGTACATCGCATGTCACTTCATCATAGAGTCTCGTCAGTTGAGTTCCTACATTGGAAAATTCAGAAAGAAAAAGAATTTATTCCATCCCTTAATTTAACAAATATGTTTGAAATCTGTAAGTATATTAGTAGTTTTAGCGTAAAATTGGCATTTGGCATGTATTTACTGTCAGGTGTGTTTATTTCTTCTATGTAATTGTCCTTATAAAAAAGATTTTTGGGATTAGTACCGAAAAATTGCAGGTGTCCAAAAAGTGAAAGCATTTTATAATGTCGAACGTGTATAAAAATACGTTCCATTTCTACGTTTTACCTTTTTATGATACGCCATTAATTAATATGAATTTTTTCCTCGTGCTAAATGCATAATTGACAAATTTCGGTCAACTTACTTGTTAGAAATTAAATGACACTCTTTCGTTCCGGGGTCTTTGTAAATGAAAATAATCCTGTAACTGAGGAACATTTTCAAGGAGTGGTCCATAGTATTTTGAAAAATGCACTGATGTTATCTTCGGAGTAACGGTGCAATGGAACCTAAATAATAATAACGTATCTGAACGAGCAGTAATTTAATTCAGGCGTTACGAGGCACCTTCAAGTTCTAAGCTATCCCAAATTATTTCTCGCAAATAGAGTCAGTAAAGCTGTCGATAGAGTGAGACGTATTTTCAAAACTTAAAATGGGTCGAAATGTACATGAACAGCGTGTAATCATCCGTTATTTTCGATTACGTGGCTAATAACTCGTCGAAATTCATCTTCAATCGAGTGAGACATGTGGTGATGGTGTTATGGATGTGAATAATACACATATGCACGTGTGACATGTAGAAGCAGGCCGAGCGTCGTGAGGCAAAGAGCCAAAGTATACATCACCAATTTTCCAAGTGGCAATAGGGACCCCCCAGTGAAGCGTACTCGGGAGTCATGGAGTCATCACGTTGACGTTACGAAAAATTGTACGCCTATAAAGAAATTATGTTGAAAATTAATTGAAGTGCCAAACTTGACTTTAAATTTGCATTAACTTGGCTTTATTGCACCATTGTAAACAGAAAAAGATTTGGGTGAAAAGTTAAATTAGGTAGAATAAAGGATTCGTTACGGACTGGCCCATTAGACTCTGTTACCGCTTCTCTTCATTCCCTCCACTTCTCCTCCTTCGACATTCAAACGGATTGACTTTCAGGGACGTTCATAATTTAGATCCCGTCAACTAAAAACTTAGTTCGTTTGATGAAATTTCTCATGTGGAGTTGCATTTTTTTGTTTATTTTCATAACTAAAGAGGTGAAAAATGTCGTTCAATTCTGAATATAATATTGTTTCGAATTATTTTACTTCAATGGTTCGTATTTTAGAGCACATTTTACGGAACTCGTGTTTTCGTGTCCGAAATCGAATCCACATTTGGGAGTAACGCAGCCGGACGAAGAGAAGAGGCACCCACGTGTGTGTTTCGCGGGGATAGAATGGGGCGCGGCGCATTTAAGAAGTGAGACTTGGGCGGAGGGCTCAAGGAACCCGCCTCGGATTCATTCTCAGACGCGCAAGAGTTTTCGACTCTCGAGAAGAAAATTCGACGTATGATTGAAAGGCCTACCAAGAGCGCCTGTGGGCAGGATGAAAAAAAAGAAGAATTTGAGAGGCGCACTTCCTCAAGAGGCAATCCAACTTCAGAGAAAATTTCCCCTCGTCTCACGCACTTCGTCTTTTCTCGGAAAGTTCCCTCCTCATCCAATGCTCTAAAGTTTCGCGCTCTCGTGGCAATGGCCACCTCTCTTCTAGAACTTCTTCGCTTGTATCCCCTATTGACACTTGCATCGCTTTAGCTAAGGAACTCCGAGAATCTTCGAACAGCCCAAACCGCATCATCCAACTTCGATCTCGATGGCAAGAAAGATATACTATAATATAAAAGTACAACTGCACACAAACACGCCTTCGAATCCATTCTGAGGATACCTTCCATATCTTACGCAATGCTACCTCTTATGCCCCTAGTTCTATGACCATTTTGGTAAAAAAACACCCAAAATCCAAGATTCTAAACTGTTCCACCTTCCTGTTACTGTTTTAGTTTATGAATCCCCATTTGACGTTCACCTTACTTTCCTCTTGCTAAAAAAATCGTATAATATTTATGTTACATTAATTCACACGAGATTCCTGGATTCTAGGAAAGTCGCGTTGACATAGCACTAGAACACGTCTTCATACTTCCGCTTCTCAAAATATACTGGATGAATGTAATGACCTCAAACCTGCACATGTGTGTTGATGGGGAATGTAACTTTCACATTCCACTAGGAGTGCTTCTGAAGGTCATTTTGTTTGCGGTCTACAAGTATGTGTGCATTAGTTTTCAGCCTGTCCTCGTATGTATCTGTAGTCCAACACTGATTATTATTCACTTATCACACTGCTTTTTCAATGAATTCATCAACGATTGTAACACTTGAATCTGACGGGTTAACTTAATCTGGATCATCCACAAACGAAACTTATTTCATGAATCACCTGCCGATTTTCATGTGTATGACTGTATGTTTGTTTTGCGTGTGACTTTATGTGTATGTAAGTGCGCCCGCATGAGTACGTGTGTGTGTGTGTTTACATACAAGGAAATTAACCCGCCATCAACCTCTTTCCTACACATTTTTACTCGTCCAACAACTCTCCATGCACACAAACTCAGAAAACTCCCATCGTTTTCCAAAGGTTTGGGAAACTTTGGTGCAACTCGATGACGCCCTCTCTCTCTCTCTCTTGCAACTCCGTCCGATGAAACTCCATATCGAGAAGGGATGAACAAAACTGCCGCTCCGAAGGAAAAATTTTTAGCCGAACGAACGCGATTTCTTGAGGAATACCCGGAAGAAAGAAATACGTGCGGGAAGTATTTCTTCTTTTTTTATTTGAATCAGGAAAAGGGGCGCTATATTCTCTTTATTTCATTATATCTTTCCTCGCAGGTGTGGTGGAGAGTTTAGTTATTGGGGGACTGTAGGTGGGTGGGGGGGGGGGGGTTGAGGGAAGAATGTTAGTTAATGGCATTCCGAAAAGATTGCCGCGAAGACGAAAGCGCACGCACTCATGTTCGCACGAGGGAGGAAAGTAAACGCGGTTAAGGAGGCGGAGAGGACGCGAGGTTGAGGATTTATTGCTCGGCTCCAATTTCCTCCTCTCCTCCCCCTCATATCTCCCCTCCCCGACCCTCCCTCTCGCACACACACACGCGCCCCCCCCCCCCCACACTCCCTCCAAGGACGCAGAAGCGGTGGGAGGTTTTTAATGGAGAGTACGCCCCCCTTCCATCGCGGGTCCCAACCCCCGCCCCGTCGCATCCGCCCGGGCCCCGCCTTACCTCTCCCCCGCTCGCTCGCTATCCCGGCGAACAATCTCCTCACTCAGCCTCCCAGAATCTTTCGAGGATTTCCGTTATCCTTATGTTTCTCATTATAATGAAGGGTTAGGTTGGGGTGGGCAGGGGAATGATTATGGTTAAGGGTGTGTGGAAGGAGAGGGGTTTGGGAAAGGATTTGCGTTGGGGTTAATGACTCCTGGAGAGAGGGTGGAAAACATATCCGGATAAAGAAGCGAAAATGGATTTCCCTTCTTATTTACTTGATTTACGTCGTCTTCGTCGGGGCCAACCGCTTCAAGTGGAGTTTTTCCGCATTAAATCGCGGAATATTTATGCACAGGGAGAGTAAAAGACCGGATACGATTTAAAAATTCTTTAGGTGTTTCATTTCTAGCATACAGAAATCAAATACGTGTACCTGCACAGGATCTGAAAATTTTGATGAGTTTTGGAGTCGTCGTGGGTCGTTGAATACGGTCTTAGGCATTATATTTCAACCAAGAAAAATGCTACTCATTAGGAATTTTTGTTGGTTAAAATGATTTTTATGGTAATGTATCATTCTTAGTAATTTTACATGAGTAAATAGACGCCGTAATTCTGTAATATACACGATGTTAAGATAATATTTTTTCATTTAAAATGCTTGCTTTGTCTGAGATATTTACTGTGTAATTTGAGATGGCAGTTAACACTCGTTTTAATTAAATTTATGAAATTCTTAGTTAGGTAAATGAACGCTTATTTAAACATAAAACATGAATGAATGGACGCTATTATGAAGGCGAATATCAGAGCTAAAATGGGAAGATGGGAGTGAATTGAAGAACAGGGAGTTATTGACCTTGTGCACCCTGATAAACTGATGAAAAGAGACGTTTCAGGCGTGATATGGTGGAATATCATGGTTAATAAAAATTGGCCATTTTCCACAAAATATTTTTCCAATTGTTAGCAATGTTCAAGTATTGGTAATTTTCAAATTTTGGCAATTTTCCAAAAATTATTTTGTGGAAATTCGCCAATTTCTTATGAATAAATTCGATAAACTGAGTAAAGTTATCGCTAATAATTCGCTCTAAGCTATTTCATATTATTTACATCAATTGAAATAAAGTTGATTGAATTAAGAAAGAGTGAACGTGCAAAGGTGGTCAACTTGGTCTACTTTGAATGTCTTAATTTGCTCAAAAACTGTTAGCATAGAATTTATTTTCTTCACTACCAATCAAAAGCCATTAGATTAGTCCTTGAACATTGTATCTTAAATAAGTTTTCAGTTTTATAAATTTACCATATTTGGAAGTAATATTAATTAGAGCGAACCCGCCTAATTCAATTGGCCCGCTCTGAAATAACTATGACCATCGTCAGTACTGCACTGATCTATTCATAAAATATTCGTTTTAAATTAAAAAACTTATTGAATGGATGAAAGTCCATCATGTCAGACTTATTTGAAATAATAAAAAAAATGTTCAAAACAACTTTCTTCGAAAGGAAACCACGCAAAGGTTGAAGTGTTCACCCAAGATTTGAACTTAAGGTGAGCTTTTATATTAATGTAGACTCCGGGCAGCAGTATCGCAAATATTCCTACAAACGAACATTTTTATAACCAAACTGAGAGATTTCTGATTTGATGGTACTCGAATAATTGAATACAGGGTTCGTCCGGTAACAAATAAGTGTACTGAGCTCAGGAAAAAAAATTTATTACACTTTTACATATCTTAAGCTAATATTCCTCAAAATTGAACCCTTGTGAGTCGATACACTTATTCCAGCGGCGTTCCCATTCCTGGAACGCTCCCGCGAAGGCATCATCGGGAACCTCTCGAAGACACGTCGTCACGGCCTCTTTGACGGCGTTCAAAGTCCCGTATCGCGTTCCTTTCAAACTCCTCTTTATCTTCGGGAACAGAAAGAAGTCCGGTGGTGCCAAGTCCGGGCTGTAGGGCTATTTTTGCAGTGATCCGCAAGTTGTGTCGCGATTTCCAAACGATTGAGTCTTTGATCATCACTGAGCACTTTCGGCACCAACTTTGCACAAATTTTTCGCATCTGTAATTGCTCCCTAATAACCTCGTGCACTATTGTTTTTGGCACATTACACTGCTCTGCTATCATCCGAACACTAAGACGACGATCAGAGTTCAGTACGTCGCGAACTTTTCGCACATTTTCGTCGGTGAGTGTCGTTGATGGGCGTCCATGCCATGGTTCGTCGTCGACCTCTTCTCTGCCCTCCACGAACATCTTGTGCCACCGAAAGATCATGTTTCTGGACATGGCTGACTCCCCGTAAGCCTGGTTAATCATACCGACAGTTTCGGTAGACGATTTCCCAAGCTTTACCGCAAATTTGATGGGATAACGCTGCTCCAAAAACTTCGGCATCGCGTTCCGTGACGTGGGTCGAGCGTGGAGGTTCGCGTTAACAGAGCTCCTCACTACACCACAGCTCAGAGCCGACTGCCTTTTTCAGCGTCGCTTGCCAACATACCCCCTCCAATCGCAGCCCGTCAGAGCGGTGCTGGGCGCGCCTGGAGCGGCGGGAAAAAATCAGTACACTTATTTTCCGGACGAACCCTGTATTATCATTATGTGTTAGTTGGCTGGAGTTTCAATTTAACTATTACGCCTGAAGTAAAAAAAACACGATGTGTTCTTTTTGCTCATCAGTTTGAATAATGGTTGACTGCAAGCTAGTGTTGAGGAACGTTCTACTTTATCCAACGCTAGTCTCACCCACCCTTTGCCATTTTGTTTCAGTTCCGCATTAACGTGCCTAGGTAATGCCACCTCGGTCCCCGTGAAAGGTTTAATTTTATTGTGCCCACAACAAATCCATTGTGCCTCAAGGTGTACTTGATTCTTCTAATTATTCCCTTATTGTGTTCTTTACGGCAATTTCCACTCTTCTCCAGACTAACTCTTTTCTTATACTGTGTATATCCATTTGACCTTCGACAACTTTTTCCATCGTCACGGTTGAAAGATTCATAAACACTCTTCGATTTGACTATAAAAAGCATGTGCACTGCTAAAAATTAATTTTTGTAAAATAGCACTATTCTACCCAGAGGTAAGGTTGGATAGTGAAGAAAATTATTTCCTTTTCGGCACTAACATCGCGTAAAATTTAGGGACCAGGATAGCGAGGGCAGTGTGTCAGAGAGAAAGAATACATGGTTGTAATATCAATTAACGGTTGTCATGGTTGTCAATCAATTAAGTGTAAAGAATTATGTAATGTAGAATCAACTATTGGAAGTAATTTAACATATGAACATTAATCAAGTAATGACAACTGTTGAGGATGATAGAGGGTTGTTGGGAGAAATGCAAAGGGGACAAGAAAGGCGTATGCGGGGAACAAGTGTTTGTCGATGGAATGTTGACGGCTGTGACAGAGGGCAGAATGGTGGGGAAACAAGGAAGAGGAGAGCAAAGAATAAGCATGTTGAACGAAATAAAGGGAGGAATGAAGTATGGGAAGTATGCAAAATTGAAGGGTTTATTGTAAGGTCGGATTTCAAATTGCCTTTCGTTGAGAGGCAATTTATCGTTTTTCAGTGTGTACATTCGGTATTTCCCTTTTGCGGTAGAATACCAATAGTTTAATTTATTAATAAATTTCATTAAATTTCTCATTATTTTATTTTATGATAAGGACAATGAAACATTATTTAACGATCAGTTTAAAATATTCCTTTTTTATACCTGAAACCTTATCAGCAAGAAAATGTCATTATCCCTATAGGCACATTTTATTTCTATCGAGAATGAGCATTAATATAATTATTAATGTAACATTATTACAAAGGTGTTTGAAATCATGTTTTACGCTATTATGAGGCTACTGTTACGTTTTTATACGCTAAAATTCATGAAAAAAATTAATGGAGGAAAGTAGTTTTTATGTTTACGAAATTAATAATGTATATTTGGCACGTGTAATTGTAATATTGGTTAGGCTTAAAATACGTTTCATATCGATATATTTGAGATCGAGACTTTGGTTGAGGCAAACTTATGCAAAGACTCGCGCCTAAAGCGAAAGGGGATGGGGATTAGCATACATAATTATACTAATTCGCTTTCTAGGACGTTTAATTTCAATGGAATGTCATATTTTCACACCAATATAGAACAACTTCCTGTGCACAAACCAATGTTTTTCTTCCGTTATTATACGTCAGTATTATGATCAATTATTATCACACATTTAACCTGACAAAATATGTCAAAAAGATATGTCAAATTATCGGATGATATTTAATTAGTTTCTAAGGGTTGGAAGTGAAGATGTAAGTCGTGACTCAATCCTTGCTTAAATAAGTCCAATAATACCTACTTTATTGATGATATGACGTAAAAAATCAAATGCATGGATTTCAAATAATAGAAAACCTTCCAATGTCCACATTCCAAATCCAAAGTTTCCTTTGGAACAGCGAGATACCCTCAAAGAAAAAAACCTATGATATACGGGATAATCAACAACATTAGCCATTAATGAGATCGACAGACCTGGGCGCTACTGCGTGGAATTTCCTTAAACCAATTATGCATAGCATATGATGATGTAGTTAAATTGAAACCGGTCGTATTAAATTTTATTTTGTGAAAATTGCTATTTTTAATTAAACATGATTTTCCACCATATCACGCCTGAAACGTTTCTTTTTATAAGATCAATAATTTTTTGTTCTTGATCAATTATTAAACGATATGGTTAGTCCACTAAGTATGTTGAGACTGTTTTTTTGAGTAAAAGAATAGATAGAGAGCCCGAGACCGTCCACTTTTCGAACAGACATTTAGCAGTAGTACAGCAGTCAGACCAGGCCGTCACGACACAGCTGCAAGCCCCCCCTTGTGGGACCCGCGAGCCTTTCCCCAGAATCGCGTTCCTCCCCTCCCTAGGCGCCGACTTAAAGCGGATCGCCGTTTCTTGCTTCCTCCTTGGGCCAAACGTCTTTCATTCCATTTCCTTCAACTCCTTGTTTAATCAGTCAAATTACCTCTCTGACCCTCGGAAACCCGGTCCTAAATCCCAAAGGTAACCCTTGCCGCTACCGCCGCCACGCCCTCCCAAACCATATCGCCCTCTGCCCTCTTTTGCGCCAAGCCCTCGGTTTCCAACCCGTTTGCCCCCAGATGCCGTCCCCCGCCCCCAAAACCCACCTTCGATACCTCCAACCCAATCCCACCCCCCCCTCTCCTTTTCGTGCTCGCCTTCCCCTCCCACCTCCGCTCCTCATCGCCTGGGTAGCGAGAGCAAGGCCGGGATCGGAGAAACCCCGTTCTTGACTTGTGATTCTACACACAGACACTCTAAATTACAATCCTTTGGTCTCGTGGAACCACAAATATTTGATCTCAAAAGCCATGGGCTTTCTAGAATTAAGGAGGTTGGAGCCTAGGGCAAATACGAGGCAAGGTGACAGGGCCTTTGAACCGCTTGAAATATTAAACGTGAAAACGCGAGTGTTACTCCGTCAACATCAAGCGCAGAGCGCATTAATTATGCTCCTCTCCCACTTCCGTCTTCCCAACCATCTCGGTTCAGAGTTCAGATTTTCTTAATCGAGTTAATTTATCTCCTATATATCTGCCAATCATCTCACACTTGATGGAATGTTTATTATGTGCGAATGAGCCTTGGTTGTTTTTATGATTGGAAGATCATTCTGTTACGTAGGATGGATGAATCCGAAGAAATATATCCCGACGAATACAGAAAACACGCGAATGGATAATATGTTGAATTAATATTGGAAGAAGTTATGTCAAGAGGCGGGAGAATACCTGTATATGCCTTGTTACATTTCTTTCTTGTCATCATGCTTCCTGTTAAAGAATTAAATCTGAGGTAGAGCAGTTCACAACAGCTATCAATGAGAAATCCTGCGAGAATTTCTCCTAGACAAGCGTTGGTTACTTTCTTTGCACTCTTCTTAATTTAATTTGTCTCTACGCAACTGTCTTTGCCATTTGCCGTTCATTTAGGCTCTCCAAAAGCATAAACAACATCATCGTGTATAACTCACTCTTTATCAATCCTAACTACTTCCTTTTTTAATCCTAAGGCTTCCGCGACGTCTATTTGATGAATTCATTCTTCTTTTTTTGTTTGCATGAAATGATCACACCCGTAAATATTTTATCTTATATTTGTGTCAAAATATTCAATATCAAAATTCTCGAGTCATAACATCTCATTCTTTAATCTACACTTTGGAAAGGCAAGATACATTAAACAACCACGCTGTGAGACCTAAATAATTGATTGGCATTTATTTTTATCATTGGTCAAAGAAACTGGATTATATAATGATTCAAACATTTTTACGTTGGTAAAGTACGCCAAGGGAACAGTACGGTTCGTAAAAGCGGGTGTTAGAAAACGCCGGTTCCGTTAACCTTGTAGGGCGTAGTTTTGATGCAAGCTGGTGAAATTGAATTCGAGGTAGGAAAGTACAAAAATTACATTATACATGATAAGCGACTAGATCAGGTTCCGGGTGCAAAATATTAGGAGGCATATAAACCGGGGTGGTACGGTGAAAATAAGTATGTCAGCTGTCAGTAAGAGGGAAAAGTCAATTTCATTGTTGATTATGGCATTATAGCAAAAAAGGATTCAACCCGTGCAAAAACAAATGGTTATAAGGATCTTAAAGAATTTAGCACCGCTGTAGCTCAGAACTTTACGCCAGTACGTATTTCAGCGTATATTTCAGCGGAAGATGACCGTTTATACTATTCTTTCACCTTACTCGGTATGCTACTTGTTAACGGACAAGTTCATTTTCGTTTAGCGGGGTGCGATGAATTGATTTTTTATCGTGATCTACGTCGACTCGATAGAAGGTAAAATTGCAATTGCGATTCTTTCTAGATGGCGTCCATTCTTCTCCCAAGGGTATTGGATGAAATTTATTCTATAATTGGAAAGGATATCTTGTACAGAGACGTAATTTTCGTGCTAAGGCCATTACTGTCGCCATCTCGTGTGAGCCGAAACAGGAGAAAACTTTGATGGACCATGGTTTATGCTAGGGACGATCTGATGAGTTTGTCTAGCTTATGGTCTTGATTCCAAATGTGGTCTAGTCGACTTGTAGAGATTTTCCTGTCCCGAGGAGTTCCCTCCTCGCCGGACGGCGGCGAAGCAAAAGGGAAAGGGAGGAGTGGGAAGGAACGGGAAGGGAATTATTTTGATCTCTTCGTCCGGCCCGATCCCTTTCCCGTGCGAGAGGAGAAAGTGTGTTGGCCCAAGGACTTAGAAAGCCTTCGTTTGACTCTAAAATGGCGCGATTCTCAAAGGCTGAAGGCAAGGGCAAACTTCGCCAACGACTGACCAAACAGTTTTCTGGGCATGTACGTATACGCAAATGCAGCGGCAGGCCACCGCGTGTGCGATGGTCTGGGGCCAACGGTGGAAGGGTGGATACGGCGAGGATCGTCCAAACAGGTGCCTCCGGCAGTCTAGTGGGGGGAACATGCAAAAAACCTATTACATTCCGGCCAAGACAAACTCTTAGTTACATCAGAAAAATTATTTAATGCGGGGAAAGGAAATATCATCGCTTTCAAGAGCTAAGATTAAACCCATCATTCAATAAATCTCGGGACTTGAACGGGATATTATTTTTGGAATACGCAAGGCATAATTTACATCGACTACCTTGAAAAGGGAGAATCTATCAATAGTGACTATTACTATTGAGTAATTGGTGCTTTTCAAGGACGAAATCGCAAAAAAACGACCGCACATTAAGAAGAAAAAATCATCCATAAATAAATCTTCCATAAAAACAATGCACCGTGCCACAAATTTAATGAAAACAATGGTCAAATTGACCAATTTGGGCTTCAATCTGCTTCCCCACCCACCATACTCTCAAAATCTACTGGCCCCCTGCGACTACTGGCTGTTTGCTGATCTCAAAAATATGCTCCAGGGAAAAAGATTTGGTTCGAATGGGGATATAATCGCGGCCACTGAAGCTCATTTTGAGGACAAGGACAAATCGTTTCACAAGCATGGTATCGAAAAGTTAGAAAAGCGTTGGAATGATTGTATAGCTCTTCAAAGGTGATTATGTTGATGAATAAAAATAAATTTTGCGAAATAAATGTTGTTTTATTAGTTAGTCCCGGGACTTATTGAAGGATGGGTTATATAAAAGCGATATGATATATTTCGGGCAGTGCAAGTTTATTAAGAATCACTTTAAGGTATTGGGATGCTAAAGATAGTATTTAAGGGGAGAATTTTAGAACAGCAAGGTAATTTTAAGAAAAGAAGGGGCATTTGGATGAAATTGAGGGAGGTAGAGACCATGCAGAGATAAAAGAATGAGTAATTGTTTTTCTATTTATTTGGTCGATGCCTAGAAGTACAGCGACCCATCAGAAACCTACCCTAAACCATTATGCTATCAATAATAATAGTGATATACTTTAATAACCTAGAGGTCATTGTTACAAGGTCATCGAATCGACCATGTAAATCTTGTAGCTCTCAATGATTAAAATGGAAACAAAAGGCAAACAAAGAGCGAATTTTTCAAACAATTCCTGTTAATGGGTATTATGGCCTAGCGCACAAAGCAAAATTTCCCTCGTAGTATTTCACAATTAAAATATTTTGTTATACCACGTAAACATAATTTTCAGAACCTCCTCGCGTTAAGTCTTAGAAGTCTTCGGCACTGGGGGATATTCCTGTGAGAGTTCTGTAAGAGCTCCTGCAAAATGTTATCGTATTTTAATTCGAGAGCGATTCCAAAAGTAAGGTCAAATTCATTCTCAACTTTGTGTACATCGTTGGAAAGGTTGAACATTTAGCTATTTTTCTTCATAATCGCACTGACGATCAATTACTTTTTGCATCCTTATAAGCCGCTGTTTAATGCCGGCGTCGTACCTTTCTCCCGCCGCGTCGCGAAGCCAACTGGCGACTGCTTCTCCGATATAAATTCATTGTTATTTAGTGGAAGTGTACGGTGAGAAGTGTATGGGTATCAAAATCCTGCGAAAGTCGTGCGGGGATTTTTTTGATGACCGGGAAAACGTCCACGATGAGCTGCGGTCGGGGCGGCCGAGTTTGCTGGAATCAACGGTGGCTCCAATTGACGAGAAAGTGCGCAATAACCAAATAACTACGCTTCATGAGAAAAAGAAAGGCCTTAATGAAGAGAGTGGCTACTTCTCCGTGCAGAATATTGTGCCGGAGGCCCTCGGTTACAACAAGTTGTCCCACCAAAGGAGTGGGTTTGCATCATGGCAATGCACGTCCACATGTGTCACATCAAACGACCACCCTACTCAATGAATTCGGCTGGGATATCATCATCAACCACCCAATTTACATCCCGGGTGTTATCCCCAGCGACTACCACTCTTTTTTCGCTCTCAAAAAACACCTTGGAGGACAGAAATTCAAGTCAGACGAGGAAGTGAAAGAAGTAGTCGTCAGTTGGCTTCGTGACGCGGCGGGAGAAAGGTACGACGCCGGTATTAAAAAGCTGCTTACAAGGATACAAAAAGGTGATTCATCGTCAAGGCACCTATGTAGAAAAGTAACTAAATGCTCAACCTTTTTTGGATAAATCAAATTTATTCTCAACCGAAGTTGAGAATAAATTTGATGTATCATGAAAAAAATGGGGACCTTAATTTTCGAATCGCCCTCGTATACGTATACGATTTAATATTTGTCAAACTAATTTCAGGAGGAAAACACAGATTCCTGCAAGGAGGAAAAAATTATGCTACCGTTATAAGTTAGGATGATAATGTAAAATTATCTCAAATAATTTTTAGGATTTCAAATATTTTCTCATGCATATGAATTCTTATTCGAAGCACTGCAATTTTATTTAATATAGTCGGAAATAAAATTGAAATAAAATTTATGGACATTTTAAATAGAAAAAATTACCTAGCGAAGACAAGAGATTTTACGGGTGTGATTATTCGAAATATAACAAACTTAATTTGAAATTTTATCCTGAAAGTGGTGCAATATGAATAACACGTATGTACGAGGTGTGCTCAAATTAATAACGGGAATTTGAGTTATTTGTAAAGAATTTTATTTATTCGCCTATATCAATGTTGTCTCCTTCGAATTAGTCCCCATTAGATATTTTACCACTTGGGCAAGCGCTTTTTCCTATCCTTGAAACACTTCTAAAACTCAATCTTAAGTACGATATAGCTTTTAGCTCTCTCGGCGATTCATTTTAAATCTCAACTATATAGCTGTATAGCGAGGGCCCATTAAGGTTCTCTCTATGTTTGTGAAAAGAAAAAAGCCACGCCAGGTTACAAAAGGGCAAGGCTGCATCTGACCAATATCGAGGTATCAAATTTACGGACAAGCAGTGTGATCCGGTGCATTATCGTGTTGGTACTCGTACATAAGCTATGAATTGTCTTGCCACAAATACGTGCGATTATTTCGTATTGCCTCTCGCAAACAACGTTGAACTTGTAAGTAGTAGTCTTTATTGACCGTGTGATCTTGAGGCAAGAACTGAGAAAAATTACGAAATCCCCATTACTTATTGAACATACCTCGTGTACATCTCCTGGAGTTTTGGAAAAATGGATGCTGAACGTCTATCATGCCAAACTTTTACATCGGCTGTGAGGGTATAAAGCGAAATGATAGTTTGTATGCTAGGTGAGTGAATAAATTGGAAAGAATTAGAATATCTCAGCAACATTCAAT
This sequence comes from Hetaerina americana, assembly GCF_022747635.1. Taxonomy (NCBI): domain Eukaryota; kingdom Metazoa; phylum Arthropoda; class Insecta; order Odonata; family Calopterygidae; genus Hetaerina; species Hetaerina americana. Next base: position 12,316,993 of record NW_027287538.1, on the reverse strand, counting down.
CCGATTTAATGGTTTGAGTTTACGTTGGTTGAAAACAATTTAATTAATTGAAACGCTTTCATCGATATTTATGATTATCTAAAATTCTTATTTTCTATTCTCTTATGCTATATCGGTATTCATTATCATCGATGTTTAGATTCATTATGGTAAATGTGTATTGTTAAATACTTTCAATAACTCTACCTCTCCATTCGAAAGCCCTTAAGTATATGCTACTCGTCTTCCATTGCTTAAAATTTCACAAATTATATGACTTTCTCTTTCTTGCTAATTGACTAACGATGATAAGTAGTAATGCTGACGATGTTGCATTATGATATAGGAATATTATAAGTAATGCTCAGAGTTTCCAAGCTACCTTTTGGCTACGTGAAAGTTGAATTAAGGGGAGATAGAACATAAAATTACTAAGCCTTACTAAGGCTGGTAACAGGCATAAATCAGGTTATGGGGAGCTGGTAATTTTTCCATACCACCTGTGTTTTTCTTTGAAGATTTTATGCTCATAGAATAGAGTTTTTGTGAAGCTGATGGTGCCAAGAGGTGTCATCTGGTAATCCGACCTTGCCTTTAGTCTAACGCTAAGCACACTACATAGGGGGGGCATAAGTACCCGACCTGACCTAGAGATGGCGGTAGTTGTTTGAAGTATATCACTGTATTAGAAAGTATGCAATCTATTTAGAACATGTTTCAAGTTTGAAGACGCCACTCTGTTTACTATTTGTTTGGTAGCCATCAATAGTGAACGTTTTCAGTGAATTAGTGAAAATTGAGAAAATTGGTCATCGTTATGTGATACAATACTTTTATTTGAAAGGCCTCCGCCCAACCAATATAAAAGCTGAACTGGATTCTACTCTAGGTGAGTCTGCTCCTTCGTTTACAACAGTAAAATATTGGGTAGCAGAGTTTTAACGAGGCCGTATGAGCTGTCAAGACGAGAAACATCGGTCGACCAAATGACGTGACGACTCCAGAAACGGTGAAGGTAATTCACGACGTGATACTGTATGATCGTAAACTGAAAGTGCACGAGCTAGCAGACAGGCATTTAAAAAGGTGCGTTACATCGCACATTAACTGAAAATTTGGATATGACAGATCTTTGTGCAAGATGGGTTCCACCTTTGCTCACACTCGAGCAAAACCAGTGTCGTTTAAATTGAAATTTTAGCAAAGTGTCACAGCAACAAAGTAAAATTTTTGCGCCATTTCATAACCATGGATCCAATATTTCACACCCGAGACAAGAGAACAATAAAAACAATTGATTCGAAAGGGAGAACCAGCACCAAAGAAGGCGAGGGCCGTTTCATCTGTTGGCAAGATCATGGCTTTTTGGGATGCACATGGGGTAATTTTCATTGACTATCTTGAAAAAGGAAAAACTATGCTTACGAATACGAACTTATTGCGACGTTTGAGTGAAGAAATCAAGCAAAAGCGACCGCATTTGGCTAAGGAGAAAGGGTTGTTTCACTAAGATAATGCACCAGCTCACAAAGCCGTTATTGCAATGGCCAAAATTCATGAATTAAAGTTTGAATTGCTACCCTTTTGCCATATTTAGCCCCCTCGGATTATTTTCTTTTCGCAAACTTGAAAAAACGGCTCGGTGGTCAAAGATTTTCCAACCGTGAAGAAGTGATATCGGCAGTTAATAGCTATTTAGAGGAGCAACACAGTTCTTATTATAAAAAATGGCATCGAACTTATTGAACATCGCAGAGAAAAGTGTATAGAGCTGAAAGCAGATTATGCTGAAAAATAAATATATTTTTTCCTTAATTTTTGTGTTTTCTTTGTTGGGTCGGGTACTTTGGGTATTGTTCTTATGTTACCACACTTTTCTTTATCATTTTTCAGCAAAGCAATCTTGAATCTTATATTATAAAAATCGGGAATATTGAAGTCTCGATTTAATCTTACCAGTACATCAATATGCCCAACTTAATGAAAGAAGAGATACTGCCAACCAGCTAATTCCAAGGAGTAGTTTTTCCCTCTCTAGATTCATGAGCTCAAAATTTAGAGGCTTAGGCATGGTTTCACCGACTTTCTCTTGGCACCCTTATCTTGATCACCAATTATTCTACAAAAATGTTTTCATTTTATTAATGATAAATCTTTATTTTAAGTAATAACGTTTTAGCGTAATAGTCTTTGCGTTTTTTATATATTTAAGGATCGTAATTACTACAATGATTCCTCGGATTCTTTTTTATATTTCTTGTTTTAATGCTATGAATAATCAGGAATCATTTAGGAATTTAAAATTAGGAAATCAGGAAAATCAGGGTCAGAAAGTCATTAAGGATTAAAAAATCAGGAATAATAGATGACGAAGAAGTGACTGCGGTTGCAGAAAAAGGGACTTAGGAAATTACTACCATAGCATGTGATATATGAGTAATTTGGGATTAGACTTTTCACTAACATTTTCTTGTTAAAAGTACATGAAAAGTTTAGCAACGCATTATTGAAAAAGGCTAAATGATTTATATAAAATAAGGGGGAAGACAAGCTCAGTCTATTTGAAAGTTTTTATATTGCATGTGTTCTGAAATTACTTTAGTACCAAATAACTTGTATTAGATACAGAGTATTTAATATAAGTTTTCTAATATCAAAATACAGAGTAACTCAGCCTTTAGAGCTGCAAGAGAGCGAAGCATATGACTACAATATCAAAGTAGTCTGTAATTTTCCACTGACTTAGATGCGCAACGCGTTTCACCGACTTGCGGCCTCATCAGGTACGAAAAGCAAAAGGCCGCGAGTCGGTGTATCGCGTTGTACCTTAAAATAAAGTTAGCGGAAAATTACCAACTTATTTAATGTGGACATCACACATTTCCACGAAGTGAATCCAAAAAGGGCAAAGTTAATAATTAATAGTTCACCTGGGATTTGAATCTAACATGGGATCTGCTCTACATCTACTTAATACCCCGCAAGCCACCGCAAGGGCGTGTGGCGGGGGGTGTTAGGACACCACCCGTAGTTAAGAAAGAAAAAAACCGGATGCAAAAGCCACGATTTTATACCATCCGCAAACAAAACATGGCATACAATCATGCAGGAACACTACACGTCACACACATGCAAACACTCAAACCACCAAATAACCTACACATGCACCTACAAATCCACCTAATATCCTATTCACATGCACCTACAAATACACTTAATATCCTATTCACATGCTCCTACAAATACACCTAATAGTCTTGCAATGTCTAATTTTTTTCCGACTTGTAGATTCAATGTTTTTAGTGTTTTAAAGTGACTTCGGTTTCTTACTATTATGATTTCTGATTGTTCGGGGAAAGAATGAGTATTTGTATCTATCCGTACAGGAATCTCTTTCCCTTATTTTATATCTGTGGTCACATCTGATGGGACATAATCACCCATTGGTCGATTAAATTTACCGCTGTTGAATTATACATCGTGAAATTTCACTCACCATCGAGGAAATAATCTCAATCTTGCTTGATTAGTACTTAATACAACAGCACAAGAATGAGATATGTAGTGAATCAAACAGAGAGATTAACAGAATTACTTTTCCGTTTATACAAAACTCTCATGGACATTGCGGAAAGTATGGAAGCTTTATAATGGTAATCCACATTTAGTGGATTCTCAGTAGATTTCAGCCACCTTCACTAATGCTCTCTCTTGAATGTCCTTAGTATTAATGGTCTCCTTGAAAGAGAATATTCGCAGAATCATCTTGTTTATTGAGAATATTCTTGTTTTTCCCTTGCCTCAGCCCCGATTCTGGCTTCATTTAAAAACCCTGTCTTCAGTGCCCCCCTCTTTCCCTTCAGTCAGAACAACATTCCCAGTTTTTTACAGGTAACTCTTGGCAAAACATGGACTGGAAGTATGTATCAGCAAGGATTTTGAAAGTCGATAGAACAATCAAAAAGACAAAAAAAACAAAGAGACAAAAAAATAGGTTCCGCTCAATCAATTGCAATATTTTGCAGAGAGCAATTTTTTTTATTTTTGGATGCTGCCAAGTATTTATTACATAATGGAAAAGGAAAAGAATTAAGGTATACTCTAGATCTATAAAAATAGGTAAGCATGAGATCCCAGGGCTTACTTATATAAACTAACGAACCATACGAAAACGTTTATCGTTTTTTTCGTACTTTTAAATAGATTCATTATCATTTCATTTAAATGGAGATTAATTGATGAATAAAATCACTCCCTCCGTATCGTGCGACGGTACTTACATTTTTTTTCGATGCCTATAAAACCCCCAAGAGATCGACTTTGCTTATCTGTAAGGTAAATTTTATAAATATTCGATTTAAGAATGGAATTTGCGAAAGCGAAAAGCACTACACGCGTTCCCAGAAATGACGTTGTCTCCCTTGCGCTCTCCCTCCATTGCCATTCAGATCTCAGCGACCCCCTACGCAAACAAAATCATGATTTTCATTTTTCCGGCGTCTCTCCATCCGCCTCCTCCAAGCACGTCTCCCCGCGTTCATCATTCATTCCCCCGCCGTCCTCCTCCCAGCTTACGCGATAACTCCATCTTGTCGAATCGTGGCATCTCGGCTGATGCCCTCGTCACCTAGGCTACTCCTCGCCTCCCTATCGGACCAAGGCCCGAATCCGAGCCCCCTCTCCTCTCTTTCCATACGTATCCTCAGGGGGAGTCTCCGCCAGCGTAAATGCCATTCACAGCCGCGCTACCGAGCACGCCTTCCAGTCACGCCGCATCGCAGTCTCCCATACTCATCGGTCCGGTCCCTGATGGGCATGCGCCGCGGCGACCGAGTGCGTAAACCTCGCGCCTGGATTAACGCCGTGATGTGAATATTCCTTCCTGCGCCTTCATATTCCTCCATTTGCTACCCATATACATTCCTCTCGCTATCTCTAAGCACGCCGACATTCCAATGACTGTTCGTAACAAAAAATCGATCAAGAGTTCCTATCTCTGCCTGTAGCGGAAGAAGCGCCCAATAATAGCAACTTCTCCTTAAAGAATCCAATGTAGTTTACTTAAGTACCCTCCTGCTTCAATGAAATTCAACCGGCTAGTGGCAGTAGAGGTGCCCATTCTGTTGAACTGTTTATTATTATCTCAATAATACTTTTTGCCGTTAACTTTTGATCGTCCATTCCCTCCGCATCACATAGTGAAAGTCGAGTAGTGAAGTAATAACTATTGCTACGTACGTCTTAATTGCATGTTTCCAGGAGTACGATCGAAGGATGATGACGCAAAGGCAACGATCAGTAACATCGATAAAAATCTTTGACGTCCCTTCGCCTACAGGGAGCAACGACAGAGCTAGTGCTAACTAACGCTCGCTTTGCCGAACACGATACTTGGCATGGACTGACCCAAGGTGACGGCTGCCATTTTAATGATTCGACGTGGACGTCAGATGAAGAGAAATCGGAAGGGGAACTTATCAACTCCATCGTGGTGGCTATCTGTCCAATATGAGTCACTCATTCTCGCAAGTATCCTAATGAATTTATCTTTTTTTCCTTCATTCGATTATACATGTCCACGTACTTCTATGGTGGATGACGAAATTTTTAGATCGACTTGATATCACAATTCATTCTATTCAAACCCAAGACCTCAGGGTAGAAAGCCAGTACGTAACCACCGGCCCATCCCGACCTCCATCTACTGCATATCATTCAATAATTATACCCAATTAATGCTGCCAAACATTCTACAAATCAGCAAAAAATATAAATAGTCTGTTTTTTTTATATTACTTTTGAGCAGTGACCCGATGACTACTTTGACATCCAGCATACTCATCCCCTCTTTGAGTCAAATCTACCCTTAGCATTTACATTACTCTCCTTCCTTCAGTTGTTGATTCTAAGCGCTACTTTAGCTACGTGCTAAAATTGAACCCATATAGCTTTCGTCTATTGCTATCTTTTCCTTTCTTGGGTGGGAATTAATACTTAAATAACAAATACTTTCAGCCAACCACTTCACTCATATAAGTATCCTAGCTATGAGATTGGAAAAAAGTTTCTTTCTGTCTTTTCATAAGCTCTTGAATAATTCTTCTGGGGTTTGCATATTTGTGTTTTAATAACAGTCTATCAAATCAACTGGCAAGCGCAACTAGTCAATTCAATATGCGTGTTTCATTGTTGAAATTATAAGTGTAAGAAAAAGCTAAAATTAATTGTACTTTTCAAGTGTTTGAAACGCTGGAGGGTTGTGGGTAATTATCCCCTGTTCACAAACTTTAAACCGCCTTTGTCTGAGCATGCCATTAGAAAAAGCGGCTTTCTCGAAGGAAATCTCGTCTCTAGACATTCATCCATAACTTAACGTAATTGGCTATAAAAATAGCAATGTGTTTTGTTAATTACACAATGGCCCAGAATGGCAAGATTAAGAGCAAGATCAATTTTAAATATTTCTAACCATCGGTTTGACGGCATATGCAAAGATGACCTTGACGTATATTTACCGAAGAAACAAGAGACAAGCAAAATTACTTGATAGCTCAAGTTAGATCTGCAAACTTTAAGAAAAAGAGAAGCAATGGTTTGGTTTGGAAGTGCCTCGAATGCGTACTTGTAAATGGAGGACAATGAAAGAGGACGAATAGGCAATCATTAATATTCTAGATTAATTTTATGGTATCTTCAATGTAGATTTTAATATAATTCCTATTCCAAAAGTCTTTGGATTTTGGACTTTCGATATACTATAATTGACAAATACCTGGATCCGTAAGCTCTCTAAAGTGACTTTTATCTGTCTCTGGCGTTTCAGCATCAAGAATAGACAAGAAATAAGTGAAGTGTACTCATCATAATTGAGCAAAATTTTTACAATTTTGAAAACCTAGTGTGCCATGTTAGGACAATCAAGATGGAATTGTTAGTAGAATAGGTGACAAAAGAAAGCTACAAAAATCAGCAACAAAAAACAAGAAGTAATTAATCCATTAAAATATACATTTAATTCTTACTAATTTTGAAGTACCGAAACAAAAAATAAAATCAACAGAAATGAAAATGCATTGTTTATAGTAAGTACGGTGCAAGAACTCAATAGCGATTACTCAACAGCGATTTCTCAATAACGAGCCTATATTAAAGGATTGAAAAGAATGAATTAGAATGGAAAAACTAAAAATAAGTAGGAGTACACATTAGGAAGCATTGTAAGACGTGAAAGCCTGATTTAAGGTAACCATCGAGGGTTGAGTCAAAGGTAAGATCAACAAATGCACGGCTAGGAATATTTGGAAAAAGTAATGATAAATATTAAAAAGTAGACATGTGTAAATAATAGTTTGAAGGACGCAAAAAACAAATAAGAAAAAATACTCTTTTTAAAATAGAACTATTATTGATTGGAACCAGCTGCCTGGAATAAAATATTAATAAGATGAACTTCAGGAGGCTACTTAATGAACATCCAAATGTTATCAGGCTGCATTCGGAATTTTACGGAAGTAAAAGGTCACTTTTTATTGTTTAAACATGTGTTAAGGTGTTTTTTACCGGTGTCTTCAAATTATATTCAAGTGTGTGAAAAAGTGTTAATTCAATCAAGAAGGGCCTCAAGATTTAAATTTTAATTAAAAGAGAGATATGAATGAATTTGGTTGTAAATAAATGAAGAAACTAAGGACAGGGAGAATCAGGGGTCAGGCTACTTTCCATGGGGTGATAATGGCTGATGATCAAAATGAAAAGGGAAAAAAAGTTGCATACACGAGATAAAATGTCAATTGATAAAAGAACTTGCAAAATAATGATTATAAGGTTTTTCAGTGGTTCATTACACGTTCAAATGAGATAGCCATAAAAACTATTCACTTTCACTCATCAATTAAGCTCAAAGTAAAGGCTATCAATGTCTAGAAAAAATTGGTTTTATCAAAACAATCCAATTATGATCTTATGGTCCAATTAAGAGTAGCAGAAATAACTCGCTTATGCAGTGTATTAAAATGTATTTTGATCATAAAAATCAGTTCTCCACGTCATGTTCAAAAATATCATTTTCCTTTAAAAATATTTAAATTTTATAGGTGCAATTTATTTTTGTTACTTTACATTCGACATTCAATACGCGGGCCAACTCCCAACACTAATTGAGCACGATCAACACTGAGAGAGCCTGGCAGGATCGATGACGTACGGAGAGGTGAAGTATTGAAGAGGTTTTGGGGATGGTATATACTCGTATTTACCTATGAAACTGGAATTTTGCAAATTTTAGATTACTTGGCAAAGTTATGAAGAACTTAAAGTTTCAGCTTTTCCCCTTTTTGAATCATCCTAGTAAACATAGCGCCATTGAATTATCTTTGAAGGATTAATTTTGATTTTACCTAACTTTAATTGAGTCATATTTACTTACATTCTGCTAACGGAAGACATTGTAAGCCCCCACGATCTTGAATAAATGTACCGTTTCTCAAAAAAACCAAGTTGAGTCCAGTCCTCCCAAGTTGTTTCAAGGCATATTTTTCGTCCTCGTGAAACAGCCCGAGGATAGGATATTCTGCCACTAGGGAACACAGTTTTAAGTACTCCCTTGAATATCCCTTAATTCATCCTCTGCTTTGAACCTGAATAGCATTAAAAGATATTTGTCAACTTAGAAATATTAATTTCCGTGATCTCATCGTTAACGCTTGTAGCAATTGAAGTAATTGTCTAACTCAAGAACGTATTTACTTTCAAGGTGGACTTGGTTTTGATGGGGATAATTCTAATTATGGATGTGGCGGTTTGTTTTCCGTAAATCCCATTTCCTATCTCACTGTGGGTCACAATTTTCAGGGCAATATTTGAGTCCTACATTCCTAAATACATAAATATTTTCGATAAAAATAACAAAGTAATAAAATGAAGCACTAATAAATTTTCATCTGTGAAAAAGATGTGTTTGCAGGAATTATTAATAAAAACCCAAACCTCAGATAAAGAATTTCATCGCCTCCAATAGCATTATGATGAGCGTGATAGTCGAGTGGGTAAAATTATGCCATGTTGACCTAAAGGCTCACGTTCGATTCTTGGTGATCACTCTGTGACCCTTACTTCTCTGAGCTTTATGATTTTTCGGGTCCCACATCTTCCTGGAAAGCGGCGCAGTAAAAGGAGCTTACACTCCTCTGCCCTGAATATGTCAATTTTACACGTCGTTCGACTGTAGGTTGATCTAGTAGGTGAGCCCCGCAATCACCTATCTTTTATAGATAGGTGATTGTGGAGCACGCTTTCAGGTTCATTATTATGATTTAAGATCAAACTTTCTGGAAAGAGATAGAAAAACCAAACTTAAAGGGAAAAAACGACCACTGTCTAAACATAAAAATAGGAACACTACAAGAAAATAAGAGAAAATACTCTTTTTTAAACAGAACTCTAGTGTTGATTGGAAGCAGCTGCCTGAAGATTTGTTTGAGTCCTTTCAATCCGATTTTAGAAGTTTTAAGAATAAGTTTAAAGCAGCCACTGGGTGATAAACTTCATTGATCAGTGATTATCATACTATTTTATTTATTTAAATATTGTTATGTGTGGGATGCGGACGGCGTGAGAAGTTGTATTGCAAAAGTGAATGATATGTTAACGGTGCGTGCTTTCGAACGGTATATGAAATAGAAGAGTGCATGAATTATGGACGGAGTGCGGCGATGGACGGAGCGTTGTATGCATGGTGTGAACCTATCCCATGTGTTATGGTAAAGGTGCGGTTGGTAATCTAAAAGTGTCATTGTATATCAGAGCATTTTGTCCCATATCTGTTCTTCTTGTGTATGTATTCTTCTTGTAAGAGTGACCGTTGACCAGACTTGACCGTCGCCACTAGGATAAATGCCTAATTGCGACGATATAAATTCTGAAATAATAAATAATTATGTTTATAACACGTTTTATTCCATGCATTTTTAGCCGTATTTCTGTAGATTTCAATTTGTTTTCATGTGATTTCAAAGGGTTTTTGCAAAAAAATTTCTTTTTTCGAATTTTTGGCTATTTTAATAGTACAGTCTATGTTTCCTTTCAATTCTTACGAGAGATATCACAGTGGATACTATTACAGTGGGAAGTAAATTCTTTTGCTCATACTTTCGTCATTGTCGTGCGGAGATATAAATTATAAAAAACTACAAAACCACTGTTATCAACCTTAAGATCGGTTAAATAAGTGAAAGTAGAGCTCACCTAGTGCCAAGTCAGCGACGTGTGAAATTCACGTAGTCAGGGGGGCAGTGCATTTCACACGGCCGCCCAACCTCCCCCCGGAAGATCAGGAATTCAAAAAGTTACACGGCTGGGGTGATGGTGATGGTGCCGAGAGGCGTACCCGGAAATGGAACCCGAGCCCTACGGTCATTTACCCAACACTCTACTTAGTGGACTATCATGTTCCATGGAATATAAATTATTCAATGAAACTTACATAAAACGAATCGATTTCCCATGGAATCACGGGAGCGATACACATAGCTATGCCGCTTATTTCTTGAATTATGCATACTTTTCGAGATTTTTGTATTTAACTGGATATATACAACTATTAAATTCTTAAATAACCAATTTAAGTCACTTGTCACTTGTTTCTATTAGATATAACTATGTTATTGAAGAATGGAGAATAGAAGCAAAGTAAGGCAAACGATGGATTTTTACAAAAGAGGTGGGAAGAGAAAAGACGATGCTAGGCAATATTTGAATCAGAAAAATTTGGTAAAGAGAGGATTGGAATGGGTACCTGAACACTTGAGAAAAGGTGATGTGCAAGGAAAGCATGTTAAGACTCGGAGGAAAGTCCTTTGAAGTCCACGACAATTTTATAGTTTTTTCGAGATCATGTAAAGTGTAAATTTTATCCGTAGATTTTTAATCACTTTACGCATTGATCAGAAGTAACGTCAAATTTTGAAAAATTGTTTCATCTGCACATTTTTTCAACTATCATTATATCTTGCAACATCTTAAAACAATTGTTCACGTGAGTATCGTTAACTAATGCCAGGAAGTATATATGGTGTTCTAGATAGGCATAAAAGTTCCATGTTATGCTCTTATGATTAAAACAATTTTAACTACTTTTCATTGCCAGCATTTCCTACCTTGAAAAAGAGATACCTCTTGTAGGACTTGAAAAGAGTCAGGTGATCGCCAAACCTAAAGCAAAACATTGTGTAATCAGGAAGAATCCATATCAAGGCGGATTACCGCTGTAGTTATGAACGCTTATAATTCTAAGTCAAATGCTTCAAGTGTTTTGGATATGCATTTCTCTATCGAATAAAACTCTTTTCTGAAACCTTTTGGATTCGGAGTGTCGTGGATGTTTCCAGGTATTTGGAGTTTTGTTAAATCAAAGCAATATGTGTCAAAACCATGCATATTTAGATTGGTTTTGACTACATGTCGCTGATTTTTAAGTATATATAATGAAACATCGATAAATTCTAATGTGCTGCACTTTAATGACTTTTTATACTTCTCTATGTACTGTGTGCGATGAGCAAAATTGCGATGAAAAAAATGTGCAGCATTCGATTAAATATTTTAGGCAAAACTACCATCAGTGTTATTTTTTATCTAAATTCAGCTCTACTGATGACTCAGTTATATTTAGGGTCCGGTATAATCTGCCCTACCTAATTTCCATTAATATTTATTGTCTTGTTATTTAATGTGCGACCACGTTTCTTTTGAACGTGCACGCGATAGAGTTGTAGCTGTTAGTTTGATGGATAAACTATATTCATCTTTCAACTTTTATTATAGTGCCATCATATGGCATTACCTTGAATCTTGGCAGTGGATAATTATATCTCTGGTCACAATATCTGCTTGAAGGAAATCTACGTTACATCGTTGAAAGAAAGGACTACTCGCGTAAATACAATACCGCTATCGCTCCACCATTATCCCATTGGATTACCATGAGAGCATGAAAAATACATCAGCCAAGACGGTACTTGAACATTCGGCATTAAAAAAATTTGAAGCTGTTTTTCTTTAACGATATTCGCCGCCAGCTAGGCATTATGAGTGGAATATTACTAATTTTTAACTCATAGTGGAATAGTGCTCATATTTTTACATTTATTACATCCCCGAGCGAAGGTCATGTTGAGACAATTCGACAGAAATTGATTACATTCGCAGAATACGTGTAGGTTGTAGTACCCTTCCATAAAGTGATCAACCTCAATCTTGAAAGAGGCAAAAGGTAGGTTTTAATTTCGTTGCCATCATCGAAGGTTTCCTGTCCAAGAGACGATATGTTTAATGATTAATTTGCCAAATGTTTCTTCTAAAGAACGTTTTCTCATCCGAAGTGCGTTTACAAATATTTCGAGATACCTCCTAAACTCACTTTTCCTCGAAACATTTCCCGGTTTGCTTCTTTTCCAAAATCAATCGATCTCCAATTTGCGTTCAAAATATATCCGCGGAGAAGGCATCGCTCACTGAAGCGCGGCGGACGTGGATGCATCGTTTCTTCGGCACCCCATGCCTCGTTTGTTTTCCCTCCGCTTTCTCTTTTTATTCCTCCGTCAATCCTCTCGATCCGACGCCACGTCGACTCTCGTGTCGTCGTCAAGCTTCAATTTCGCCTCCTTTGTGCTTGGGTAAAGCCCCAAGTGATGGGGAAGGGATAACAAGGCACACGGCAAATGTTTGGCATTGCGTGAATTCAACTGAGTTCCAAAGCTGACAGGAAAGAATAAAATTGCCACCCCGATGGTAAAAATGAAATTATATAAAGACTATTATTTTTTCTTCTTGAACATCCCTGGAGGCAGAGCGATCAAAGCGAGGAGTAGTTAAGGGTTTGGGCCATCATAGGCGGCCAGAGGACAATGCGTCATGTTTTTTTCTAAATTACGACTCCTTTTTTCTTAGCCAGCTTAGAGAGTATAATACATACACCTGGAATAAACGTACATCTGGCAATTGAAAACCTGTACCGAATTTAAAATTTCCCATTGAATTAAAATTTTTCTCCTCTCTATTCAAAACTAATCACGCATAACATAAATTCCTCTTTTCATCCCCTAAATATCCCCACGACCTCTTAGTCCGAGTCCTCATCCGCTCCTGGGAAGCTGTGCGAATTTATCACACTGTTCCTAAACCTATGTATAACCAGGATATAAGCTAGCTGATACCTCTCTGAGTCACCTGGCATTTTCCATGCATACCTGCGTCTTTTGTGGTGTCTAAACATGGTGTTGGTGATGACTAACCCCTGTCTCCTGCAGAGCTCAACTGATTTCTCCCCGCAGTCATCCTAAACCGTAGTCCCCAACTCTTCCTTCGCCTACCGTCGCATTCCAATCATCCATCACTATCAAATGTTTCCCTGCGGGGACACACGCCATTATGTCCTCTAACCGATCGTATATCCTATCGACCTCTTCTTCCTTTTGGTTGCTCGGTGGCATGTATACCTGAATAATAACCAAGTTCGTCGGTTCTGCTTTTATCTCTACTATTTATAATCTATCCATTAACTGCTCTATGTTGACTACGCTTCTTCCTACCTCTTTATTTAATACTATGGCAACCCCTCGTTGGCTTTCGTCCCCGCCGCTGTATATTATTCTATACTGATCACTCCAGTTATCCCCGCTAACCTTCCATCTCACCTCGCATAAACCTAAAATATCTTTTTTTCCCCTTTCAATCTCTCGCTTAATATTCTCCAGTTTCCCTGTTCTCATCATTGTCATAACATTCCACGTTCCCATTCTAACTAATTTGGTCTTCTCTTGCGTCTTCTGTCCTGCTGCTACCGATTTTCCCTTGCAAGGGTTTCGTGGGATGACGACCGCGGAAGCCTTGCCTCCCCTGCTGCCGGGCATGACACACGGCCGTTTGGGCCGAGCCCCGAAGTTGCCAGGACTCAAAATCTGTGAATTGTCCATCATTCAAATATTGGGAATGATAATTGAGGTCGTTTCCTTTTGCCTTCCTCAATAGTGTTTTTAACGTGACACAATCACTTACTGGCCGCCCCAATGGGGTCGGACGCCATTGCAGCCGCCTCACTGAGGAACAGACGCTGCGTGGACAACCTTTCGTCTGGCTCCTAACCTTCGACCTATCTGGCATGGGTGACCCTACCAGGAACAATTATTATCACTCCCGCCAGCACAGCTCTAGGGGTCATCGGAACGCACGAGCCCTTCCACAACGTCAAGGTTGTAGTCCGGGGAGGGATATATATATAAATATATATAAATATATATAAAAATATATATATATATATATATATATAAATATATATGTATATATATATATACATACATAAATATATATATATATATATATATATATATATATATACATAAATATATATATATAGACATACATAAATATATATATATATATATATATATATATATATATATATATATAATAGCTAGGAGAATGTTAGGCAAACGAGGAAAAGGCAGGAACCGGATAGGAATTTTGGACGGGATGAAGGGAGAAAGGAGGTACACAGAAATGAACAGGGGCTTAATGCAGGGTTTCTGGATTGTGTTTTGCTAGGTATCCCAAATTATTTATTTGGTAGTAGTGCTCATATAAAACCGTATATAACCTGTAGATTTCCTATTGTGATTACTTCACCATGTATGTGAAGTGTATGCCTACTCGTATAAGTAAAAAATGTATTAGAAAATAACATTCATTCCAATTTTGTGAAACTGAAATCCTTAAAAAATTTTTTGGGTTAACTACCTTTTTAGTGCGGTATTTAGCAATATTCCATTCTCGCAATACTTGAGAACATCATATATATGATATCGAGTAGCACTCTCTAATGTTTACAAAAAATTGAGAAGAACCTCTGCGAATAAGGCAAAACAAACCTTAAATGCGAAACACTGTAATATCTTACGCAGGCAAATTTATTATGGATTCGTTGCATAGGAAAAATTAATCGGATTAACAAATTCATTGGAGAAAAATGCTGATTTCGAAGTTAATTTGAAAGGTAATCTTGCATTGCCCTTTAAATTTTCAAGTTCCATTCGAGTAATCTTAGAGCTAAGATTTTTTTTTGTTGGTTTGAAGCATTATCTCAGATTGAGGAAATAATTATATCTATTTTCGAGCCTCTTATTTTAGCCTTTTACGGAATAATCCATCTTTCATACATGCAGGTACTCTCTACCTGTTATATTTATCACGCTCCGAGCAAAATAAATCAATATAGAAATGCATTCACCATTCTGGGTTAATTTATTTACTACTAATAGTAATATTCTTCGCTTTCACTGATAATGAATGAAGCAAGCATTTGTCTCATTTTTCTAAAATTACTGCGAAGACCTTGGCAATTAGAGAAGATTTTTAAATAAATATTATTCCTCTAATTATATCAATTACTAAATTTTAAACATATATCTGCCGAAGCAACTTTTAAAAAATACAGAACCAACAGGAATCATCAATATAAATACATTATGAATAGTGGTATTATCTTGGGAAAAAGCCTATCTTTATGAGGTTATTGGTTATAGTTTTGATATTCTTAAGAGACTTTTGCATTTACTCATATTAAACGTGTGTCAAAATTGAAGAATACTATTAGGAATTATTGAAGAATTGACTATTGGATATTTAGACGCCGGATTCACAATAAAAAGAAGACCGCCGTCAACAGAGAAAGGTATAAAAATAGTGGTTGTTATTTTCTATAAATGACGCTCCCCTTAAATCTCCTGGGGAATTAAGTGGACACAGTCGTTTTCAACAACATTCCTCGGCGGAATATATAAATATTATTGGGCAGTTTTTTCCCGAGCTGCTCAATTATATTTATTCGAGACAATTCCGATTAAATTAGAGTTTACTCGTATTGACTCTTGCCTGTACAAATGTCCATTGATTGCCCAAGCGGGCAAGAATGAACCGTCCCGGTGAGTGAAGTCCCACCTTTACCGGTCATTGTACATAATACTATACACGCATGGCATTGAAGAAAGGCGCATGGCTGAGGTGGAAGTGTGGTTTGCGAGAAAGTGAAACTTAAAACTAGGAATAAAATATGAATTCTTAATCTAACAAGAAAGGAAAGCCGACAGGGAACGGCTTTTTACAAAAAAGAAAAAAAAAGTACGTCACTAACAGCACCAACTGCCCACTGGCACACTCTGAGCATAGAGCGGTACGGAAGGAAGCGGAGGCGAGGGTTGCCCATTCCCCACAGCGGGAAATTACACTTGGGCAAGAGGAAGCGGGTGACATCAAGACCGTGAAGTGGATAAAATGATACTAAAATAACTTAAAGGACGGAGGAAGAGACCCGTCCGGCCGTGAAGCGGCTTATTACTACGAAGAAAATAGAATAAAAAGACATAGAAAAGACTCATAGGCGAGTAATACTGTCGTTTACCAGTGGCACGAGCGGTTCAGAAGTGGTCGTGAGTCAATCGAAGATGATGAACGCAGTGGCAGACCATCGACATCGAAAGTCGGTGAAAAAATTGATAAAGTAAAAGAAATTTTGGTCAATAACCGCAAATTAACCATCAGAGAAATAGCGGAGGACTTGAACATTGGCAATGGATCCGCCCAAGACATTGTGGTTAATGATTTGGGTTTCCGTCGTGTAGCAGCAAAGTTGGTGCCAAAAGACCTCAATTTCATGCAAAAAAGAGACCGTGTTAACGTCGCAAAAGACATGATTTGCGAGGCTGAATCCGATCCCACATTCATCACAAGGATCATTACTGGAGACGAGACGTGGGTTTATGAGTACGACACGCAATCCAGACATCAGGAAAGTGAATGGCGTTCACCAAATGAGCCGAGACCAAAAAAACCACGTCGTTTTCAGTCAAAAAAGAAGGCAATGCTGACGGTTTTCATGAATTACAACGGTGTAGTGCATCATGAATTTTTGCCAGAAGGCCAGACAGTAAACAAAGAGTATTATTTGGGCGTTATGAGACGTTTGCGTGAAGCAATTCGCCGAAAGAGACCAGAAATGTGGGCAGAAAACTCGTGGATTTTGCACCATGATAACGCACCGTCGCACAGTGCTATCATTATTCGTAATTTTTTGACGAAAAGTGCAACAAATACCATCCAACAGCCACCGAATTCACCTGATTTGGCTCCCTGTGACTTCTTTCTGTTCAATCGAGTTAAAAAACCATTACGGGGAACGCGTTTTAGCAGCCGAGAGGAAGTAATGGAAAAATCGCAGGAAGCACTGATGGACATACCGAAAACCGAATATAAAAAATGTTTCGAGGATTGGATCAAGCGCTGGCATAAGTGTGTTGCAGTCGATGGGGATTACTTTGAAGGGGACAATATAGATTTAGATGAATAAACTTGTATTTTTAATTTTCTGAATAAATTCCGGGAAATTTTTGATCAAGGTAGTATCTTTAGGCAGTGTATAAGTATGTTACTCTCCAGGATCATAGTCCCAGATGGTTTGTAGCAGCGGATGATTTCAGGAGGGTGCGAGACGGAATTTGAAAGACGGGACTAGCGAGCGAATAAACTCCGCGACGGACGGGAGTTTATGCGCCACTCGCACGTCGGCCATCCTAGTGAAACGACTCACTTGGAGTAACGACCGAATAGCCTTGTTTTGGATGGTTTCAAGGTGACAACAGAGCGTTTTCCGGATGGCAAACACGGGGCAAGCGTACAGCAACTGTGGGCGAATTATCGACCTGTAAAGTCGCATCCTGCCGGCGTCATTCAGGGGAGAAATCACGGAGGAAAGGCAGCCGAGACGGCTCCTTGCGACCATTGCCTTCTGACGGTAAAAGTCGAGATGCGGCTGAAAAGTGAGCTGGTTGTCTTAAATGACACCAAGAAATCGGTGTGAAGAAGCCCTCGGTATAATGTGTTGGTGGAAGAAAAGAGGAACGTGGGGTGTGCGTTTTCGTCTGCGGGAAAAGTGAATATGTATGCTTTTTTCAGGATTGATTCGTATTTTCCAGGTCCGTGTCCACCGGTGCAGCTTTTCAAGATGTGCTGTAAGTCGTCTGATGTTCGCGGAGCGTGTTCGAGATGTGGCGGTGATAGTAGTGTCATCGGCGTACATGTAAAGGGAAGTGTGAAGTGTAGAAGGCAGATCGTTGACGTACAAGTTGAATAACAGAGGGCTGATAAGAGAGCCCGGCCGCACGCCCGCCTCGGCTCTCTTTACAGAAGAGAGGGAATCACCCAACGACACGCGGAACGTACGATCGGAGAGGTAATTTCGAACGAGGAGGAGAAGGGGAGGGGGAAAGTCGAGGATATGCATTTTGTAAATGAGGCCCTTGTGCCAAACGCGGTCGAAAGCACGGGCGACGTCCAGGAAGACGGCGTCCGTCTGATGCAGACGAGTGAAGGGAAGAAAAGAGTGAATAACACACGAGTCGATTGAGTGCTTCGGCAGCTACGTTTCGTGCAATTCGTATTACTCATTTCCATCGTACACCACATTTTCCGTGCGTGTGCATGATTAAAAATTAAATCGTACACGATTCTATCCAAATACCTCAAGTACGCGTATTGGTTCCCCCAAGGGAGATAAGAGGAATTCTAGATAAGGGGCATTCGTACCTCTGCTGCAGCCTGGAGAATTAAATTACGTAAATAAACTCTACTGGCCGCGTAGTTAAGAGAAAAAAGGGAACCACATAATATTGTATAAAAGTCGAGGATATCTACTGATGACCGCGCTACGTCAGCGATTTGGTCCATTGTGACTTGCCTACTGCTTCATTTGCCTCGACATGCGAAGATGCTGTATAGTTAACTCAAGCCTCGGCCGCATGTGCCGACTCCCCGAAACTTGATCGCCCGGTCTCCTCCCGTCCCAGATCTTCGAAGATATGGAGATGACACCTGACGTGACCGCGTCCACAGCCGTTGCTAAAATCAACGTATCCTCACCCAGTTATGAGTTTTCCCCTTGAGAACATTCCTTTAAGGATTTAAAAATGTAAGTGATGTGTTTCTGTAGTTTATGTTAATGTTAAGAGAATGACTAGCTGTTTTCATTACAGAATGAAAAAACATATATATATTTACACATTAATGAAAAAGGTGCCACGTTTTTCCAGAAATAAAAAGGCTCAGTTGAACGTTTACATAGAAGGGCAGAAACTAAAGCATGTGAAACACTTTCCGTATCTCGGAAGTGTTTTGGACCAAAATAATTAAAGTGGCAGCGGCATAAAGGAACAGGTAGAAGAACCCAGTTAATCAATTCAAGAGCAACCTCGGCGCAGATAAACATGTACATAGGATGTATGTCCAATAAGTACGCGTACTGAGGCCATAAAAACTTTATTTTGCAAAATTTAGTCTACATACATTTCGTCCCCATCAAAGTACTCTCCATTCGTTGTACTTATTTGATCGTATGCACTTATTTTTCACTGTTTAAAGCACCCTTGGAAATCCTCGGCAATTAGGCTTTTTAGTTTTCTCGCTTTGTTTCTTGCTTTTTTTATCCGCTTATTCCCAGTTATGTCCCCATTTGCATTTGCATTTTGGGAATAGGAAAAAGTCTCAGGGGGCGAGATCTGATGACTGAGGAGGATGATCAAGGATAGTGATTGAATTTTTTGCCAAAAACTGGCGAAAAATCAACGCTGAATGTGCACGATTTTTGCACACATTTTTTTCAAAACAAATGTTCGGTTAAAATAGCGTGCACTGTTGATTTTCCCAAATTCGGTTCATCAGCTATAATTCGGACAGTTTTTCGACGATCGGTAAGGACAAGGGACCGCACACGATCAATGTTGTCGTCAACAAAGGTGGTTAAAGGTCGTCCCGGCCTTGAATCATCCGTGGTGTCTTGTCGGCGATCTTTAAAACGCTTAATCCACTTGACAACTGATTTTTTCTTCAGAGTATTATCACCGTAAACAGCTGTCAACATTTCAGTAATTTCTTGATTAATTTTACTGCACTTCACCAAATAGCATGATATTAATATGTTGCTCCGTGATTTCGTCAAAAAAAAGGACAACAGAAACTAACATAACTGGCACCATACGCACAGCTCCACGATCCGCCAATCACAGACGGCTCATTGGGTCTCAGGCAGCCAGCGCCGCCAGTGAACAGGGCTATAGTCCGCGTCATGGCCACCAGATTGCACCAGTTCACGTATTTATTGGGTAGACGTATGTTTAGTGATTAAAATCAGATGGTCATGGACATCCTACTGTGATACTAGAAGATGTATAATGGGGCATAGTAACCTAGATGAAACACGAAGATAATGGAGGAAAAGCAAACAAGTTCACCGTGACCACCGTCAGAAAAACAGAAGGAATAAATGAGACTAGCATAGAAGGATGATGGGAGGAAATCCAGAATATAATAAGTGTGTAGGAAATGAAAAACTCGTGAGTAAAATAGCACAATCGATCTAGCATGCAAAGCCATGGCATAACCATGCATGGAACAACTGAGTGATAAAAGCTCAAATAATAAATTTCGTAGTCGCTAGAATAAAATACAAGAATCAAAGAAATAAAACCAAGGAAACCCTTTATAAAAGTTGCGGGAATTTGTCGTACGAGAATGAAAGAAGGGTAAGGAAGAGTGAATAGATAGCTTCTTTAAGGAAATTGATGACAGCATGAAGAAGGGAAACAGCGAAACTGCTTACTTACCGGATGAAGAGACAATTCGGAGAAGAGAAAATAATTCCTACAGCGCCAAAGATGCTAATGGAAAATACTTACAGATGATGAACACTTTAGGAAGAGATGGAAGGGATACATTGAAGCACTCTACTGAGGGCCCAATCCACTTTAAGATGACTTAATTAAAGACGAAATCGTGATCGAAGAAGATGAACGAGACCTGGAGATTCTAAGAAGCAAATTCAATGGAGCCGTGAAAGACATGAAGGACAATAAGGCACCAGGAGCCGACTAAATAAACGGATAAATATTCAAGGCCCTCGGAAGAATAACCTCTTTGGAATAGTTAAAGATAGCTACGGCAGCGGAAAAGAATCAGAGAATTTCGAGAAGAGTGTGATGACTGCAATACTGAAGAAACCCTAAAACAGATGGGTGCGATGAATATTAAGCCTGATCTATCAGGAATCAAAAATACTTTCTTGGATAAATAGGTAATGAAGGAAATACAGAAGAGAGCCCCACCATTTCGCTTCCGGAAAAAAGGACGCATTTATCAGCTTGAGGGTACTGAAAGAAAAAAATGGTATACGTAAACAGACCATTATATGCGTATAGTATATGCGTGCATGGTATACGTGAACATGCCAGCAAGTAAGTGCTTCAAGTACCTTGAACATATTCCATTTGATATTCTCGAATGCCATTCATTCATTTATGTTCCACATAATGTCTTATGTTGCACTCATGGACTTTGACCTGTGAAATGGAACACACATTAAACAATGGCATTTGAGCATATCATATGGAATACGATTTTCAAAACACTGGGAATAAGCTTTGACGACAGAAGAATAATCTCAATGCAACAATTTCAGAGTTTAAAAATCATTCGCCTTGACCGGGATTCAAACCCGGATCCCTCAATGTCCGGTCGAGTGCTTTAGCCAGTTAAGCTATCGAAGCGTTCTCTTAAACTCTGAAATTGAGGGATCCGGTCTCGAATCCCGGTCAAGGCGAATGATTTTTTACACTCTGAAATTGTTGCATTGAAATGCACATTAGCGGATGACTCCGTTAAAAGTTACTGTTGTGGCATATCCCACAGTTTCTTTGAAATTTGTCAAGAATAATCTATTACCCCTATAAAAATAACATAACCCCGTAAATTAAGTCTACTTGATTCGTATAAAAATTATCGGGAAAAGTTTTGGAAAAATAGATTTCTTTTTTGAATATCCATCGTTATTAATCAAAATGGCCGAGTTTATGTGGCATTGCTTGACGGTATACCAAACCACTTACTACAATATCAGATATTAAGCTTGAAGAATGAAGAATCTGACACCAATTACCAAAGTCCTGGGTTAAGGAAGGAGAAAACTAGACCCAATCACTGTAAAACCTGCCGACTAAACCAATGGGGGAACAGGACCATTTCATTTCCTCCGATATTGATGAATCTGACTGTCATTGAAGACGACATTGAATGAAGGTAAGAAGTACTTAGTTTATGAAATACTCTATTGATTCTCTTAAACCCTGGAAGTGTGATTTTGAATCAAATAGGGCTGTAAACCGGCGGAGGCCAAGTGAATTGATGGAACACGGAATGAATGAATACCCCCGAAATAAGCAGATATCGGAGTTCTTACATATTTGGCCTCCGCCTCCCGATTCGCTTTAAGGTGATTGAAAACTGGTGAGAGGCACAACACAAGGCTCCAGACGACTATAACCCTGGAAAGGGTTGCTCGGCGACCGTCTTAAGAGTGTGGATTGAGTTTGTACGTGTCCAGAATAAGAGGGGACATGCGGGAAATTGGACGAGGCCCTCTTGCTGCACGGGATATGGGCCCCGGGTCCCCGATTGCCGCCCCCGGTGTGCATGGGGGGGGTGAGGGGAGGAAAGGGGGCACGACCCAGGCACTAACTCCCCCTTCCACCCTCTCAAAGCCTACCACCCCCACGGCGCTTTTATTTTATTTTTTTAGTTTGGTAGCCCTCTCTCCGTCTCAATGTGTGGTGGGACCCCCTTCCCCCCACCCGCCCGTCGTTCACCTCTCTAAGGTGTGCCGGTAGGTTTATGCCTTGGGCGGGGGGCGTGGGGATTCAAGGGGGGGAGGTGGGGGTTTCAGATTGACTGGGTGTGCTCCCGGGAGAGCAAGAGGGGAGATGGAGCCTCCCCGGCACTTTTTCCTCAACCCCCGGCACCACTCCCAACCAACCCCCTACACACACACACACCTACTCTCTCCCCCTCTCTCTCTCTCTACACGTGAGAAAAAAATTGGGATAAAAGAAAGCCTCCCGAATTGGTTTTTCCAAGAGAAGGAATTCTTTATTGGGGTCCTCTCTCTCTCTCTTTTTCCCGTCCCGCCCCTTATCTTTCTTCCCCCTTAGCCCAGGCGCGCGAATAGTCTTGTCGCGTCCGTAATTTGAGAGGGTCGTCCCCCGTTCCGAAGGTGGTCGTTCGAAGCCCGCTTAAACCGTTAAACGCGAGTCGGGACGGCCATCGCGGGCCTTTCCCTCGATCGGTCCTCCCCCCTCCCGCAAAGGGGATTGGACGACGAGGGAGGAATCCGTACTTTTACTCTCCTGAGGGAAACTTAAAGAGAATAAAAATATAACCGGCCTACCTGAGGAGCGGTCAGCGAGCGAAATGGGAGAGGCTGGTGGTGGGGGAGGGGATGTAATTTTACGATCGTGCAATGGCGAGTTCTCCGCGTTTTTGTTACAATCCCAAAGCATTTGCCGTTCGTTCGCAGATAAAAAGTGGCCGATACGAGTTAAAGTGATTGTCTGCCGCCCCTGGGAAGTCGTAGGAAAGGCCCCCCAAAACGATATCCGTAGAGAAAGTGTGTATGGCTAATGAAATCGATTTATTATTTTACTGAATGGTGCTTTGGTGTGTAAGGGATTTTGAATTTACTCGTTCAAATAATGAGTTTGCATCATCCAACTCATACGTATCTGTGTATTTATGGGCACAGTATTATTTTAATATCAGTGTTTTTGTTAAAAATTATCAGCGATATCATTGTTAAAAGTTATCCTCATGATAAAATGGAGACGAATACCGATTGGAAAAAGAATACAGTGAGAAACTTTATTTAAAAAATAAGTTTAACGTAACCATTACCGTCACAGTTCAGAGAGGTCTAAATGCATAGCGGCAATGCGTTTAATTTTTCCCTTGTCAAAAAACGATTGGTTGCAAACCATGGTTCCTAATAATACACATAAGTAATTTTTTTTATGATCAATTTCTGTTTCCTTTCTTCCTAGTAGGGTAATATAGATTAACATTTCAATTTTCACTGAAATAATTTCGTACACGAACACCGGGTACAATGCTAAATTCGAAAAATTGCATTCATAAAATGTATCCTCTCATGATTTTACGAGATTTATTGTCCTCATTTCACTTTCTCTTTCACACATATTTCAAATACTCGAAACATCATTATATATATATTATTATTATTAGGTAATATACCGGTTAAGGTAGGTTTCTAGATAGACATAATTATTAATTAAATAATTGCGGACCCATAGCAAAACACAACATCCTAATTTACAGCACGTCCCTCTTCAGCCTTTGAGTACTTTCTTCCTCCCTTCATCCTGTCCAACATCCCAATCCTATTTCTCCCCTTTCCTCGTTTGCCTAACATTCTCCCCTCAATTACAGTCTTCAACATCCCACTGCCGGTCAATACCCCCTTCACTTTTCCTGCCTCCATAGGATTGCTCCCAACAAACCCCCCTCTTCGCCCATCATACCAAGTACTTCCTCGTTTGTTTTCTTCTCTGTCCATTTCACCTTCTCCATTCTTCTCCACACCCACATTTCAAAAGCCTCCAGTCTACGTCTATCCTCCTGCTTCAATGACCACGTTTCCGCTCCATATCAAAGTTTTGACGAGTCCTTTCTTAACATCCTTACTCAAAGTCCCTGTCATCAACTCCCTCCTCCTTGTGAAAGCCTCTTTGCCTAGCGCAATTCTTCTCCTTACGTCCCTACTACTTTGACTCTGTTGGTCAAAAACACTACCGAGATACGTGAACTGTTCTACCTGCTCTAGTTTTTGCCCTCCTATTTTAATGTTAAGCTTAGCTTTTTTCTTTCTAGAAAATCGTATAACCTTTGTTTTATTAATGTTGATTCTCATCCCATACCTGTCGCACTGAATTTCCAATTCACTAAGCAATGCTTGCAGCCCCTTGGCTGACTGACAAACTAAAGCTTGGTCATCAGCAAACCTAACTGATTTTACGAATCCCCCGCCCACTTTCATTCCTACCTCCAATTCTTCCCATGCCTCTTTAAACATTTCCTCTACATACAGGTTGAACAGCAACGGTGATAATGGGCAACCCTGCCTTACACCTCTTCCTGACACTGCCCAACCGGACTCCCCGTTCCCCACTCGTACCTGAGCAGTGTGAGACATGTACAGGTTGCGGATTTACCTCCTTTCCCTCAAATCTAATCCTATTTTCTGCAATATACTCATTAGTTTTTCCCAATTCACTCTATGAAACGCTTTTTCGAAATCTACGAAACAGGCAAATACCTCCTGGTTGTGTTCTATATGCCTCTCGATTAATAATCTCATTACTGCAATGGCATCACGCGTACCTCTCCCCTTCCTAAATCCAAACTGATCATCCCCTAAGTAATCACTTGCCCTACTCTCTATCCTTCTATCTAAAAGTCTAAGCCTCGCTTGTTCTCTCCGCACTTCAAGTGGTTCCCAGCCTAAATCCCCTAAGAGACCTGTCACACTTGTGTTCTTATTATAACAATTTTTAACGAATCTAGCGGATTTTCTCTGGACTTTATCTAATTCTTTTTGCCAAATTTTCTCCCACGGATCCCAAATACTTGCGGCATATTCCAAATGAGGTCTAACTAGAGCAAAATAATACCTCTCTTTAACTTTTTCATTACATTTCCTCACCACCCGTTTTATGAAGCCAAGTTTCTTTAAAGCTGATTCGCATATTGTCCTGATATGTGCTCCCCATGAAAGGCGTGGTGTTAGAACAACCCCCAAATATTTAACTTTATTTGCCGTAGTCAATACTGAACCCTCTATTTAGTAGTTTATATCCTGTTCCTCGCTTCTTTATTCCAAAATTTCAAAACTGCGCATTTATCTATATTAAGTGTTAATCCCCATTTATTGCACCATTCCGAGATATTTTCTAAGTCTCTAGAGAGTAGCTCGCGATCTAGTTGGCTCCTTATTTCCCTATACACCACCGTGTCATCAACAAATAACTTCAGATTGCTACCAACGTGGGTGCTTAAGTCATTAATGTATATTAAGAACAGAAGAGGCCCTATTACACTTCCCTGGGGGACGCCCGAAGTTACATCTCTATCCGTTGAGCACAACCCATCTATGACTACTATTTGTTTGCGGTTTGACAAGAAGTCTCTAATCCAATTAATTATTTTCTCGTTGATCCCATAGTATTTAGGTTCATGTAACAATTTATTGTGTGGGACTTTGCCGAAGGCTTTTTTGAAATCCAGGAATACTGCATCGACTTGTGTGTTGACTCATCACCATCTTTTCCTTCGCCGACCGTCGCATTCCAATCCCCCATCACTATCAAATGTTTCCCTGCAGGAACACGCGCGATTATGTCCTCTAACTGATCGTATATCCTATCGACCTCTTCTTCCTTATGGTTGCTCGTTGGCATGTATTCCTGAATAATAACCAAGTTCGTCGCTTCTGCTTTTATCTCTACTATTAATAATCTATCCGTTGCCTACTCTATGTTGACTGCGCTTCTTCCTACCTCTTCATTTAATACTATGGTAACCCCTCTTTGGCTCTCGTCCCCGCCGCTGTATATTTTTCTATACTTATCACTCCAGTAATCCCCGCTATCTTTTCATCTCACCTCGCATAGACCTTAAATATCTATATTTCCCCTTTCCATCTCTCGCTTAACATTCTCCAATTTCCCTGTCCTCATCATTGTCCTAACATTCCACGTTCCTATTCTAACTAATTTGGTCTTCTTCTCCTGCGTCTTCTGTCCTCCTGCCGTCGGTTTTCCCGGAAAGGGTTTCGTAGGATAATGACCGCGGAAGCCTTGCCTCCCCCGCTGCCGGGCACGACACATGTCCGCTGGAAGATTTCAATATGGGTCCAGGAGTGAAATTGGAAATAGAGGTCAAAAAGCAGGTCTGTGGTTAAAGCGAGGTGGAGCTTTGTCGCCAAGGTGTGAGGAGCAGATCAGAATCTCTTCTCTCGTGGCAATACACAGCACCCACAAGGTGAGTTTTCACTCCAATCAACTCCACCGTTGCCCTCTTGCCAAAGGGAACATGAATATGCGTCAGACCAATCTTATCGCACACATACAATTTGCACTGATTCAAATTAAAACTCACGATATCGTCGAAATCACATAAGCGGTCCAAAATTAAAATTTAAAAGGCAAAATGCATTTTATTAGTCAAGATGTGACCATTTCTTCATAAAATTTCTTATAGTGTCAACTGAAACGCCCTCAAGGCGATAAGGGGGCTTCGTTACGAGTATCCATTCCAATCGCCGATTTTCTCATGTTAGCGTAGCGTAGGCTTGCGGTGCCTAATTTAAGTGAACCCTAAACGGCGGGAATTATTTTATCGGTCACCTTCACCGCTGTAATTGGAAGAAATTTTTCTCTTAAAGCCCCCGCGAATCCGATGAGACCTCATATGTTAAAATGTTGCGGCTCCGATTTTCTCTCAACATCAAGTTGCTCTTCTATGAGCCCTGAGGTCCCTCAAAATGTGAT
Organism: Hetaerina americana; assembly: GCF_022747635.1. NCBI lineage: Eukaryota > Metazoa > Arthropoda > Insecta > Odonata > Calopterygidae > Hetaerina > Hetaerina americana. The sequence continues at coordinate 12,289,526 of NW_027287538.1, read as the reverse complement.
TTGTTCTACCCGAGTTATAGAATCCTCTCTTTTCTGGAATATCCATAATGTAATCGGTCCGCTCTGACCACTGACCAATTAAAATACGTAGAAGGCCCCAGCGCCGGCCGCGGAGATAAAATATTCAGACCCCCGGTCCGGTGTTTGGGCCCTTCCCACTTCCACACGTACTGCTGTCCTCGTGGTCTCGTCCAAGGTTTCGGGGACCGCTAAATGGCATGGTGGTTCTAACTTTCCGGCCAGTCTATTCACGAAAGCTTCAGGACACCCTGTGCCGCCTCATAGCACCGCACCGCGGCAATCGATTCCGCGCTGGGCTCTAGTTAGAATTTTTCTAACGTAGTCAGTCTTCAAATATGTCAAATTCTCATCCCTACACTACGTCTCATTCGCGAGGGTAACTTTTGAATTAATCTGGTATTACGATTTTCCCTACATCTTTCATTGTTTAGGTATTCGACACTTCAGGGCAAGGCACTTCCCGGCATTCTTTGAGCGCGATTAAATTTCTTGATGTCACCAATGACCTTCGCCTTCACTACGCGAGGTTTATCATCATCTTCTTACCGTATTATTTCCCCAGATTGCACTGTTTTGTAGAAAAAAGCGGTCAATTTTACTCCCGGCCTCCCGGAGAATAAATGTGTCCATCGACAGCCGAGAAAAGCGAGAAATATTTCAACTCACTGGGCCGCCGATTCTAAGCTCATCCTAACCGGAATTTACAATACCCACCAACTGCTTCTACAATCTCTCATTTTTATTTCCAAATTGTAATTGCTTGCAACGCGGCCAGTCATTTTGGTCTTACCATGTCGCTCAGCATGTATCTCAGTCCAACTAATTACTGCCGAACGAGAAGATTCTACGCGGTAAATACTTCCCGTAATTTTTAAAAACAGGGCAACGTTTTGGCTTGAATCTTATAGCCACATATAGATGAGGTAATAAAAGGTTCATCCAGTTATTCAAGGTGATTTATAGATACATTTTGGACTCTAATTTGCCCTACGTCATCGAAGATTTTGAGCAATTGCTTGGAAAATAAAAATTTAATTGTTGCGCCACATGTGCTGAGGAATAATGCTTAAAAAGGATTATCTTCCTGGCTGTGGGAGGTTTGAGGCTATTTGTGAATATGTTCCTATCTGAATCCTTTCGCGTTACGATTTTTATGTATATGTATATATGTTTATATTATTGCAAGAGGATTTTAAAGTTAATTTCAACCTGCAGGACGCCAGTTGTAGCGTTGGCAAAACAGTTGTCAGCAGAAATCAACAAAGGCGGTTAAACCCAGAAGCATTTCACCACATTTCAAACATTTCACACCCTCACAAAACTTTACAACGTTTACTTACTTTACGTCTGGAGGCCTATCTATTTGGCGAGTCATTTTTAGAAAATGCATCATAGTGCTCAATATGTGTTTTTATCATAAAATGTAAAATATGTTGCTTAACTTTTCAACTAACAGACCTGGGATATGGTAGCTTAGTTTCTTTAAGCTACAGGTCAGATGACTATGTTATATATTATTAGCAAACGTAATATTGAGTATCTAAAAACTTATGTTGAGAGAGTAGTCCTCTCACTTCGACTTGTGTTGTAGTGACGATTACCCTTCAGTATGCTGAAGAGGGCTACTTTGTGGCCGAAATACGCGTATTCGTATTCACCTTTCTTATCCTCTCCTTTTTTACCTTTTACCCCTTTTACCTACCTCATTTTCCTTTTTTACCTTTACCCTTTTTGACTTGTGGCGCTAGCCAATTAATTTCATTTTCACTTTGTTTAGAAAGGTAAACTGTTTACGGCTATTGGAGTTTCAAATTTATTATATACTACTAGCCGTAAGAGCTCATTTCTATCAATATAGTAATATTGAGTATCTAAAAACTTATGTTAATCCGGTTAATGTATATTTGACAGTTACGTAGATCAAAATTAGATCGTTATTTTCAAGGCAGTGTGCAAACAAACTTTTCAGGATTTTTAACAAAACTTTTACAGGGAGCTATTATTGAATTACCGGCATTCTTGCGCGGGGACATAACGGAAGATCTCGAAATCGAAAAGCACAAATTCGAGACTAGAAAACTTAATCCACCACTGAAGAGATCGAATGAATTTTATAGAGAACAGCTGGAGGGCCAACAAGAATCTCTCCAGCTACTGTAGCATTCTGATCAATTTTGATTTTCGAATTTCCTTGTTTTCTCGTCAACAGTTTAAATTCTAAGCGACAAATCAGTTTCTTTTACTCTGCGGAAACCTTTTGAAAATTTCCTGCTCTTCCTTCCGATAAAGGTCGTCGGGCACTGATGAAAATCGGACACAATGGATAATGGGAGCGGAGGAGAAAAGACTGTCTGAAACTCTTTGCATTGGAGAGTGTCTCGCTCGCCTCGCCGAAAGCAGAAATAACCGCTAGGCCTCGTAAACTCTAGTGTAATTGCTGTGGCTCCCCGATAGTGCCTGGCGGCAAAGGACGGGGATCTTCTAAGGGCCGTTAGCGATTAAATTGAGGCAGGACAAAGAGGAAGCGTCGCTGGTTTGTGGAGATATTAACGACCTTAATCGCCCGAAACGAGGTCATAAATTGCCGCCGGTGTCAAATTTAGCATTTCGGTGGCGCGCATAAATTAAGTATTGCTGAAACACTTAACTTTGATTCGATTTTTTATGCTGTTTTGGCTATTTGTTCATAGAATGGAATCACGAGCATGATGAGAAAAAATGAAAATGAGGTATCGTAAACTTTGGCAAAAATGAATGAAGGAATGGAAAATGTCAATGAATTTTGAGGTGAAGTTTCTAAATTTTAGGTAAGGTGATTTTTTATATGATGAGTTCTTAGATTTCAATTCATTTTAGGTAGGTGGAATGCATAAGAAAACTTTTTCTCATACGCATATTCTTTATAAATCTTGGCAATTCTGGAAAGAAACCATGTTTTCATTGTTACTAAAACATCAAAAGTGTCTCATGTGAATTATATGCTATATACTATTACAGTATTTTTCGGTAAAACATTTATGTACGGATGCAAAGGCAAAATTAAGAATGTTTATAAATATTTCAAAAGTAAGGATTTAATTAGTTACCTGTAATTTAAAAATTAATGGTGAGAGAATAATAAATTATATTTGATGGTTTTAACATAGCAACAATTAACCTGGCTTAACAAATTAAAAACCTAGTTCAAGTCTAGTATTATGAGTCGCATATTATTCAGTAGTTCATATTAACCGAATCGTCGAAAATCTCAAACCAGAGTGACCTTTCGATCTACATATTTTGGTTTGAACTAACAATAAAATGACCGAGAGCCCTTTTTTCAATTATGATCTCTTAAAAATGCATGCAATATTAATCGAGATACGTCGATGAATATGGACAATTCGTAATCACAGGGCACCTTAATGCCGATTTTAATTCAAATGTAAGCTCCTAAGATACAACTTATCTGCGGAATGGGTTTAATAATTATAATTTTAATGTCTTACAACTAAAGCATCCTCAACGTGGATCGATTAATCTATCACTTCTAATCCTGAAAAGATGATTTCCTATGGTCAACTTACCGCACCTGGTATCTCCTGACATCTCCACATAGTCTACTCACCTCAAAGCTTAAGCAAACTTTGCTCGTAAACGTAACTAGGATCTTATAAATGATTATGATTTAATTAATGCCGCTGCATCACTTATATGGTGCAGAATTGGGTATCTAAATGATGCCGAAGAAAACTTTTAAATTCTTTTCTAATCCAATTTCTGCATTCATTCGCCGCTGAAAGAACCTCACGCGTTTCTAAACCACCTGCACCATGGCTGACACAAGGCGAAAGAAAATTCATGGCTGCACGCGATACCGTTTCCCGCGCATTTTAAGAGATCAAAAACATAGCATTATTTGAAAATATAAGAAACTTAAGATTAAAGATAAGTAGGAGTAGAGAAATGCAAAAATGAGATATCCTTATTTCCTTAATTGCAAAAGGAAACATCCAAATTAACCTTAAATCTGCTGGAATAAGTTAACCCAAAGATGTTCCTCTACCCTCTCCGTAGTCGCCAGATATTGAATTTAAATTCAACTTGCTAAAAAATGCAGTGGATACTTTGACAAAAATCAGTGCTCTGCAAGTACTCAAAGTTAAATTAAATCACACTTTACCAATTAATTGATGGTTTCCAGCGTAAATTTATGGAATCAAGTCATATTGGAAATGAAAAATTGTATCTATGTAATTCTACAGAAAATTGGTTATATGAGACGACTCGGGTTTCGACGTTCAACGTCATCTTCAGGTGACAATTCTGACGGACATCCATCTATATACATTACACTCCGGCGGGGGCGGGGAGATGAGAGGGTCGGAGGGTGGGGGAGGGAATTGGGTAATGATAGTTGGAGGGAAGGGTAGAAACATGAGGCACCCTATGAGGAGCGTTCCTCCTATTGGTGGAGGAAAATGGGTGGGTTTTAACGGTTCATACACATAAGTTCAAAAATCTTTTACCCATCTCTGAGGTCAAGGGAGGGTGTGCGGGAAGTAGAGGGGTTCTTACCCTCATAAGCGCAGGTATCGAGAAGTGGTAAGTTTAGGAGGGGGGAGTGGGAGGTGTACAAAAAGTCATTAACAATATTCTCTTTGGAGCGAACACTTTTTAAAATTTCAAGCTGCTCTAAAGCGTCGAGTCTAAGTCCTTCCTTTTCTGCGTGTAAAATTTCAAATTTAAATTCAACACCGTGGTTATATTCCAATAATTGTTTTCCTAAATGTAAAGTTGACTTTTCGTTCTTCACGCACGCTTGTTTATAAAATCAACCGTTCTTGAAATTTCCGGGCTGTTTGTCCCATATTCACTGCGTCACACTCACAACTTATACACTCCACTTTATTGAATTTTGTCTTTTGTGTGAGAGAGTAGGTTCCTGAGGGTCGATTTATTATAATAGGCTAGTTTAAACTTATCTTTCGTTAGTTTTTTGCAAATTATCATAGTAATTTGATTCAAACATAGAATTCTACGCCATTTGGCAGCCTTGTGGCGATTGGGTTTTATAAATGTCTCTGACTGCCAGTTGATTAAGTTTTCTAAAATACAATTCAGTAATGAGCTCATTGTATCCATTGTTTCGAGCTATTGTTTTTACTTTAGCTAATTCTTTTTCAAAATTCGTTTTTGACATGGGAATGTTCACCAACCTGTGAATCATGGAGTGAAAAGCGGATAACCTTTGGGAAAAACAATGCCCTGAGTGAAAGTGAATCACTTGGTCAGTATGAGAATTTTTCCGAAAGATAGAGAGCTCCAAATGGTTGTTAATTTTAGAAATATTTAAATCAAGAAATTTGAGGGATGCCTGCGCTTATGTGGGTAAGAACCCCTCTACTTCCCCCGCACCCTCCCTTGACCTTAGGGATGAGAACAAGATTTTTGAATTTATGTCTATGAACCGTTAACCCCCACCCGCTTTCCTCCGCCAATATAAGGAACGCTCCCCATAGGGTGCCTCATGTTTCCACCCTTCCCTCCAACTATCATTGCTCAATTCCCTCCCCCACCCACCCTCCGACCCTCTCACCTCCCCGCCCCCGCCGGAGTGTAATGTATGTAGATGGATGTCCGTCAGAGTTGTCACCTGAAGATGACGTTGAACGTCGAAATCCGGATCGTCTCGTATTAAAGAGTTTTCAGTGGAAACACAAAGTTACTATTTTTCATTTCCACACTTTACCACCTTCTAATGCATTTCAATTTTTCTTGGTAAAGCAATTAGGAGTTCTTAACTCATTACAAAAAATTCAATCCAGAGCACAAGGGTCGGATGGAATCCCTATTCTTATTCTGCATGAATCAACCCCTCTCATACTTCCATGCGTCACAGATATTTTCAACTGCTCACTATCTTATGAAACATTTCCTTCTTTGTGGAAAAATACATTAATTCTACCAATTCCAAAAAAAAAATCTTAAACCACTAATCCAGATTACTGGCGAATTACCGTCCCACCTATCTTATCCAAAGCTTTGGAGAAACTTGTGCATGCAAACATATTTTACGTCTCGGCATAATATTCTAAATGTATTTCAATCTGGCTTCCGTAAGACTCACAGTACTACTACAGTTTTGGTCAGAAAAACTGATGACCTTCGACGAGCTGCAGATAAGAATATGGTCACAATTCTCATCCTACTTCACTTTAGCATATTATTTGATTCCATTGACAAATATTTAGTTGAAAAAAACGAGGTCATAGTAGCAATGCAACGGCAACAAATGTTTTCAGAGGAAGGGTGAAATTGTTACGCGGCGCAGGAAGATGAAATCACTCTCAGGAACTAAGAAGTAAAAATCTGTGCAAAAAAACAAGAATAAGTCTGGAAAGTTGTTAATTGAAGCAGCATTTTTCAAGAAAGATGGAAAGAACAAATGGAGGAACAATATGGTAAATACACCGGGCCAGCGTTTTAGACAGAATGAGAATATGACATCGATGAGGAAAACATTGGTTCAGGGAAACCTGATGGCGTTATAGAAAGGGAATAAGGGAATTGAAATCATAAAAGTTCATAGCATCGGAATATATATATTTCGGAAAGTCGTTAATATAGAGTAAATATGTAAGAATCAGTGAATTTATTGCAGAAAATAGGTTTAAATAGACTTGACTGCAAGCGATGTATGTCTTAGACTGCTCAGGTTCTAGTGGCGGATGAAGAGTCCGGATGGGCAGTGTTAGGAAGAGAAATAAGACATGGGTGTTGGCAATCATCTGCAATGCTCAACGCATATGTAAAGGAAGAGGCATTGGAAGAACTGGTAATAGGAATTAAAGTCAGTGGAGAAGCAATAGAATCAGAGAGGCAAGCGCAAAGTAAGTTTCCCATTAGTGTTAGAGCACATGGCGTAAGTATTAGTTTCTCACAAGGTCAAGGAATTTCAAATCTGGCCCTGTTTTCAATGAATTTAACTGACCTTTGAATATGAGGAATAATTCTTGGCCTAGTTGGTGTTAGTAGCAAACTGTAAATCTCTTGAAATAAAGAAAGTAATGGCAGTTTACTACAATAAATGCAATAGAGAAGCATTTACAACTTGCATAATAAAGAATTGGCTTTTATTTTGCAGCAAGTTAAATCATATGAGTGTAATGGCCTATGCATGTAACATATGGTAAGTAAACACTTGCCATAAGTTTCTGAAACAAGTAAATTACATATTATATAATTATATATATATATATATAAATATGTGTATATATATATGTATATATATATAATTATATATATAATTATATATATATATATATATATATATATATATATATATATATATATATATATTTTTTTTTTTTTAAGGTAATCTACCGGTTAAGGTAGGTTTTTTTGATGGACACAACTACCAAACAAATATTTTGTGACTACTAACAAAACACAACCCTAAATTCTACTCTACACCAGGTCCCTCTTCATCTCTGAGTACTTTCTTCCTCCCTTCATCCCGTCCAACATCCCTATTCTGTTCATTCCCTTTCCTCTTTTGCCCAACATTCTACCCTCTATCACAGTCTTCAACATCCCACTGCCGGTCAACACCCCCTTCATCCACTTTTCCTGCCTCCATAGGATTGCTCCCAACAAACCCCTCTCTTCGCTCACCATACCAAGTACTTCCTCATTTGTTTTCTTCTCTGTCCATTTCACCTTATCCATTCTTCTCCACACCCACATTTCAAAAGCCTCCAGTCTACGTCTATCCTCCTGCTTCAATGGCCACGTTTCCGCGCCGTACATAGCTACGCTCCATATCAAAGTTTTTACGAGTCTTTTCTTAACATCCTTACTCAAAGTCCCCGTCATCAACTCCCTCCTCCTCGTGAAAGCCTCTTTGCCTAGCGCAATTCTTCTCCTTACGTCCCTACTACTTTGACCGTGTTGGTCCAAAACACTACCGAGATACGTAAACTGTTCTACCTGCTCTAGTTTTTGCCCTCCTATTTTACTGTTAAGATTAGCCTTTTCTTTCTAGAAAATCGCATAACCTTTGTTTTATTAATGTTGATTCTCATCCCATACCTGTCGCACTGAATTTCCAATTCACTAAGCAATGCTTGCAGCCCCTTGGCTGACTGACAAACTAAAGCTTGGTCATCAGCAAACCTAACTGATTTTACGAATCCCCCGCCCACTTTCATTCCTACCTCGAGTTCTTCCCATGCCTCTTTGATCATTTCCTCTGCATACAGGTTGAAGAGCAACGGTGATAATGGGCAACCCTGCCTTACACCCCTTCCTAACACTGCCCATCCTGACTCCCCGTTTCCCACCCGCACCTGAGCAGTCTGAGACATGTACAGGTTGCGGATTAGCCTCCTTTCCCTCCAATCTATTCCTATTTTCTGCAATATACTCATTAGTTTTTCCCAATTCACCCTATCAAACGCTTTTTCGAAATCTACGAAACAGGCAAATACCTCCTGGTTGTGTTCTATATTCCTCTCGATTAATAATCTCATTACTGCAATGGCATCACGCGTACCTCTCCCCTTCCTAAACCCAAACTGATCATCCCCTAAGTAATCATTTGCCCTACTCTCTATCCGTTTGTTTATGATCCTGAGAACAACTTTAGCTGCGTGGGATATCAAACTAATTGTCCTATAGTCCTCACATGACGTGGCCTTTACCTTTTTCGGAATCGGAACTAAAACTGCTCTCACAAAGTCTTCCGGCCAGATTCCCTCCTCATAAATGCTACGGATCAGCCCATATAGCCTCTTCCTTCCACATTTTCCTAAGCATTTTAAAAGTTCCACGGGAATGTTATCTACCCCCACGGCCTTATTTAGTTTCATCTCCCTTAATGCCCTTTCTATCTCATTGTCTAGTATGCCTGGACCTAAGCTGTCTTCCTCTACGTCATTTTCTTTTTCAATGTCTAACTGTGTTGGTCTGAGTTCTTTACTATACAGTTCTTCTATATACTCCTTCCATCTCTCTTGGATCTTTCCTGAGTCAACTATTAACTTACCCGCCATATCTCTAACTGTTACCATAGATCTCCGTTTTTTACTACCCGATAAAGATTTAACTTTGCTATACAGCGCACCAATTTCACCCTTCCTCTGCAGACTTTCCATATCCTCGCACTGCGTCTTCCACCATGCTGCTTTTACTTTATTTGTTGCCCGCCTCAATTTATTGTTTAATTCTTTGTACTTCATTTTGCCTAACTCTGTATTTACATTCTTCCATTTTCTTCGCTCATCCATCTTTGTAATCATCTCATCCTTGATCCATGGTTTCCTAGTCCTTTTCGCATTAACGGTTACAATAGTGTCTTTTGCGGCTTTAGATAACCCTCTCTTGATACTTTCCCATCTTTCTTCGATAGCAAATACTCTTCACAATCCTCCATAACTTCCTCTACCACCTGTTGGTACTCCTTCTTTTTCAAACCATTTAATGCTTCTACATGCCATTTTCTAACCCGTCGCCCCTGCCTTATCCTTTTGAAGCGGACGCTACATTTCATAACAACTAAATTGCGGTCAGAGTCCGCATCCGCTCCTGGGAAGCTGTGCGAATTTATCACACTGTTCCTAAACCTGATTCTAACCGGAATATAAGCTAGCTGATACCTCTCTGAGTCACCTGACATTTTCCATGCACACCTGCGTCTTTTGTGGTGTCTAAACCAAGTGTTGGTGATGACTAACCCCTGTCTCCTGCAGAACTCAACTGCTTTCCCCCCGCGGTCATTCCTCGTGCCTAAACCGTAGTCGCCCACCTCATCACCATCTCTTCCTTCGCCTACCGTCGCATTCATGTCCCCCTTCACTATCAAATGTTTCCCTGCTGGAACACACGCGATCATGTCCTCTAACTGATCGTATATCTTATCGACCTCTTCTTCCTTATGGTTGCTCGGTGGCATGTATACCTGAATAATAACTAAGTTCGTCGGTTCTGCTTTTATCTCCACTAGTAGTATTCTATCCGTTACCTGCTCTATGTTGACTACGCTTCTTCCTACCTCATTATTTAATACTATGGCAACCCCTCGTTGGCTCTCGTCCCCACCGCTGTATATTATTCTATACTTATCACTCCAGTAATCCCCGCTATCTTTCCATCTCACCTCGCATAGACCTAAAATATCTATATTTCCCCTTTCCATCTCTCGCTTAACACTCTCCAATTTCCCTGTCCTCATCATTTTCCTAACATTCCACGTTCCTATTCTAACTAATTTTGTCTTCTTCTCCTGCGTCTTCTGTCCTGCTGCTGCTGGTTTTCCCTTGCAAGGGTTTCGTGGGATGACGACCGCGGAAGCCTTGCCTCCCCCGCTGCCGGGCACGACACACGGCCGATTGGGCCGAGCCCCGTGGTTGCCAGGACTCAAAATATCTCTATTGTCCATCATATTTTTCTAGGGAATGATAATTGAGGTGGTTTCCCGTTGCCTTCCTCAATAGTGTTTTTAACGTGACACCATCACTTACTGGCCGCCCCACTGGGGTCAGACGCCATTGCAGCCGCCTCACTGAGGAACAGACGCTGCGTGGACTACCTTTCGTCTGGCTCCTAACCTTCGACCTATCTGGCATGGGTGACCCTACCAGGAGCAATAATTATTACTCCCGCCAGTACAGCTCTAGGGGTCATCGGAACGCACAAGCCCTTCCACCACGTCAAGGTTGTAGTCCGGGGAGGGATATATATATATATATATATATATATATATATATATATATATATATATATATATATATATATGTGTGTGTATATATATATATGTATATATATATATATATATATATATATATGTGTGTGTGTGTGTATATATATATGTATATATATATATATATATATATATATATATATATATATATATATATATATATATATATATGTATATATATAAATTTGTATGTGTGTGCGTGTGCATAACATAAATCAAGTAATAAGTCATAAAATACGTATAATTTCATGATAAGTGGATACTCAATTCTTCTCATAATGATTCTAAATATTTAAAACCATAAATAATTGCAACCAAGAATAAGAAAGAGACTTTTAATGAAATGAATACCGAGTTTCAATGACTCTCTTTATCTTAAGACAGTATTTTCCTTTCTACGGATATTTCAATGTAGCAACATATATTTAGGTTTATGGCTACTATTTAAATGAGAGAAATGAATTTAATTTATTAACGAATAAGTTTAATATTGCTGGAGTGTATGTGTTTGACACTGTGTTGGCATTTTAGGCAGAAGAAAAAGAAACGAGCCGCATTGGCCAAATACACATTCAAACACGAAAGCCCGCCATTTGGTGAACAAATAATCATTCACATGGATATAGATATAAGGTGAAAGGATAGGAGCACATATAAAGGGTGAAAACAGGAGAGGTGGGGAAGGAGGAATTGATCAGACCACAAGTGTATAAATATTTTCTTGACCGGGACTTGAACATTGTAAAATTTGAACTTGAACACTTAATCACATTGTATGATCTGCGCCATAAAACAACGCTGTTGCGAAACTTGGCATTTGGAATTTAACTTGTAAAAGTGCGTAGTCATAAAATTTTGGAAGGAGGGCAATTCACTCCCGAACGGTTGCTGCGTCGGGAACGGAGGTGAAGTGCGAAGACTCGATTAAGTGCCTGGGCATTGCCCTCACTCACGATCTCTCCTAGGTGGGACACTTAAGGGAAATATGGGGACAAGCTAACAAAAAATTAGGATGTATTAGAAGAGTACCTGGTAAATGTGATGAAAAGTCAAAGAAAATGTTATATTTTGCTGTTTAGGCCTCATTTAGAATATATTGCAAGCATATAGGATCCTCACGAAGTTGGATTAATTGCCAAATTGGATCGCATGCAGTGTATAGGAGCTATATTTATAAAATGCTCTTATAATATACTAAGTAGCTTATATAAATTATTACAGGAAATAGGTTGGGAATCACTGTTGGAGCGAAGGTAAAATTATGGATTAAATCTCTTGCATAAATTAGAAGGACATCACTTTATCAGTGATGTTGAAAATGTATTATTACTTCCATCGTAATACGTAAGGAGAGGTCATGCCAATAGAGAGATCAAGTATAGAAGAGATATATTTTTGATGTATTTTTTCCGCGAATGGTAGGGGATCAGAATAACATTGTTTTACCGCAGAAGGGTCGTATTCGGGTCAAAGTTAGCCTGGTATATATTCACCCCCTACCGCACACAATTGCGGTGGCTTGCAGGGTACTGAAATAAATAAATGAACAAGAGTCGGTTAGATAGGCATGGGATGAAAATCAATGTAAAGAAAACAAAGTATATATTTTTTGAGAAAATGGGGAATCTAAGTTGAGCATTAAAATAGGAGTTCAGATACTAGACCTAGTGGAACAATTTAACAGACACGGAACTGTTTTGGACCAAAATTTGTCAAAGTCGAAGGGGCATGTTAAGAAGAAATGCGTTTGGCAGAGAGGCTTTGACGTGGGGAAAGGGATTGGTGACAGCAACGTTGAGTAAGGATTTCAAAGAAAGGCCAGTTAAAGCTTTTTTTTGAGCATAGTGTTTTACATCAGATACACTTGATCGTTGTGGTAAGACGATAATAGTAGATTGTAGGCTTTTGAAATGTGGCTGTGGAGGAGAGGAGGGAAGGGTGGAGAAGGTGAAGTGGAGAGAGGGAAAACAAAGGAAGAAGTGCTTGATATGGTGGAGGATGGGAGTGGCTTTATGGGCGAAATCCAAAGAAGGCAGAAGAGATTGAGTGTTTTGATTGTTGATAAAAACTATGCTGGAGTGTGAAAAGTTAGTCTATTGAGGAATGTGAAGGAATAGAATTAACGGAATGAAGGGAGCAATATAAGTATATTGAATTGAAGATACATTCATTTTAGTGTGGAATAATTGTTTGGGAAGGATTTAATTGGTAAATATGATTTTTTCCTGCTAGTTACATTATTTATTCCCACTCTCACGAAGACTTTTCAACTTATGAATCAGAAATTAGATAGTTTAGTGTGCTTTGAGTGGTATGTAGCTGTCATTTCCTTTCAAAATTTGACTTTTTGAAAAAAAGTAAAGCTTTATTTTCACATTCAGTCATTTATAAGAGCATTTGAAAATCTGTTTCCTCCAGTTCATTTTGAAAGTGATATTCCAAAGTGTTTAAAGAAAAGTGATGATGCATAGCAATCAGAAAACGGCTCTGTTGAGAAATCCAAGTCATGCAGAAAGTCCCCCAAGAAGTATTCATGGATCAAATGAACGAAATTGGCTAGGTTTGAGTTTTCCGGGATAAGTTTCCAAATCCCAGGTAGAAATCTAAACGAAGCGTTGAACCGAGCGTGAAAATCACCGCGAAGGAGCGATTCTTAGTCTAGAGACCCGAGAAGATTTTTTAAGGAACACTTTCTCCGAAGGAGTCGTACGACCGTGGAGTGAAGCCGTTGGTTGGAGGGGGTTCGGGAGGGTAAGGGAGGAGGTCGCGGGGAGGGAAGGGACGCCATTGTGAGCACCACCCCCGGCTGTGCGACAACAATCGGCTTAAGGCGTTCTCTCTTCACCGCGGCAGACCGTTCATCAAACCCAGGAGTCTGGGACAATGGGGGCCTCCATGGAACCACGTCCGTTGAGCACCAGCGAGAGGCGCCGGCACCCCGCACACCACACTACTCCTCCAAGAATTCAGGAGAGCCTCTCCCGACCCCTCCCGACCCCCCTCCACACACCCGCCCACGATCACGGTCGTACTCGGAGGGCTGCACCTCGCCTTCGGGGCACACAATGAGACATCCGCTGCGGCGGTGGGGACCGTTTGCGGAAACTTCGCACTTTGGAAGAGCGAGGAGGGTTCTTCTACCCTGCACCATGGTTACATCTAAACCCTCCCCTCCCCCCCACGGTGCCCTCACCCAACACTTTCTCCCCCATTGAAACAGAAAAGCTTTCTCCGCCCGTTTTAAGTCGAGTTGGAGAGTCTTTGGAAACTGAGGCGATCAACTGCTCCGGACTTGCCCCAAAGACCTCACCTCCCTTCCCGCTCCACGCGAAATTCGCCCCCCAAACCTCCTTTGCCGACTTCCTTCCCTCGCAAATATTTCCTTCACTCGGTTCGCTGATTGCGAGACCCACCCTTCCTTCTCTCTCTCACTCTCTCTCTTTCCCCTCACCCATTCACCTCCATCCCTCCCCGTCTCCCCAACTTTACAATGCACTTTAGGACGACGGATGATTTTCAAAGGGGAGAACTCATCGAGGCGCGTCCATTTGCGCTCGGTGTAATCCGCACATAAAACGCTGGATGAAGCGCGTTTCCTGAAATGCTGGGAACGAGTGCGGATGACTCGCGGATATTTTTTCGGCGGTGAAGGGCCATTTGAAGTGGCTCTATCATTTGTCGAGTCTTAACGTAACTCTTTAAGTCCAAATCTTATCACTTTGTTAGCAAAGATTCGCCATAAAGGAGGAGTTCTAGAGTTCTGAACCTTCTTTTTTCACTGAAAAACATCACTGTATGTGAAAAGGGATGGAATCTCAACAGGAAAGGATAATTTATTTATCAAAATTTATAAACCTTTTAAGAATATTTTGAAAATTAATGTATTGCAAACGATAATTACCTTGAATTTTTAAGTATATCTAATTTTAATTTCATGATATAATCTTCGATTTGCAATTAAATCATGCATAAATATATCTCCAAACATTTAAATGAAAGACGTTATTTGGTTATTCCGAATGAACTTGATCAAAATACGACCTGGGTTTCGACGTTGGATGTCATCATCAGGTGACGTAATGATGATGGCGTCCAACGTCGAAATCTAGTTCGTAATAAAGACAATGTGGAATTACCAATTTAATTCTTTCATTTAAATGTACTATGTAAATTCCATAAAGTTACGCCGGAGAGAGTAATATTCTATCTCCAAGTGTTGGGAGAAGTACAACGACTTTGCAAAGAATAAATTTTAAAATATAGCTACTTTGTGACTACCATCTTGTGGCATCAATTAGAGCTCTTGTTTTCCCTTGCCCGTAGCAGAAATCATTTTAAGCCGGTCTATTCAATATTTGCCCCTCTATTCGCAAATTAGTGATATTTCCTGAGTAGCACGCTGTGGTTTGCACAAGGTAATCATTGCATGAGTCTAGTAATGACTCATGGAATCATTCCGAAAGTTAACTACAAAGTTGTTATTTAACCGCGATAAATATTGCTTATGTTTTCAAAAGAAAAATATGAGGGAAAGAAAGTTCATACGGTGATCGCTGGTATTTCAAAATTTTTCCAGCGAGTACCTCGCGGTTGATTATTTTTTCAATTTGGAGTCTTTATCATTGAAACTGGGGGGCCAATTAATGCATAAAAATGTTTCTTACTAATAGAAGTTAAAAAGGCAAACTAGGGACGCGTTCTATAAGGAAGTAAATGCCATAGCAGAAGTTCCAATAGATGATTTTCAAAGTTTATTTTTCTAACTTATGTAACCGATCTACAGAATGATTTAAATTCAAAAGTAAGGGTCTGTACCAAAATATTAATTAATTAATGACGGTTCGATACTCAAAAATTACATCGATGCCTTTTCGACTGGGCTGTAAAAAATAATATGGGCATTAACGGGCATTAGGGCCTTGGTAATACCAGATTTAGATTACGAGGCATGTATCTCGGATTAATGAGAGAAAAATTTAATTAAAAAATCAGATATGGTTCTAAGTTTGTTAAAAATGCTGCGAGTAAGCAACGTGGGTGCGCGGGAGGAATTCGGTTGGAAACCTCATGATCTTCGAAGACAGCTGGCCAGACGAAGGCTTTTAGGAAGTCAGAGTGTAGTTTTGCTTTCTTGCGACAACTGGGAATTATCAAAGCACCGATTTAAATTAGTTGCTTCAGCCATCATGATTAAACAAGAGAGAAACAGACAGCACCAGAGGAAGATTTATGCACTTATCCCTCCCTTGTGTGATTCACAGACATAATAAAATGAACCCAGGAGCACAGAAAATTAAACTAACTGGAAATGAAAAATTTTAAAAACTGGTCAAGCGCTTCAATTACTTCTTGTCGCACACAGCCATATATGTGCTGGTGAGTTTTATATGAACTAACATATATTCAAGTGAATGCATAAGATAATATGTTTTCATACGTGGCTGGTGTCATAACACCCCCCGCCACACTCGCGGGCGTCCTGCGGGACAATTGTGTAGAATTAGTGATCACGTAAATAAGAACATATATATAAAACGTTATGAATAAAAAGAACGTACATCTGAATATGTACACTCTTTTTTGAAGATAGAATCCCAAGCTGAATTTATTTTAATTAATTATGCGTTCGCCTAACTAGGTAACTTGGGGCAGGAGTTGAAGCGGATAATGAGACGGGAAAGGCATTTGAAATATTACGTACATTGAGTAATGAGAACTTTAGAAGGAAGTAGCGTAACCACAAAAGGAAAAGCCCTTAAGGATTAGGTTTTCCCTCCCCTGGAGACCTATCCCATAGTATGGGACCCGTTTGATGTGAGATATTAGAAGAAAGAAAAGTGCAGCATAAGCAGCCAGATATGCATTTCATAGGAGTTAAAGAGCAGATAGCGCATCGGGTATGTTACGTATTCCGTCATTCGAGAGTTTGCAAAAGAGAAGAAAAAGTAAAAGGTTAGGTGCGATGCACAGAATAGTTAAAAATGATGCGGCGTGGGAGGAAAGATTTAAGGAAGGAAATAGAAAAACCAATACTAAGGTTGAAAACGATTTCAAAGTAATAATAAGAACACAAAAACGATAAAAAGTTTTCATTTTTAAAAAGAGGTATTATCCAATAACCAACATCCTGGATAGTTGTTTGAGGTCTTTTCATCAAATATTAGGAGTTACGCGTGTAAGGCACATGTAAGGAAAAGGTCTGGGTGATAAAATTTTACAAGGACTGCATGCGATATTGGGCTGTGGGCAATGTGGACGGCGTGGGAATTTGGACTGTGTTTGTGACGCTTGACGGAGAGTGAGGTTGGACGGAGAGTGAGGTTGGACGGAGAGCGACTCAGTATGGTGTGATGATGGACTGTGCGTAATGATTCTTACTTTGTGTTCTGTTTGGTTATCTTTATATGGCACACCTTATTTTATTTTTAAAATAATTGATTGAGCATCTGTTGTCGATGAGATGGTATTTTTTTGCAATAGAGATGGACCTGGAGATGTTGTCTGATATTTAATTGCTTAATTTTATTCGCTTTGATTTTTTTGTGCATAGCAGTTCAGCTATGTACTTAATAAAGGAAAATTTGTTGTTAATGTCTTTCTGTGATAGAGATATGTAGAAGTTGAGATGTTTCCTGCTGTTATTAAAGTAAATTTGATCGTGATGCTAACGATTTGTGTACCACCTGGCAGTATCTCTCAGCACATGTATATTTTAACCTGGATGACAGTACGTTTTCCGCCCGATTAAACGGAAAAAACTAGTTTAGAGATATAATATTTATGTTGTACAAGAATATAATTTTGACAGGCATTTTCTCAATTAAAAAATAAGCTAAATAAATCTGATCATATGCATATTCAATTTGTGTAATTGAGGAATGTTTAAAAAATAAAGTTAAGTGACTTATCCAAGTTAAATGTCGTTACAAAATGAAATTGTTATTAATTTTATAATTATATGACATTCGAATAAGTTATGACGAACGAAACTGCAGATTTGTCAAATTGAGTCATAGGCACACCAGAGGCAACCGGCGTTCAACAGGGCCGGAAGAGGGAAGATGCCGAGTCCCGAACCCTATCAACGCTCCACACGGCGCAGCGCTCTCTAGCCTTTATCAAGCCCCGCATAAGCGATGGCGGGGCCTCTTTCCTTCTCGAGGATCGACAACACGAATGTGATGGCATGCCGAATCCAGATCTTTCGGTTCCGACCCTCCTCGCACCCGGCCGAGCGGATGTGTGGCCCGCTTCCCCAAACCCGGCCCACCCTCAACCCAGATATCCAATAAGCGCAACGACACCTCCAACATTATCGCCTGCTGTGAAGTGTACCAGAACTGAGTCTGTATGTTTAAATTGAAAAATGGGAAACTGAAAGGATGTCTTCCCCTGCCGATAGCATAATGTGGAACAGAACTGACTAAACAAATAGAAGAGAATCACAACTTCAAACTTTAATGATACACACATTAAATGGTACTATTGTACTCACCAACAAACTGGAAAATGAGTTGCTTCCTATAAAATTTTAGATCGCCTCACTGACATTTCTTGGGTTTTTCTAGACTTTGTTAAATGAAGTGAATCAGATTGTGTCTTCTGTAAAATGATAAACTCACTTATTAAGAATTTTATGGAATATAGCTTGAAACTTGTTGCATTTTACCAAATTTTCTGTTCTCCCAAAGAAATAAATCTCAAGCAAAATTATGCATTCGTCATAAGCCTATCTTATATATTCCATTGAATCAATGCCAACAAATAATTTTAAAGAGTAATTTGTATCCCTTCAACAAATCGGGTTGTTTATCAGTTTTAAAGACATGCTAAGTTACATAAAGCAGTTTGGTTAGTGCATATTAAGATTTAAACCATATCAAAATGAAATACCCTATGTTATCCCACAGAAGAGCTTTATTGTACGACCCGGGTTTCGTCGAAGATCGACATCATCAGGTCTGATCTGACCTGATGATGTCGTCATCATCAGACCTGATGATGTCGATCTTCGACGAAACCCGGGTCGTACAATAAAGCTCTTCTGTGGGATAACATAGGGTATTTCATTTTGATATGAAGCAATTCCACAAAGTTACTATGGATACAATTAACCAGATAAGATTTAAACCTTTTCAAAAATCTTTCCGGAAAATCAGGACGTGATATATATTCTAGGTGAAATTCCATCACTGTTTGCCGGCTCAATCTCTCTTACCGTAACAGTTTTTCCCATTTGATGAGATTGCCGATGAAACTTTGTTTCCAATCACACATATTCAAATTTTACTTTACTCCCTCAAGTAATTCAGAAATTTTTCTCCTCGTCACATACCTCTCCTGCTCCGAAATACCTTTCACAAATCATTCGAGACCGAAATCTTTGTCAACCCTCTCCTCTCGTAAAACTCATTTCCCTCTTTTCCATAACCCTTAATCAATGAACATGACTTTTCTGCCATTAAATTCATTGCTTCATAAATTGATCCAACTATCATCATTACCTTCGAAAAATATATGGTTTATAGTGGTGGTTCAGTACCTTTGGCTACATTGCTCTATAAATGAGAGTATCCTACAACTCTGTGATACTTACTCCCACACACCCATTCCCGAAGATCCGACCCCGGACTATCAAGATGACAATGCTCTCTTTATTAAGGATCACAGCCCATCAGAAAATACTCTTCCTCACAGGCTTACCTACACTAAACACCCCCTAACCCAGTGCCCCTCGGAATCATTCGTGAAATAATATCCCTGACAGCGTTAAATTTTTTCTACCGCAACTCCCCAACTGGACGAATCTTCACCTTTATCCATCACTATACCTTCAAACAATTGTCCTTTCCCTCTCTTTCTTTGTCGAAGATACTACTCATATTACCTCGAACTCCTGATCTCAGCCACCCTTCCTCAAGGTGTCCCAATCGCCCAACCATTGACTTCATCTCTCCGTACAACTCCATACCCCATATCGAAGGTCTCTGCTACCTCTGTCGCTTCCTTTCAAATCACCCAACCCCAGAAATCCCTAGCTCAGAGTTTCTCATTAATCTCCCATTTCATCCTCACCCACACTACCCCCTCCTTCAATAACCAATCCTAACAACTCTCAAAGATCAAACGTGGGAAATAGATTAAGTCTATTCTGTGTCAAACCCAAACTCGGTCATCTTGGAGAATACTTACTTCCAAATTATCCCTTGAAGCCATTCAATTGATTCCGATTCATCGAAGTCATTTTTCTCCTCCGGTCACTTGGTGATTTCCTTAACTCCTATTTATCTGGCCAAAAGAATTTCCAACCCCACTTTCTCTCTCCCTTTTTTATGGGGATATCATCTTCAATAACAATAAATTTCTACCTTTTTTGGAATCAAACCTATTAATAATGAACAATGTCTTGCTTACAGCAGATTCTACCTCTTGAAACGAACATTTAATCCCATGGTACCTTTCGATATGTAGCCACCGTCTCTATAATAGTCCTACTTTATTCATCAAAATTATCAGCAACGTCCATCATTTCCTTATCCAATGTGGATAGTCAGTGCCCCAACTTCATTGGCAAGTTTGCAGACACTCTCGTGAGCCAAAATATCTTCCATTCAAAGCCCCTCAGCCTATATCTATCTTCATTACCTAATTTATTGGGATATTTTAAACACATTCTGTATGATCATGTTACTATATTAAAAAACAATAAGACAACGACCAAAAATTTCCCAAACATGACCCTACGTTACATAGACATCCTGTCATTCTTTCCGACCTACTGAAATACATCAAGTCTCCCGCATCTCCTACCACCAAACATGCGGCATCTCCCCACAATCGTGTCAGATACCGCAACTGCTCCATTCTTACTGCCCCTTGCTCAATTTGGACGAGAAAGGCATTGAAATGATCATTTATAAGGACTAATCGGTGTGGTTTAAGCGATGCGAGTCAGATTTATTTTATCGTCGATTCATAATCGTAGATGAAATCTGGATTCACCACTATACTCCTGAGAGAAAGAGCAGTCAGAACAGTGCCCTTCGCCTCCAGCATATTAACACTTTGCAGTCCATGCCCTTGCTGTAATTCTTCCCTAAAAATTGACTAGTTTTTAACCTTGGGCGATTCTTTCAAGTCGGTGGGATTTGGGGTTGTGGGTAGCTTCATGGAGGGGGCTGGTGATTTTAAACATCACACATATCTATATAAAATACACTCATAAACATAACAAAACCCACCATCAGTCTTTTTGGTAATTGCTATGATAGAACCTCTTACAGAGTCAGCCGCAACCCTCTTCCTCTTGATGTCTTCACTTTCAGTCTTTACGTATGGCTGGCATAGAACTGGGCGGGGACTAGAGGTCATTCATCTCACTTCTCCAAGTGGTTATGCTGGGAGGGACTAGAAAGGGATTTGAAGCTAATCCTTTACTTTATGCAACTGTTTTGCCCCGACTCAACTTGTTTTAAAAGTTTTCAATGGTCAAATCAAATCTCAACGGAGCAGCACCATGGTCTTTCGCGACAGCTCGAAATGATTATTTTTGAGCCACCCGCGATTTTAGGCAACACTTTGTACACAGCTAACTTGAGTTGCGGGCTACCAGGATACGTCCTGAGGAGTTAAAAGCGGGTTCATTACAATTACCTAAATTGAAAGATAAAATACGTATGTAATTTATTCTTAAGAATATATTTTACGGATTGGTTTTGCTGTGAAATTGAGTTACTTAAAAGCTACTACCCTGTTCAATAACTGCGTGAACTGAGGTCATAAAAACTTTATTCTGCAAAATTTAGTCTACATAGATTTTGTCCCCTTCAAAGTACTCTCCATTCGTTGCTATGTATTTATTTCATTTTCTTTTCCACTGTTTACAGCACCTTTGGAAGTCCTCCGTAGTTAGGTTTTTTAGTTTTCTCGTCGTTTCTTGTTTTTTTGTATCCACATCCTCCCAGTGATGTCCACTCGGCATACTTTTGCGTTTTGGGAATAGGAAAAAGTCGCAGGGGGCGAAATCTGGCGAATAAGGAGGATGATCAAGGATGGTGATTGAATTTTTTGCCAGAAACTGGAGAACAATTAATGCTGAATGGGCAGATCCATTGTAATGGTGAAGGATCCATCCATAATGTTCGGTTAAATTGGTGTAGAGTGTTGATTTTCCTAAATTTAGTTCATCAGCTCTCATTCGGACAGTTTTCGACGATTGGTAAGGCAAGGGACCGCACACGACCAATGTTGTCGTCAACACATGTCGTTGAAGGTCGTCCCGGCCTTGCATCATCCGTGGCGTCTTGTCGGCCATCTTTAAAACGCTTAATCCACTTGAAAACGAATGTTTTCCTCAGAGAATTATCATCGTAAATAGCAGTCAACGTTTCACTAATTTCTTGATTAATTTTACCGCACTTCCTCAAAAAAATGATATTGATTCGTTGCTCCGTGATTTTGTCCATTTCCATTTTCGACAAACAGTTAAAACAAGAAACTAACGTAACTGGCACCAAACGCACAGCTCGACGATCCGCCAAGCACAGACGGCTCATTGTGTCTCAGGCAGCTAGCGACACTAGTGAGCGGGGCTATAAGCTGCGTCATGGCCGCCAGATTTCACCAGTTCGTGCATTTATTGTACAGACCACGTACTTAATTTAAGGAATAGTTTACGAGGATTGTCTGAAATATTTCCGATCACAACATGAAGATGAAAGCACTCTTACCCTTAATTTACGGAATGTGTTTGCGCATGCGTTGAAAGGTCCTCACTCCTCTGTCGTCCATGAAAAAAATGAGAATCGAGCTCTCATTAAACGCTTGTTTTTGAAAGACAATTCGCTTACGCAAATCAAAGACCAGTTGCACCCTGCGTACGAATGCCTTGCAGCATCATTTACGACCGCGAAATTTTGGGCACCTGGATTCAAATTCTATCGTACCAGCTTGACCGATAATGAGCGTTCGGGACAATCAAAAACAGCAACAACCACCGATAATATCTGAAAAGTTCAAAAAAAGGTACTGGACGACCGTCGAGTTAAGGTTACAAAGATGGTAAAAGCTATAGGCATATTGAAGGAAGGACAGCACTTAGGGTCCCATGGTGATGTCCTTGGAGGGAGGGTTTCATTTTTTGGAATGGGAAACAGCCTGCTGGTGCAAAGTTGGAACTGTGAGCGGGTCGGGAAATCGTCTCGATGCCATTACAGAAGGTGCTGGTATGCAAATACTCGACCCTGCTCTCTTGGTCGTCCGTCAAGACCTTCGGGAGGAGTGTTCGTTCGTTTACATCCTTGACCTGAGGACGCCAACTGGATAGCTGGCGAAACTGTTGTAAATTTGAACGACATACGCGGACGCAGCCCGAAAAATGTGGAAATCACCTTCGGGAGGAGTTTAGCGTAGATTTCTCGAAACGCCAAATTTTCAATGATAATGGCGATTATCTTATCAATTGCAATACGATTTGCAATCATGCGCACACTTAACCGATGGTCTGAATCGAGCACTTCATACACATCTCAGGGAATAATTGTTACTGATACTTCTTAAACAAGCGTCATAGTCATCATATGGGCTGCGGTAAGAAGATCACTTCTGCCTCCATTCGATGATTTCACCTTCCCTGCTCTTGAAAGGAAATAATTCTTTTACGTAAGCACCCGAGGAAAAAATTGTTCGGCCTGACATCGAGGAATCCGGATTCTGATCCCGGTCGAGGCGAATGATTTTTACATTCCGAAATTGTTGCATTGTCATCACAAGGTTTACATCAATCAATTGACTAAACGCAGCTTACATCGTGATGGAGCTAACCGTCTCCGCGTTCACGCTGTCAGAGTGCCCTTCTTGATCATTCGGCAAGTCTCGTGCATCGACTCCCGACGCACCAAAAAAGCCAAAAGCACGTTTCATAAGAACAAATAAATTTCCAGAGACAATTCAATTGATTGATTGATTTTATTTTTTCAAAATTTTAATCGGAAAATTATTTTTATCATGATTTTACGAAATTTCATCTTTGAGCCAAGTCACATGTTATTTCTGATTGCGAGAAAAGGATGTGGTGTAGAGGAGAAGCAATTTGATCGACGTCTTCATGAAAAATTACTAGTAGTCCTCACAAGAAAAAGGATAACTATATAGACAAGGCAGTATAAAATTTTTAAGTGATGTTATCACTAAGTGTTTTTACTCATGCATTAACACGGAAAGAGCATGTGTATTTATCCGGGAAACTTTCCTGCTACTAGCTCAATTGCTTACAGAAAACATAATTCCCAAATTCCAGAATTGTAGATAGAACAACTTGTCATAAAAGTAATATCACATGAAGTTCCAAGAAACTGCGGGAGATGCCGCGACAGTAACTTTTGACGGAAATATCCGCTACATGTGCAATACAATAATTTCAGGGTGTAATTAATTCGCCTTGATCGGGATTCAAAAATAGATCCCTCGGTGTCCCAGAAGTGGACCCAATACAATCGGCCTGACATCGTTTGCGTTCGAATCCCGGTCAAGGTGAATGATTTCTACGCTCCGAAATTGTTCCACTGTAATCACATGCTGTATCGAGGATAAAATATATGGTACAATATACAGATTTAATAGGCATCAGGATATGCGGGATTAATAACTGGATCAATAATCTTTGTTATAAATTTTCCAAAGCTCCTGACTGCACGGAATTCCGATTATGTTTATGATTAATTTACATCGTCCGTTTTATTTATGGAATGAGTTATTTTATACTACCATCGATTCAATGAATAAGGCTTCAACGAGATATCTCACGCATTCTATCCATCTCCTACCATTTTAGTTTTAAATCATTATTTAATAGGTATTAAAACTAAACGACTAACTAAACGAATGACTAACTCATTTAGATTTTGATTTTTGCCGCGACAAGGAATGTGTGTTAAGAAAAATAATGCACTTTTTGCGTCCAAATATCCATTGAAAGATGGCTGATCGATTATTTATAGCATTGACGGACATGACGAGACACTCCGATGAATTTCACAGGAATCTCTAATATGAATACATAACCTCGAAAATATCGCTATTTAAAAATGTTTTTGAAATTAAATATTAGTGCAGCTGCTGATAATGTTGAATTTTAGCGGCAAAATCACTAAATCTCACCTAGTTTACTGAGCAGTACCTCCTTACAGATAATCGTTTGCCAGAGAATTGGAGTCCTTTAGACTTCTCAAAAGACCGAAATTATCCAAAGTGACTTATGTTGTTTATGTTCCTCTGATAAACGCAGCTCTTCCAATCAATGGAAAAATCTAGACGTCTGTCTCCAGTACTTCCATCATGAAATACGTGGTCTGTGAAATGCATACGCGAACTGCTACAATCTGGTAGCCATGACGCGGTCTATAGCCCCACCCACTAGCGGGGCCTGAGACCCAATGAACCGTCTCTTATGTTAGTTTCTCTTGTCTTTGTTTTAATTGTTTGTCGAAAATGAAAATTGGCGAAATTACGGAGCAATGAATGAACATTAAGCTTTTGGAAGTGAAAAATAATAACTTTGTGAATCCACAGGATTTTTATTGTGATACGACCCGGGTTTCGACGTTCAACGTCATCTTCAGGTGGTCAATCCTGAAGATGACGTTGAACGTCGAAACCCGGGTCGTATCACAATAAAAATCCTGTGGAATCACAAAGTTATTATTTTTCATTTCCAAGATGAATCGATTCCATAAAGTCACGCCGGAAACCATTAACTATATTAAGCTTTTGGTGAAGTGCGGTAAAATGTATCAAGCAATTACTGAAATATGGAAAGCTGTTTACGGTGATAATACTCTGAGGAAAACATCCGTTTTCAAGTGGATTAAGCGTTATAAAGATGGCCTACAAGCGGCCACGGATGATGCAAGGCCTGAACTACCTTGAACCTCAGCTGTGTTGACGACAACATTGATCGTGTGCGGTCCCTTGTCCTTACCGATCGTCGAAAAACTGTCCGAATGATAGCTGATGAACTTGCTGATAGCTGATCAACAGTACACTCTGTTTTATCCGGATAGGATGGATGTATCCTTGACCATGGAAATGGACCTGCACATTCAGCATTGATTGTTGGCCGGTTTCTGGTAAAACATTCAATGACCATCCTTGATCATCCTCCTTATTTGCCAGAATTCAACCCTTGTGACTTTTTCCTATTCTCAAAATGTAAAAATGTTGCAGTTTTGGAATAGGAAATATATGGGGAGAGGTGGACACAATGAAGCAAGAGACGAAGAGTCAACTAAAAAGCCTGACTGCCGAGGACTTCCAAGGGTGCTTTAAACAGTGTAATGGAATAAGACAGAATAAGTGGATTCTAACGAATGAAGAGTACTTTGAAGAGGAAAAATTCGATGTGGCCAAAATTTGCAAAATAAAGTTTTTATGGCCTCAGTTCGCGTATTTATTGAATAGGGTATTAGAACCGATTCATCCACCCATAAATTTATTTCTCCAAAGACTTCTTACCTCTCTCTTTGAGCCAAGCTTCCGGAGGAATCCCCCCCCCCCACTACCCAGAGATGTCGTCCCTCGTTTACTCCCGTACAGCCGTCTCATTCGGAGGAACGCTGAATAATAATAAACTCATTTAGGGTACTTACTGTCCCTCATCCCTCGAGGCATAATATGTGACCAAATCGGTCGGCAACGACCAAGAGAACAAGTATTTCTAAAGTTAAGGGATGCAGAAAATTAACACTCTCGCTTTTACTTTCCTGTAAATAGAGTAAACAGAGGTGAAAGGTGAGATAATATTTTCTTATTTTTTCAGTGATCGAGTCAAAAGCTCAACTTGTTCAAACTAACTGTAATCCAAATCCAACTATGTTGTGACGGCCTTTAGAATGTTGGGGAGAAGAAGGCAGACGAGTGATGTAATTGGACGAGGTGTAATATTTACGCGTGACAGCGTCAATATCATCATCAACATTGCGAGTTATGAAAACAACCCCTCCCTACACCTGGGATATTGATTGTGATACGGCGGCAGAAATTTCAAGTCTCCACTCCGAGCGGGGACAAATATTGCCGGTGCGGTATGCGACTCTCAAATATTTTCCTTTCCTCTTCCTTCCACCAAACCGAGGTGAACACTTTTATTTCCTCTCCTATTCCTTCTTCAGCCCTTCCCAGGTTTTTAACATACATGGCTCCTTTAATTCCGACGTTACCTCTTTATCCCCCCGCGCGGCTTTCGACTTCATCTCATTCTGCTCCACTCCGACTTCATTGGTCGGCGATGCCTTCTTCACCTTTTGACGACAGGGCCCTTTTGAGAAACTCACGAGCAAAGGGAATATCTCACCCCCTCCCCCCACGCCCCTCCACCCCCACCCTCGCCACCTCCGCGAAACTTCTTCATTAAACAATTGTCCCGACCTCCCTCGCTCCTTTTAATTGAACTGAGGGCGGCCATATTCCCTCCCCCTTCCTCGTACTTCCCTCCCCTTACCAACCCTTCAAAAGCTCTCCATTCACCTCAGTTCCTTATCTCCTCACCACCCCCTCCCCCCCTTTCCTCGTCGCGGATAATTGTGTTAAAAAGGGAGAGTGGCGCTCGTTCATGAGAGGGGGGGATGAGGCAGAATGAAGAAATGTCACCAAATGCAAAAGAGGAATTCCGGATGCAAACAGCATCCCATGCACCGACGGGAGTCCATTTCTTAGGAGGATGAATAAAAAAGTCTCAGCCTAAGGAATGCAGTTTTATGAAGATTTTAACGATATTAAGAGAAACGCAGCATGCTTTTCTCGGTCAAACGTGTTAGGCAAGAGCCATGGCCATTTTCGTCTGCAAGACTCTCCTCGAGCTTCCCGGCGCACAATTTTCATTGAAATATCTGAATTAATTCGGTAAAACTTCATTACGTGTGGACCTAGTATGACACCGAGGTATATTCCCATTTAAGTCATACGGATGACTGTGAAAATATAAATACATACGATAATTACATTCAGTAAAAAAGGCGAGATGTATGTTCTCATTAATTGAAAGTATATTGATAATTCATTCTGGACGCCATTACTTAAGGCATGATAAAAAATGTTCAGAGATTATCTAAACTGCAATTATTGTAATCAGCGGTCACATTTAAAGGAAACAGTTTCGAATATATTCGAAAATTAAAATTATAAAATAGAATTAAAAAGTCCTAAATTAAAATTGAAAATATATTAATTTCCCTCGGGTATTTTACCAGTTGTCTAACAGCAAATTAATAGCAAATTCAACTTTGTACATTTGAGTAATAATTATGAAGTTAGATATTAAACTGGATCATATTTATGATAGGTATTTCATACCATAAGTTTTAAAAGGATAGCGTAAGTATGGATTTTTAATAAAACGTTTTACAATTGTCTTATGTATTTTCAGAAAATTTCTAGAACAGAAATTGTAATTTCCAACACTATGACGATCGGAAAAATATGTTCCATCAGATTTATCACCGTCGTAGTGAATGGTCCTTTTGGTGAGTTACTGCCATTTAGACTACAAATTTTGGTTATTTTCCGTTTAGAGGAATGAACGCAAATATGCTATCCTTTTCTATTTGCCATTAAAAAACCACCAGAACATTAAAACGGAGACTGAGTGCTCGACGGAAGCATAACAGAGGATAGATCTTGCTGAAATGGACGAATGAAGGGTTCTTTGACTTAAAAATCCTAGGATTTATGTATTCCTTTACCTAATTGTTGTTTGGAATGCTCGAGATTTGGTATCTCATAATACAAGGAGCATAGTATTAGGGAAAAGTATATGCCACGTATTTTATTAACTGCAATGCCCGGTATTTCTAAATATTTTGCTAACTACAATGTCCAGTTTTTAAATCATTTTTGAAATTCCTATAATTGAAGACCCTCGTGAAAATTTACAACATGAGATTTCATTTGCTTGTTATAAATCTCCATAAATTAATAAATAAATAAATAAAGTTTCCAGCAAATAAAGGGCACTTTTGACCAGCATTCTCTAAACTAATATAATGATTAATTTTGGGTCTGCATGTTCATTGCCTCCCTCCTCTTCCTTTGTCTGCCATTCTTTTCTGTCCAATTGTCTGCAAATAAGATCACATTCAGAGATCTCAGAGGAAGGGAGAATTCTGGTGACGGGGATCTCACTTCCTCACATAGTCTGGGGAGGAAAAGTTTCATTCTCAGCGCAATTAGAAGAACTTCTACTAACCCTCAATTCCAAACAAATTTACGATCTTATGCTGCAAAGACCCCAGAATATCTCACGGACAAGTTTCCGGAACCAATGCACCGATACTGTTTGCACCATTATAGGTAATGATTTAGATGATATATTTTATGCTATAGTTTTAGATGCTATACAACGCTGGTGCGACACTTAGCAATTAGAATTAAACTTAAAAAAGTGCATAGTCATAATTTTTTGAAAAAGAGCAATTCCTTTCCGAACGTCATATGCGTCGGGAACACCGACATGGAATGTGTACACTCGATTAAATACTTAGGCGTAACCCTCAATCACAACTTCTCCTGGGTGAAACACAGGCGGGGAATATGTGAAAAAGCTAACAAAAAATTAGGATTTATTAGAAGAGTACCAGGTAAACGTGATGAAAAGGTCAAAGAGAATTATTATCTGTCGTTAGTTAGGCCTCATTTATAATATGCTGCAAGTAAATGGGATCTTCATGAAGCTGAATTAATTGCCAAATTGGGTCGCGTGTAGCGTAGATGAGCTAGATTTATAAAACGTTGTTTTGATAAACTTAGTAGTGTATGTATTATTATCCCCATCGCACTGCGGTAAGCGAGATGATGTGGATGAAATTAGACAGATCAAGTGTAGAACAGATGGATTTAAGATGTCGTTTTTCCGCAAACGATAAGGAATCAGTATTGTCCGACCGCAGTAGGGCCATATTCGGGTCCAAATCATTCTGGTGAGTATTCACCCCCTGCCACCCAACATACAGGTGGCTTGCATGGTACTTAAATATCAAAATATGATACCATTCGAGCAAGTTGCATCAGTTGCCTCAGAAAAGCTTGGCGTAGGCACTGTTGCAAATGTTAGAAATTCAAATTTGGTGTGATATGAGTAATTTAGAAGGGAAGGGGAAAATGATTGCGCTGTATAGAGAAATGAAAGAACTTTCAGGAAGTAAGAAGGGGAAATATGTCCACACTCCAAAAAATGCGGTATGAGCCTATTTAAATTTTCCAAGTTGATTCAACAGAGCTTGAAAGAATACACACATATTCTATGCGATGCATAGAAGATATAGGCCGGCGAATATAACTTAGATGGGGATAGCTTAGCTCAGGCCATAATAGGTTCTTTATAGGAAGATGAAAAAAATGAAAACAAATAAGGTCATTGGATAGAAAACATGCCCATGGCAATAATTAGAGTTTATGAACATCTCAAATAAGTACGGAAACTTATATGGGCTAACGCGAGTGATAAGAAAATTTCACGGAAAAAAATAAAAGGCACCATCCCGGAACTGAGCAAAGGCCACTCACTTTCCAGGAGAATGCTCTAACTTGCTGAGGTAATGTACCGAGTACAAATTTCCGTCACAATCGTAACCCCTTTTACCTTTGGCCAACACACAACTTGTGTTTAACCGCAAACTGCCTCTCTGAATTATCTGAATATTTGGCACTAGTCACCTTCACTTTGCCTCTTCCCTTATGTGAATTTATATTTCAGTGGGTGCCTTTGTGCCTCACGGTAGGAGTGCACTGCCTTCTAATATCATTTTTCTCCACTTTTATTCCCTTCAAATCCCTTTTCTGACATTGTGTCACATCAGCTTAAGTTCAAGTTTGTCATTAACCGCCGAACAGTACAGTACAATGTATTTCCCGGGCAAACTTACACTTTGCTAATTAGCTTAGCATGTGAAATCGCTTTTTTGAAAATAGAATTCAGTAGTCCAATTTCAGATTTCTAATTTTTCATATTTTGTCTGTGAAAACTACCTAATCCTTGTGTTTGCATGCATACCGTGTGCAAGTCAGCAGTTTCAACATAGGGCATTGATGTTGCAGAACAAGAAGAACGGGTGGATATCAATGGCCACATATGAGGGCGAGACAGTAAAATTTACGGA
This sequence comes from Hetaerina americana, assembly GCF_022747635.1. Taxonomy (NCBI): domain Eukaryota; kingdom Metazoa; phylum Arthropoda; class Insecta; order Odonata; family Calopterygidae; genus Hetaerina; species Hetaerina americana. The sequence continues at coordinate 12,258,617 of NW_027287538.1, read as the reverse complement.
ATCAGCAAAAGTACTGCTATATGGAAGACAACGGGAAACAGTCATTTTAATATCCTTATTAGACACAGCTTTACTTTTAAATATGATGTGATGGTATTCCTCCCCGTAAAATAATCCAGGGGTAAAATAGTCCTTTAACCGAACCTCCGGATGGAAACTACTGTGTCTGTGAGGTGTACGATCAGTCATCAAATGCAGTATAGGATGAGAAATGAAAAGTGATTGGTGCAGAGTGAAAAATAGAAAATGCATATTAGTATGTTGACTTCCGGGAAGATGGAGTTAGAGGACGATATATTAAGCAGAAGACCAGAAAATTGCATTAGTGGGCAGGAGGACTTAATCGTTTTGACATTAAGTACAACCTCGGGTTTCTTATGATAAATTTGACGGGAAATCCTAAGGACAGAATGCTAGGTCAGGTGTAAACGCTAGCGTCCAACCTTTCAAAAAAGGAAATAAAAAACAATGGGTGCAAACAACTGAAATAATTTCTAAGAGTAGTAAAAATGCAGGAGAATCTAATCGCAATGAATGGCTGGAACGCTGTGGTCGGAGATTGCCGTGAGGGGAGGAGCGTGGAACGGTCCGGATTGGGAAAACCAAAGGCCACGGGAGAGAGACAGATAGAATACATCAACGAGTGAAACACGGTTGTGGCAAACACCGTCTCCTAGCAACGTCGGAAAAGAAGATATGCATGGTAGATGCACCTGGACAGACACTAAATTAGAAAAATGATATCCTTGTTAGAACGAGATAAAGGAACTAAATTAAACAATGTAAGATCTACTTTGAGGAAGATATGAATAGAGATCAAAACATGAACAGTCGATTGCAATTCAAGAAGGTGAAGAAAGTCAAACAGAAACCCAGATGGAACATATATACATATAATGAAGGAAAAGAATGAGACAAGTTCACCTTGACCATCAAACAAAAATAAATGAGACTAGCATGGCCAGAAGGGAATACAGAATATAATAACCGAGGTAGCAGATAAGCAACTCTTTGACAGTGGCAGTGAAATTTAAGACGATACGGATAATAGCTCTAATAACAAAATTCATGAAGGTAAGAAGAATCCAAGAAATAAAACTAAGGAAATCCCTATAAGAGGCTGCGGTAATAAGTCTCACTAGAGTGCACAAAGGCTAAGAAAAAGAAGTTGACAGAAAGCTGATGTCGCGATATAAAGAGGAAAGCAACGTAACTGCTTGCAAATTGGCGAAGAGACAACTCAGAGAAAGGAAAACAAAACCCCAGGTCTGAGATGCTAATATAAAGGAACAATGAGAAATTGAAGATGCTGGGTAGAGATGGAAGAAATATCCGGAGGTATTCCAAAGTGATCATTTACCAAGACCCAAAGGTGATCCCAAACCACTCAACGGTGATTAAGTTAAAGTAGAAATCTTAATAAAATAAGTTGATTGAGGCCACAAAACATTGAGAATCGAACTAGATAGAGCAATAAGAGAAGGCCTGAAGATCAACTAGGCGCCAGAAGTTGACAAAAATTGGTGAAATAATAAACGCAAAGTATATCTAATTCGAAATCATCAAGGAAAGCTAGGACACAAGAAAACTACCAGAGGACTTAGAGAAGAGCGTGAGATTTACAATATTGAAGAAACTAAAAATAGATATGTAAAAAAAACATGGTTGAGCTTAGTGTCTCACGCATTAGAAATACTTACTTAGATGATAAGCTGAAAAAAAAGAAGGAAAAGTAGAAAAAGGCACTGGAAAAATAAATTTGATTCAGAGAATACCAAGGAGAAAGCGAGGCAAAACTCAGCCTGAATTACTGGCCGAAAAATGTATACACGTAAACAAGCTGATGGAATTCGTGAACTTGGAGATGGTCTTCGACCAAGTCAAATAAACAAGATTTCCAAGGTATTAAAAGCGCTTGGAATGGATCCCCCCACGACAGAACTCCATAACCTCTACAATTAAGGTGAGAGGACCTACAAGCAACTCTGAATACTGCTACTTTTTAATATATAAATATATATATATATATATATTAAATATATATATACATATATATGTATATATATGTGTGTGTGTGTGGGTTGCGGTAGTCCAGAGGTAGAGCGTTGGACTACAAACCGTAGGGTCCCGGGTTCGATTCCCGGGCAAGGCACTCTGTGCACCTGCAGCTCCACCCAAGCTATGTGATTTTTCGGGTACCAGGTCTTCTTGGGAAACCATAACCGGCATATAAGCCCGACGGCGTGTGAATTTCACACGCCGTCGGGCTTAGTACTGGGTGAACTCCACCATCACCTACCAAGCCATCTACCATCACATATATATATATATATATATATATATATATATATATATATATATATATATAATGTGTGTGTGTATGAATGTATATGTATATATATGTATAAAATTTGTCATGATATTCAACAAAGTATACAATAGCCCTAGGAATGGATGAAGTTTGACCGAAACCAAGCGAAGAATAGCTCAACTAAAGAAGGCGTTACTAAAGAAGAGGCAACTAGCAGCTAAGTACAAAGAACATTTTGTTACACCTGTATAATAAAGCAGTTTGTCAAAACTTTCATAGCTAGCACCCTAAGGATCAGGATCATGGAAACAGAACAGTAGAAAGGTGGACTAGAAAAGAATCTAAAGCCTTTGAAACTCGTCACTGGAGAAGAATGCCGAACGCTAAATGGACAGATGGTGAGGAACGAGGAAAAACATAAAAGAGCATAGGAAGAAAAGAATATTGGTAGAACTCTACGACAAAGAAGAAGTAGGCGAATCGGATACACCTTGAAGCACAATGCACAAGTTCAAACTAAGTAAAAGGGGAAAATGAAGGGAAAAACCTGCTAGAAAGACCAAGAGAAAAGTATATTGAGCAGTTAAGAAGAACAAAATACAGCAAAGCTATCTGTCATTGCAGGAATTAATACTGATTGGAAAAGAAAAGAGTGCTGCATTAAACCAAATTTTGTTCCAAAAACCTCTTCAGTAAGCAGTTTAGCACATTACACACTTAAAGATAAAGTAATAGAAACTTCGAGTCCACGTTTCCTAAACGTTCATTCCCTCGTAATTCTTATGATAATCACAGCTATGTCCTTTTTCCACCATGCCTTTTCCCATCAATCTTCAGGCAGAATCAATAAATCTAAAAATTTAATTAAGATTTGAAAGTTGTATATTAATCCCTAGAAGCCGTAATAAAGGGGAAATGAACAATTTTTTTTTTCAAACATATGAAGGAGTTAGAAGTTGTACTTGAAGAAGTGGGTGAAGAGAGAATTCGATGGAGGGCACTTGTAAAACGGAAAGATAAATTCATTTTACATGCACTGAGGAGTGATAGTTATGCTGAAGATCAACGCGGCTCGAGATCAGAAGCTACAAGAAGTGGGTTAGCAAAAAAGGTGGGGCTAGGTGGGAAATACAAAATTCGCAGGAGAGAGAAGAGATTGGAGTGGTGCTAAAAGCCAATCCTTGGATTGATAAACCGAGATGATGATAGAGTTTATAAAATTTCTATTAGTATCATTCAGTGATATGAAAGGGAAGTGGATAGGGAAGTAGACGGATTTCATTGGTTTCTACCTACATGCGAAACTGACGGCATCTTTAAGGGGGGGATGGAGAATCGTGATGGGTAGGGATTTTCAGTGGAGTAAGGCAGAGTTGTCCGTTATTAAAAGTGAGTGGCAATTCGGATTTGCACATTAGCAAACGATAAACATATTGGCACCATTTCGAAGAGACAAAGAATCACAGTTATGGCTGATTGATGCCGTAACGATCAAATTGAAATTTGCAAACTGAAAGCGATTCTGGCATCATTAATGCAAGAAATAATAAACTATAGCAAATTTTGTACTTTGTGAGTGATAAAAAACTTACAAGTTCGCATCGCATGAGTAATTTCAATAAGTCTCATAAATAAGTCACTTTACTACTTTATTAAATATATTTATCAAATTACACTGATATCCTATAATTTTATTTTATTGCGTTTTCTGTTCTTTCTCGTATTTTCTTTAGTAAATTCACCTTTACGCTGACAAAAGGTTTTTAAAATATCTAATACGTACGCATAAGGTATTTAGATGCCTTAAGCTTTTTATAATAATTTATATTTTTGAAACTTTTTACGTAGCTTTTGAATTAAATAAAAAATTCCCATTAGCCCCATTCCTATTAGAACAATCCACGGTCATGTTGATATCAATTTCATTGTATTCTATCGCACGTACATGCTCGGACAAATGATTAAACTGATTCCTGGTCAACGCATACATCCAACCAAGGTTTCTAATCCCGGTATGCTCAGGAATTAAGAGTGACTATTCGCGGAGGAGGACTCAACTCGGCCTTCTTTTCCAATAGTGAGGAGTGGTTCAAACTGTTTGCCTCGCCCCCCCCCCCTTTCGCGAAAACCCAGAGGACCGCACCACAAGAAACGGAGCGCCGAGGACGGGAGGAACATTTCCCAAGGGCGAGTCCCGAGGGCAATCGCCCCTGCTCGACCAAACCCACAGCTCGCCCGCCTCCCCATAACACGGCCAGGAACAACGTTGAGTAATTTAACCTCTCCTCTGTCACTTAAGTTTTATTTAGTTTGCGCAGGTCAATGCAGCTTCTATCGAAGGTAATCAATTTTACGCATGAAGCCTCCTACACTGGGGTGTACATGCGATTGCGTTCTTTTGTTCATCCCTCAGGAGAATTCAATACGGACGGAACATTCGTTCTATTTGCACTATCAAGTAATATGAAAGAGATCGGAATTCTCGAGGACCTAGAAAAGCCATTTCATAAAAGAAATATACGAGTACATTGTATATGTTGCGTACATATTACTTGTATTGTCTAGATGTTTCCAAAAGTCCAATGTGCTATAAGAGGATCATAAGAATTATGTACCGCCGAAGGTTTGCTATTAATTTTGTTAAATTAATGTACAACATTAGGCTACCAATAAGATAGCAATTAAAAGTACGTTACTAATGTATGTGCTTATGAACAACCGCAAAATTAAATAAAATCACAAACATATATGTAAACGGATAGCGAAATGAAGATGATGGAAATGAAAGTAACTACGAATAAATATTTCAATGTAAAACTTAAAACAATTCTATTGTTTCAGGCTTCCCTTCGTGGAAGTATTTAATATCCATACTAAAAAGAAAGACTCGTACTTTTTAGTATGGACTTAAAACAATTAATTAAAATTTTTTCCCAGCCCAAACTGACTTTTTTCATATAAAAATGAGTGATATTAAAATAATCAGTCCATTGACGTCGTTTGAATAACAATACCTTCATAAGGAAACCAATGAAATGGTTACAAAGCTTAAAATATATTAAAAAATACATATCACGATAATGCATCGAGCATCAACACTCGGATTTTCTATTTTGGAGAGAAATACATTAAGAATACCACGAAAAACAATACATTGTCCTTCGGAAGAGAGAAGAACCTACGCTCCATAAAATATTTTAGACGGATTTTGCTGTGATCGAAAAAGTCAATGCAGCTAGTTGCAATTTATAATAAATGTCCAAGTCATTTTGAGTACATATACATGCACCTATTAATTCACTATTGCTTTCGTCGATTCCCTAAATAAGAACAACCCGATTTGACCTTATTTGTGGCCACCAACAAAACCACAATGATCAACCCGAAGGTTGGGTTGATTAAGATATGGCAGATCTCACCTAACACTTTGCAATTGTTGGGGCGTGACATTCTCACATCAAGGTTTGGAAGCCAATTTCTTTCCCTGTGGCGCCCATGAACTGTTACCTGAAAACATCAAGAAGGGAAGCTGAGTTATGTAGGATTATTCCGACGAAAATATTTACATTTCCCTCCTGCAATCATCTACCCCAGACTAGCATTAATCATCTCCCAGCCTAATATTATTCCCACCATCGAAGATTAATTTTGGACCTGTCACCTACGGCGTTGATTTCTTCCAATCCAAATTTTTAGCTCCTTATTATTTTCTGCTTCTGTCGTTCAGAAATGCTATCAACATTCATTCTATTAACATTTTATTCCCTAGTAGATCGATTTTCAAAGTCTCACAATATAATGCACAATATTATCAATATTATTCCGTTCGCATAAATATGTTTCGTTTCCGCCGCTTTGCAGCTACATTGAGCCTTATCGCGTCCATTTTTAAGTTTAAGCACTTGTTCTCTTATTTAATCAATCAGTAAAAGAATATGCATTTACGTAAAATTGTCAATTGCAAAATAAAATCCCAAGAAAAACTCAGTGTCAGCCATAAGAATAATAATCTAATTGGGTATTAAAATGTTGGTTAACAAAATCGCTCTAAAATTTTTTGGTAATCTTAAATAGCTTGCTGACATTTTATTTTATTTTTCAATGAAAATAATAAGATTGTCAAGAAAATGGAATGCTAAGGTAAGCATTTTGTTTAAGAAAGTAGGTACAGTGGTTCACCTTTTTAGGAAGTAATTTTGAACAAGGTGTTTAGGGCAGTAAGGATATTAATAGAAAAATTTTGTAAGCAAAAGGAGCTTTTACAAGGAGACGGGAGTTGATGACAGGTATGTTAATTAAAGACATGAAAAGTACTGGCGAAAGCTTTAATATTGAGCGTAGTTTTGCATGTCTACGAAACTTGGTCGTGTGGCAAAAGGAAAAGCGTAGATGAAAGGTTTTCTGAACGTGAGTGAGGAGAAGAACGGAGGAAATAATATGCACGTAAAATTAAACTAACGGTGAAGTTCTATGTACAGTAGGGGAAGAGAGACGACCCTTGGAAGAAATGCAAAGGAATCAGGACAAGTTGAAGCAGGAAGCAATGCCATACTGAAGACTGTAATAGAAATGAGAATATTGGAAAATTGAGTCATCAGGAGGAAACGAATATACCTATTGAATTAACTTTAGTTGTAAGTAGTCAGAGCTACAGAACTATTCATTGCAACATTTTGGATAGAGTTTGAAGATTTTTTGTGTAATGTCTACTTAGAATTTTACTAGTACAGTATTATTCAGCTACCAGTATTCATGAAAACCTACCTTTAGTCGGAAGATAACGCTAATGATAATAATGTAATTTTTAAAACCGCAACAAAGCTCCAACATGCTGCATGTAAATTCTCAATGCTATCTCTCTGTAAAGTATTGTAGAAGTGTTTTACTGTAGGTATTCGGGCCAAGAGTGGCATTTGCCACTACTTATATATATCGAGAAGAAAAAAATAAGAATGACAGAAGAAGAAACATGAGGCTCTGGATAATACGTAACCCCATTCGTTCGATTTCAATAAAATACTAATGTGCATGGTAAACTCCTTAAATAACTGATGCAAAAGTTGTGGATTTAATGAGGGGTTAGTGAATAGTATAGATGGGGTGAATGTAATAATATTACCTTGATCCAACTCCAGGAAGATACGTGACAAGGACCAAGGCAAGAAGCGATTCGTTGGCGATAGAGAAATAATGCATATGAAAAGCCAAGCTAAGGAACACTGACATGTTCAATAAATCGGCTCTATTTTTTCTGGAAGATATGCAGACAATTACTTAATTTTAATTCAAGGTCTTGATTTCATTCATGATCTTGTTCAAGATATTTCGCTTTGCAGCTGACGGGGGAAAAAGAACATTTGCTCAGGCATGACGCGAAACGTTTCGTAGAAAAATATTTAACGCAATCAAATGGATGAGTTTTACAAAAATATTAGTGGAAAGGATACGAGCAACACTACTGTCCACGGGTTATTTGCGTCCCTCAGACTCGGACATACCTGTACACAGTCCCAGGTGTTGAGAAACAACGTTCAACCATTAGAAAGAATCACAGTCAAGCAATTTTAAGTTGCAGATGTTATTGATAACAGGCACGTTTTCCGTAATTGAATAATTTTAATGATTAATATTTATTAATAAAATGTGGATTTTATTTCTAGTTTAAGTGATTTTAAAACCATTGGGATAGTTAAAATTGTTTAGCTTAATTTCTAGAATTAGGGAGTCCAAAAGTTCGCAGTTGAAAACGCTGGTTTAAGGAAACGTAATGAAATATTGAACTTACGAATGTAGTGGTTGCACAGTCACAAAACATAGCATTCCTTGCGATCACCAACGCTAACGAAAGTAAAAAAAAATATTTTATAATTATCTGTCAAAATGCAATCATTATGATTGCGCCGACATCACCCTTTGGTGATCTGACCAATATTGAATCTATATTCATAATTGAAATATATTGATTGTAATTATATTTTTTTAGCTCATCCAAAGCTTAGAAAACTGAATACGTTGTTTGTCAATCATCGCAGAATTAATGAATAAAACGTAACTTTTCATGAACTAAAATATTAACAATGCTAGTTTAGTAAATTAAAAAACCTCGGCACAATTTGTTTTTAATTGTATTTAATCATTAAAAATAAGATAATCTGAATAGCCCAGTATATGAATAAAATATTCAAATTGAATAAATAACATTTATTGGTTGAACTCAGGAAGGGTCAGGCTAACAAAGATATGACTAAAATGTAAAGGCTTATTTATTATTAACCTTATCACTGGTATCTGCGATAATATTTCAGTTTGGTCAATACAAACAACGCTTGCGAACGTGCGTCTTCTACCAAAACCTTGCAAAAGGTAGTGGCTGTTGGTAGCTTTTTCTGTTTATTAATTGAGGGGATGGTACTGCTCACTCAATAGACCGGGTTCTTCAGTTTGTATCACCGACCGAAAACGACAGAATAAGAGTAGTCCAGGAACAGAGAATTTTACGGCTAATTTTGAGTTGACGGGTTAAATTCGCTTTCTTCCTTTTTAGTAAAGAGAAGTCTTTCAAAAGAGGGCTTTGGACACATAGAGGTACATACACACTTCAAATACGCTTTGTTTATCCAGCGAGCAATATACTCGAGCCATGATTGCGTATGGGGTGGACACAGTGACGTTGAGCGTACGGGCAGGCGAACAAACAGGACACAAAACATCTCGGGATGAGTGGGCGGAGAAATGAACACTTTGATATCGTTTCGCCGGTGTATTTAAGGCATATCGTCATGCCCGAAATGGTTTATTTGCTCATAGGAATTCTTCGAATGCTTCTTCTGTGCTGAGACCAAGCCGAAAGGAAAATCCAACAAGATCTCTGGAAGAATTTTTTCATTGTATCTTTGAATTTCAGTTTGACTAAATTTTTAATAACGATATGGGATTTTGAATATTCCACTTATATGCTATATTTTTACATTTCAAATTTATTCAAATCATATGATATTATGGTATATTATGCTTCCGGCATACTTTCTGGAATAAGAATTTCAAGAAAACACGTATTTGTGAAAGATAATTCTTGGATTTGAAAAGAAAAGAAAAACTCACAGGGATATATAATTTTGGATTAATTGCCCATCCTCAACATTGACGTCATAGCATTCAAAAAGGACAGAAATAGCATTACAAATATTTTTGAATGGATTATTCATTTGTAAAAGGGTGGATAAGAAAAACAAGTGGCAAATACATGTCTAAGGATTTCGTAACTTATCTTCGTGGTACTTTAATTTCATGTGCCTTGCAGAATCGAATCTGTTATATTCATAAATTAATTTTTTAAATACATTTTAAAATTATATTTTTTGAATTTTTATTCAATTAGAAAGGCATTATAAAATCATTTCGATCAATATTGACACAAAATTAAAGGTATATCAATGCCACTGGATCACTCAATGGCCAATGGGAACGAGATAAATGATAGTGAAATAATATTTTTAATTGGTTTCAAAAAGTTGGTCCATTTCATTTATAACCAAAATATTATCAAGAGACACTCACCAAATTTGAAGGTAAAAAATTATGGATTGAAATATTGGAATAAATCGAATAAGTTAATAATGAAATAGTAACATTCTTTAATTAAGTTTTAATTTTAAAAGGTATTTGCTTATGGATTGAAATTTGATTTACAATACAATTACGAGGCTTGAGAAAACCAAGTTACTCCCAATCTAAATCTTAAGTGAAGTTATTCAAAAATAGCCAATGAAATTTAGAATCAGTAAATGATATCAGGGTTGGATAATGTATTTCTTAATGCATGCGATTTAAATCAGCATTGAGTTGATTTTCTTCCAGGTTTTACCGTATCAAGCATTAAAATAGTATACATACGGAGGACATAATTTTACAATTACTTTAAAATAAATCCAAAAAAAACTCACATTCACGTCCACTGTGCATTTTCTTCGTCGTTTTATCACAAAGGGACCGGTTCCTTGTACCCTGGCAGCCGTAAGGGGGATGAGCATTCACGGGAAAACGAGCATCGCGCCCAATACTCCCTGATATCCCCCTCCGCTTATCCCCTGCCCCCACTCCTATCCAAATTCCACTCACCAACCAGTGACCACCGTTGTATAAACAGCAGAATATTTCTCGTCTCTCAATTCCGCCCACGAGGGGAGGACCAGCTGTGCGTGGGACAGGGATGGGGTGGGGTGGGGCGTTGGGCCTTACTTGTGCGCATTTAGCCAGGACTGAGTCCCGGGAGGAGAAAGGGATGCAATAGGAGGGAGAGAAATCCATCCCTTCTTCCGTGGCCCGCTGAGCAGGGGGTTGGGGAGTTTCAGACGGGAGGAGCGAAGGAAAATATACGCAGAAACGGACCCCCGGGGGGGGGGGGGCACCACAAGTAGTTCTAAAGAAAATAACAAGGAACCGAAGCGTACAACTGAATTCCCTTATTCATTTTTCTTGCCATCATATTTCCTGGTCTATTGGAATTTGTTTTGTGTTTTGAAAGTAAATGAAGTATGTGCTATGAACACGATTCTATCAAACGGAAATTTGTGTAATTTTTGCATTTCTCGTGGTTCATCTTTTCTAACATGAACCTTAATTCCGAGAAAGCATTATTGTTACCCTGCCGTTCGCAGGCGGCTGGAATCTAACTTCTTAAGGCGGAATATGTTATGAGAAAAGCGTTAGATGTTTTTATAGCTTATATTTAATTATTTTAACATATGGTAAACCATATGTAATGCATTATTCATTAGGACGCATAATTACTGTATTACAAAAATTCTAAAGGAATTCTTAGCTTAAAAAAGGAAGGAATACAAACATGCGGTAGAGGAAATCATGGGATATGGCAAAGAGCTAAATACTATCGAAGGAAAATGCGGAAGTATCAAGAAAAGGGTTTCGGTAGCCGCAACGCTGGAACCGTTAACGCTAAAAGGACTAGGAAAACATGGATCATGGATGGGGTGATAACAAGATGGATAAGCGGCGAAAATGGAAGAATGTAAATACAGAATATGGAAAAATGAAGTACAAAGAATTAAACAATAAATTGAGGCGGGCAACAAATAAAGCAAACGAAGCATGGTGGAAGACGCAGTGCGAGGATATGGAAATTGTGCAGAGGAAGGGTGAAATCGGTGCGCTGTACAGCAAAGTTGACTCTTTATCGGGAAGTAAGAAAGGGAGATCTATGCTAACAGCTATAGATGAGGCGGGTAAGGTGATAGTTGACACAGGAAAGATCCAAGAGAGGTGGAAGGAATATATAGTATAGAAGAACTGTATAGCAAAGAACTTAGACCAACAAAGTTAGATATTGAAAAAGAATATGACGTAGAGAAAGATAACTTAGGTCCAGGCATACTAAATGATGAGAGAGAAAGGGCATTAAGGGGGATGAAGCTAAATAAGGCCGTGGGGGTGGGTAACATTCACGCGGAACTATTGAAATATTTAGGAAAATGTGGGAAGAAGAGGCTATATGGGCTGATTCGTAGTATCTATGAGGAAGAAATCTGGCCGGAAGACTTTGTGAGATCAGTTTTAGTTCGTAATCTGAAAAAGGTAAAGGCTACATCATGTGAGGACTACAGGACGATAAGTTTGATATCCCACGTAGCTAAAGTTGTTCTCAGGATCATAAACAAAAGGATAGAGAGTAGGGCAAATGATTACTTAGGGGTTGATCAGTTTGGGTTTAGGAAGGGGAGAGGTACGCGAGATGCAATTGCAGTAATGAGATTATTAATCGAGAGGAATATAGAACACAACCAGGAGGTATTTGCCTGTTTCGTAGATTTCAAAAAAGCGTTTGATAGAGTGAATTGGGAAAAACTAATGAGTATATTGCAGAAAATAGGAATAGGTTGGAGGGAAAGGAGGTAAATCCGCAACCTGTACATGTCTCAGACTGCTCAGGTGCGGGTGGGAAACGGGGAGTCCGGTTGGGCAGTGTTAGGAAGAGGTGTAAGGCAGGGTTGCCCATTATCCCCGTTGCTGTTCAACCTGTATGCAGAGGAAATGATTAAGGAGGCATGGGAAGAACTGGAGGTAGGAATGATACAGGGCGGGGAAATCGCAAAATCAGTTAGGTTTGCTGATGACCAAGTTTTGGTTTTTCAGTCAGACAAGGGGTAGCAAGCATTGCTGAGTGATTTGGAAATTCAGTGCGACAGGTATGGGATGATAATCAATATTAATAAAACAAGTTTATGCGATTTTCTAGAAAGAAAAAGGCTAAGATTAACATTAAAATAGGAGGTCAAAAACTAGAGCAGGTTGAACAGTTTACGAATCTCGGAAGTGTTTTGGACCAACTCGTTCAAAGTAGTAGGGTCGTAAGGAAGAGAATTGCGCTAGGCAAAGAGGCTTTCACAAGGAGGGAGTTAATGACGGGGAAATTGAGTAAGAATGTTAAGAAAAGACTCGTAAAAACTTTGATATGGAGCGTAGCTATGTGCGGAGCGGAAACGTGGTCATTGAAGCAGGAGGATAGACGTAGACTGGAGGCTTTTGAAATGTGGGTGTGGAGAAGGATGGAGAAGGTGAAATGGACAGAGAAAAAAACAGACGAAGTACTTGTTATGGTGGGCCAAGGTGGGGGGTTTTTGGGAGAAATCCTATGGAGGCAGGAAAAGTGGATGAGGGGGGTATTGACCGACAGTGGGATGTTGAAGACTGCAATTGAGGGGAGAATGTTAGGCAAACGAGGAAAGGAAAGGAGCAGGATAGAGATGTTGGACGGGATGAAGGGAGGAAGAAAGTACTCAGAGCTGAAGAGGGGCCTGATGTAGAGTAGGATGTTGTGTATTGCTAGGGGTCACAAATTATTTAATTAGTAATTATCCATCCAAGAACCTACATAACCGGTATATTACCTTATAATTAATAATAATATATATATTCATATATTTGCTTCCCTTGGATTCCACTCGGCACCCACAGCTATTCCCAAGCTGTGTAATGTTCCGGATTCCAGGTTTTCCTGGGAAACCATAGGCTTGAAATACAACTGGGGAAGAGAAGGCTGACCCTCCTAACGTGAACCGTGAGTTTTACTCGCCGTTTGGCTTAAAGTGGCTTGGAAAAATTAGGTAACATTTAATGCACCCATAAAATATAAATATGAAAGAGTAGCCTGCAGTTTAGAAAAGGGAAGCTAATATTTTATTTTTTATTTTAGTACACTGCAAGCCGCTGCTAGGGTTTGAATACACACCAGACTAATTTTGACCCGAATATAACCCTTCCGCGTTCGGAAAATGTCATTGTGATCCCTTTTCGTTTGTGGAAAAATTACATCTTAAATCAACCTGGATAAAACTATATCTCTCTAATTTTATTGACATGATCTCTCTTATGAATCTTGGCTCCGTGAGTGATTCCTAGCCTAGCTGCTCTAACATTTTGGAAACACTTTTAAGTTTATCATAACAACAACACCATATCACAACAACATTTTACAAATCTAGCTCCTCTACGCTGCACGCGATCTAATTCGGCAATCAATCCATTCCTTGTGGAACCCTTGTACTTGTCGTATGTTCTAAATGAGACCTAACCAGCGGAATATACGAGGGTCATCCGGAAAGTAGTACCCGTTCGTGAAATAAAGACACAAAAGTAAATATTAACAAACATAAAAAATTTTATTTGAAAGAGGATACTTTAAACTACTTCTCAACATAATCTCCAAGCAAATTAAGGCATTTGTCATAGCGTGTGACAAGTTTCTGTATTCCTGCTGCATAGTCCTTCGCCGCCAGCTCATTGAGATACGCGAGGGACCCATCTTGCACAAATTTTTGCATAATGCAGATGGTGTTTAACAATTTCATGAACAATTGTTCGAGAAACATTGGGAAAATGCTCACAGATGTCATCAATTGTGACGCGCCGATCGTTCCTCACGAATTCGTCAACTGAGCTCACCAGTTGGTCTGTAATGACAGACGGTCTCTCCGAACGCTCATCGTCGTGTGTGTTCCCCCTCCCCATGTTGAAGTTGCGACACCACCGCCGAACAGACGACTCGTCCATTACATTGTCTCCATACACCTCCTTTAATTGGCGATGAATATCACATGGGCGAACGTTTCTTGCATTGAGGAATTTAATCACTGCCCTCACTTCACAACTGGCGGCGTTCTCAATTTTTTTAAACATTGTAAACAATCACAGAAACAACACAGGCAATGCTAGCGTCACGCAACTTGGCTCAGAGAAGGCAGACAAGCCACTGAAGCTATCTGACCTCGTCCAGCGGCTACTCGCGTCGTCAGCACTTCATGCGGCACGAACGGGTACTACTTTCCGGATGACCCTCGTAAAATTTCTTTTTGACCTTTTCATCACATTTACCAAGTACTCTTCTAATAAATCCAAAGTTTTTGTTAGCTTGTCCGCATAGTCCCCATATGTGTTTCACCGAGGAGAGGTCGTGAGTGATGGTAACACGTAAGTATTTAATCAAGTCTACACATTCCATATCGGTGTTCCCGATGCAGCAGACGTTCTGGAGAAAATTGCTCTGTTTCCAAAAATTCACCATTACGTAAGTTTTGAAGTATAACTCTAATTGTCAAGTGTCGCATCAGCATTGTATAGCATTAAGGTCGTCAGATAAAGCTCCTATGCCCTCAAGATCACGGATATCACGGTGGACCACTTCATCGCCGGCAATTAAACGTATCTATTATTGCCTTCCTCCAGCCAACAGCCGCACAAACCCAAATAATGACTATAGAGTTAACTTGTATCCATATTTTTTAATAATTCCCACCACCCTTTTGCACTAAATTGTTCCCATCAGCTGGAACCTTACCCTAAACAACCAATCAACGATTAAATTTGCAGTTTTGTTTGATCTTTCCTGTTTACATACATGTGTATATAAATCTCCAGGGAACACGTCTCAACAGTATAAGATATATATTTAATATTTCAGTACCCTGGAAGCCATCACCAAGGTTTGTGGCCTGGGGTAAATACATACCATACAAATCACACAGCTTGAGTAAAGCTGTGTGATTTGAAACCGTAGGCTGGAAGTACAACTTGGAAAGGGAAATGCTGACCCTCCTGCCCTGAGGTGTGAGTTTTACTCGCCGTTGGGCTTAGTACTGAGCTCTACCTTCAGCCAACACCCCGACCTTCGGATTAGTAAGTAGGGTGCCCAAAAATATGAGCAGTGGTGCGGTTTTCGGAGCTTATATGTATGAAGTACACATGTCTTCCGCTAGGTGAGCATAGCTCAACTAGTTGCGAGCTCTAGGAATGCATTTTTCTCGTCTGGAAAAGTCAAGGTCGGTCACAACAATTTGTTAAAGCGGTTTCGCTTGCTCCTCGTTTTTTCATCCTGGCGGATTTAAATGAACGGTGCGCGGCTGTGAAATTTCGCTTACTGCTTGGGAAAAACGCCGCAGAAACTATTGTCATGTTGAAAACAGCTTACAATGATATGGGAACAACTTAAGTGCACTTATGGTTCACACGTTTCAAAGAAAGTGAGTAGTCACTTGATGACAAACCTCGTTCAGCAAGTCGGTCAACTTCAAGAATTTACGAAAATGTAAAAAAGTTAATAGTTTGACCTCGTGGGGCAACAGTCTGGGCTGACAGGGCTATTATTTGGGTCTATAATTGTCTGGTGTGTGTTCTCCCCCTGCCAATTACTCTATCTGTGGCTTGCTGGGTTCTAAAATATCTGATATTTTAAAAAATATATACTTGAACTGTGTATTAATGCACACTCGTATTCTGTACCTTCTGTCATTAGGATAACATGGTTTGAATCAATTCAAACTGCGCGGTCCATCCATATAAATTTATGAAATTGCTTATATAAAGAGCTTCCCCTAAATTTTTCTAACTTTTGAGATCTGATTTTGTTCTCACTAAAAGGATTTATGAAGCATTAACGAGAGTTAATGGAATCGCAATATGGTAATAAAACCTGAAACTATTAAGGACTTGTGTGCTGAAAGTAGCAGACAATATAATAACAGAAATTCGAAACTTAGTCTCGTAAGCATAGAAGTTTGAGCGATTATTATAAAAAAGTTTCTCGTTCACCAACATTCATTTCCCTTCCATTTATCTTATTCATAAAAGCCGCTTAATTCGCCTGAAACAAAAGGACTTTAGGGAGCAGTTAAACCTTAGCTTTCGCAATTTTCTAATCAGGCCTGAATTTCGGTGAAATCAAGGTATTCAATAACACTCTTTAGCGAACATGTCGAGGTAAGCGATCGAGTAAGTCCAGTCTATTGTTCATCTTTACTCGTATTATCCCCCGTATCCCCCTACCAACCTAACTTGTGTGCTATGCGTAAACACCCCTTTCCATACCTCTGCCCACGTATGGTGGTTGGCATGGTATATATCTGTCGACGTACAAACCCCCACGATCCCCCCTCGGATGCATTTCCATCCTAATCCCCACCCCAATCCTTGGCGTCCACCCACGCGATGAGCACCCGCGAACCGAAACCTCAGCGGGGAGCCCTTGCAGCGGCCAGCCAACACAAATCCAAACACTGCTGGTCCCCCTCTCCTTACTCTGCCCATCCAGATACCGCCCGCATCGACCCCGGCGCGAATGGAGGCGGGGGAGATAATAAGTGCACACAATCCGGTGCCCCTCTTACCTAATCTCCTGCTCTGCACTTTGACTTATTACGGGGGGTACACCAAGGGCGCATCTTGGGTCCCTCTCCCTGCACTCATTCCTCAACTTCACAACACACCCCCATCAATTTGCTATTCTTACCCAGTCCCAATGACCGACTCACCTCAAAGCACTGATAACTCATATATTTTCTGAACGATCTTATGATTCTTCTACCAATTGTTATTTTTAAAAGTATCCCAGATGAATCTAAAAAAGGTGGAGCTACTAATTGGTAGGCTTCATGGATAAAAATCGTTCACTTATCGATTACTTCTTTAGGCAGGATCGATGAAAATTGCGCCCATTTTAGGGATTGTCTGGCACTTTCAGAGCATAGCATATCGATCCATCAGCGTATTGGGTGCACCTAACCCTATTTGGCTCCACATTCCAAGTAAAGATTTTTGTGTGTTATAGGGAATATAGTTAACCAAAAATCCTTTTTTGATTTCAGTAACTTTTACTAGCAGTAGCAGAAAAGGTCTGGCAATATTTAATCAGTATTCCCGTACATGTTTCTGGATTCATTCAGCTTCACCCAAGCTGTGCGATTATACGGGTACTGGATCTTCCTAGGAAGGTATTAGGCGCAGGAAAAGGATCACTACCCTTCCCCAACCCTGATGGGTGAAACACTGACGAACCACTGGTCTTAGTTAATCCATCAAATTGAATTTCGGATTGAAAGATGTGAAATTGGGTTTTTATTCACTCAGTAAAAGTCAATGGAATGTTATTTTTGTAACGATTGCTTCAAACATGAATGAGTAACTGCGCTTTCTTCAGGTTGAAACACAAATAATTCACAGCCCTTCGTCACTCAACTCTAAGGTAGCCATTAACCTTCATGTTATACGCCTCTTTTTCTTAGCACTGATGTCTTCCTTTAAGAAAATTTTAAGTTTTGGGAAAAGGCTATTGCGTTTTGATTTTAAAAAAATGTTAACCATCTACGATCAATGTGTATGGACCAGATGAATGATCTTTAACTGGTTAGACTACAATAAAATCTCATTAATATTTTTGAAAATAAAATACTTGATTCTGCCTACGCTGCATTAATTTAAATACCTCGTCATTAAATTAACGCGTGGAGACCACATTGAGCTGGTATTAAAACATTTCATTCATTTTTTAAATAAAAAATTGTGCAATTTTATTTTATTTGAAATTTCACACAGTATATAAGCATCCATTGAAAAAATATACACTTAGAATGAAATATTGTCATTTCGGTATTTCACAGCTATTATTGTATTTTTACTGTTTTTATATGTATATATTATCAAATAAATTGGCTAAACCAGCATGCATTACTGGAGGCAGGAGTAAAGATATTTACTTCAAATAAATTAATTTCAACTGTTTACATGTATACTTGCTATATGTGTATTCGCTTCAAAAGCTTGTAGTTTCTGGATATACTTTTATTGATTCAGGTTTTTTCCAAGCCGACATGAAGCTTCACCCATCCATCAGTTCTGCTAGATTATTCATTGATGCTAACAGGAAGTTTTTACAGTCAACCGCCGTAATTGCGTATTCCTCTTCTCTGATTCTAAATATTTTCCAAGAGTGTTGAAATTCCTCACATGTCTCCTTCAAAAGTCTTCGTAATTCATCAATTGATGACGAATATACCTTAAAATGTCGACAGCATATTCAAGTAAGATGATGATTAAACTGAAGTGTGCGCTTTTTCGTTGTAAATTCGAACTTCAATTCTAAAGAACGAAAGTAATTTGATCTTAGCGTTAATGCTCTGCAATATAAGCCATAATGAATTGCCAATATTATTAGTACATTTATTTTCTAAACCAGGATAGTTTCAATTCCTATTGTGCATAATTTCTGGTGGTAATGATTTGCTATTTTATTTTTTTCTGAGTACCTATTGCACAACCTTCGTAGGAAGAGAATTAGCTTTTGCCACAATTATTAAAATGTAACCTCTCCAATGGGACAGTTCAATCCTATTTCTAAACAGTAGACCAAACAAAGCAGAAAAAAGTAATCCAACTGGTCAACATTCTAAGGCAAGTTATTGAAATTTATTGTGACCGATGGCACAATAAACATAATTTGAGAAGATATTGGTTATTCTTAAGGCTATTCTTATAGCTGTCAAATTGGCTTTGCTTGTGGATCAAGTTTTCCATAGAAAAACCCTAAATGAAAGTCAGTTTTATTTTACTGCTTATCACTGTACAAATCAAAGTTAAGATACGTAAGCAATACACTCTCTAAATACCCTTTAGTTTACTTCAAAAGCCTGCACTACCTACTACTTGTCCTTACTTAATACTACTACCTAATTATATTTACTTAATTTCCGACTAACGACAGCTCAAAAAGCAATTAACTAAACAAATGTGTCATTTCTATCAGTGTATTCTCAAAAATAAAAGTTTTCACTGATCAATTCTAAACCTAAAGGTTTACATTGGCAAATGTTTTTCTCCGTAAATTACGTCCACAGCTTGCGATATTGAACACCTAAAAACACGCCTATTCCTCATAACTTCAGGGGGATTCCTCTTTTTAGGAATGACAGTTACAATAGACCCGATTACTCGTTATATCGAAATTCTTCCCAAAGTTCAGTCACGCTAAAATGAAAATAATTATAATTTTCTGAGGCACGTATTTTGAAGTCTTAATTATAGTTCTTCCATTATCAGTCTGTGGAGATACCTTCTTTCCCCAATGCCTCCTAAACATTTCATTGCACTTTCTGTGAATAATTATAACAAGCGTCTAGACTGTGGCGCCTATCATACTAATTATAGGACTTTTTATAATTTATCTATTTGAAATTTTATTAATTTATAATTTTTGTCGATACTATCGAAATCTCCCCTGAAAATTCCTTTACCTTTATTCTTGTTTTCTCTTAAATTATTTTCCGTAACTTATAATTCAAGATTTTTTATTCCTCCTGCCACACTTTCCCCCAATTTTTTATCTCTTCGTTCTCTTATCTCATCCTTTACCCTTCAATTCGTATTGCGGTTCTTTTTTGAAGAGAATGTATTTTTTTCTTAAAATCTGCCAGCCAAACTTCACCTTAGCATAATGACACTAAATTATTATAGCAAGGAAAAATCGTAAATGGATGGCAAGCATTCCTATAAAAGAGATTAAATGTCTTTTTGCATTAAGCGTTTTCGTAATTACAGTATGCGCCGTTAATAAAAATTTTTATTATCGAAATCCCCTTTGATTTCCTATTTATCTGCTCGTGAGGGTATGTCCGATTTTCTCCTCGATTATTTTAAATGACTGTTATCCACAATATTTTTTGTTATAATCAAATGAAGTTTGTTTCACTGGCAGAGAATTTTATGCAACCGCATTTTAAAATTATTTAAATTGAAATACAAAATCGAGACCTGAACGGTTCCATTAAAAATATTACGTCATACATACTACCTCATTTTCTGAGATAAATTTTTATTCGCATTAAAATAATGTAAACATTGGACTTATTTGTGAAAAACAAGCCTAAAATAATATTAAAAATGGAAAATTTTAATTGATGAGGGAGAGCGAGATTAATGATTTCAAATGGTCACCGTGACGGGTGAATTTAACCATGGTCCGCAACACAGTGCCAATACTTAATAAGGTTATGCATCACGCATAATTCAATTGATATCTTGATAAGAAAAACGATTCTTTTGGAAATTTGAAAGAGCAATCCCCTTTCATTTGAATTCGGCATCCAGGTTTAATTATGTATCTATAATTATATATATATATATATATATATATATATATATATATATATATATATATATATATATATATATATATATATATATGTATATGCTTACATAGACGTAACACGGAAGTGCCGAATAGTACAATACACAGTAACACATAATATAGAAACACAAAAAAGAGAACACTCACACGTATTTTCTTGATATTTCGACGGAAACAATCCGTCTTCCTCTGAAGATATAGAAGTAATGACTGCTGGAATTGTTGAGGTGAGGGGTGCGAGAGAAAGGGAAGGGGGCCAGGGGAAGGGGAGAACGGGAGGCGAAGGAGGGGTGAAAGGAATGGTTGGGGAGAGGAAAGGGTGGAAGTAACAATTTTAGGCCACTCCCATCAGTGAACGACATTGAGGCCCGGATGCTGATAGGCCATACAGATGTAAATGAATGCCATTTCAAAAGTTTTTAATTTTATAGGGTTATCGGATTTGGGAAGAGACGCTAGGACGGAAACATTGTAACACTGGTTGAAGGGGGTATTATGATGGGAAGCATGTTTAGGGATGGGGAGACCTGCGGACGGGGAGGAGGGATTGCACGAGGCGCGGTGGTTATTAATCCTAATGTTAAGTGGTGTGGAACATTGGCCTATGTAAAAGGACGGGCAGAGTTTACAGGTAAGAACATAAAAAACAACATTCTTGGAAGTGCAAGAGGAATAGGGGAAGGGCGGGAGGAGAGAGTTGAATGGTGGGATGGAGTGGGGTGGAGTGGTGAAAATAGGGCATATAGTATATATATATATATATATATATATATATATATATATACTCAAGCTCTTGTATATATATGTATATATATACATATATACTAGTATATATATACACTAGTATATATATACATATATACTAGTATTCCGGGTACCAGGTTTTCCTGGGAAACCATAACCGGCACAGGGAAAGGAACTTACCCCACTACCCTGATGTGTGAATTTCACATGCCGTCGGGCTTAGTTCTGGGTGAAATCTACCATCACATACTAAACCGACCTTCGGGTTGATTACTGTGTTTATATATATATATTTATATCCTTCCCTTTTATAAATATATTATATATATATATGTATATGTATACATATATATATATATATATATATATATATATATATATATATATTTAGAAAGGAAAGTAAAACAATAATAAATTGAGACGAGCAACAAATAAAGCAAAGGAGGCATGGTGGAAGACGCAGGAAGGTGCGAGTATGATAGATAGATATGTATGAATATAAATATAAATAAATATATTCGGCTTATCTCCAACTGTTACCAAAGATCGTCTTATCTCTCTTCCTGATAGTGATTTAACTTTTCTGAACAGTGAACCAATTTCATCCTTCCCCTGTAAACTTTCCACATACCTCGCACTGCGTCTTCCGCCATGCCTCCTTTGCTTTATTTGTTGCTCGTCTCAATTTATTATTCAACTTGTTCTACTCTCCTTGTTGTTGTTGCCCTGTGTTTACATTATTCCATTTTATTCCCTCATCCATCATTGTAATTATCTCGGCCGTAATCAACGGGTTCCTTGTCCTTTTTCCGTAAACGGTTCCCTTACAATTTTTAGCAACTTTTAACATTCCTTTCTTGATAAATTCCAATTTTTCTTCGTTATTACTCAGCTCTTTACCATTTTCCATGATTTCCTCTACCGCCTGTTTGTATTTCTTCCTTTTCTAACCATTTAATGCTTCTACATTCCATTTTCTGACTCGCCGCCCCTGCCTTATCTTTTTGAAACGGACCTTACATTTCATAACAATTAAATTGTGGTCAGAGTTTGCTTCCGCTCCCGGAAATCTGTGTGAATTAATCACACTGTTCCTAAACCTATGTCTAACCAGGATATAATCTAGCTGATACCTTTCTGATTCACCTGGAATTTTCCATGTATACCTGCGTCTTTTGTGGTGTCTAAACCAAGTGTTGGTGATGACCGACCCCTGTCTCCTGCAGAACTCAACTGTTTTCTCCCCGCGGTCATTCCTCGTGCCTAAACCGTAGTCCCCCACCTCATCACCATCTCTTCCTTCGCCCACCGTCGCATTCATGTCCCCCATCACTATCAAATGTTTCCCTGCTGGAACACACGCGATCATGTCCTCTAACTGATCGTATATCTTATCGACCTCTTCTTCCTTATGGTTGCTCGGTGGCATGTATACCTGAATAATAACTAAGTTCGTCGGTTCTGCTTTTATCTCCACTAGTAGTATTCTATCCGTTACCTGCTCTATGTTGACTACGCTTCTTCCTACCTCTTCATTTAATACTATGGCAACCCCTCGTTGGCTCTCGTCCCCACCGCTGTATATTATTCTATACTTATCACTCCAGTAATCCCCGCTATCTTTCCATCTCACCTCGCATAGACCTAAAATATCTATACTTCCCCTTTCCATCTCTCGCTTAACATTCTCCAATTCCCCTTTTCTCATCATTGTCCTAACATTCCACGTTCCTATTCTAACTAATGTTTTCTTCTTCTCCTGCGTCTTCTGTCCTGCTGCTGCTGGTTTTCCCTTGCAAGGGTTTCGTGGGATGACGATCGCTGAAGCCTTGCCTCCCCCGCTGCCGGGCACGACACACGGCCGATTGGGCCGAGCCCCGTAGTTGCCAGGGCTCAAAACCTCTGTATAGTCCATCATGTTAATCTTGGGAATGATAATTGAGGTGGTTTCCCGTTGCCTTCCTCAATAGTGTTTTTAACGTGACACCATCACTTCCTGGCCGCCCGAATGTGGTCGGACGCCATTGCAGCCTCGTAGAGTACCTTTCGTCTGGCTCCTAACCTTCGACCTATCTGGCATGGGTGACCCTACCAGGAGCAATTATTATTGCTCCCGCCAGGACAGCCAGAAACCTCCTTTTGTCATACTTTTGACAAATCATGTAGCCCCAATATGAACTGCAAGCCAGAAATTGATGAGTTTTCGCATCATCAAATGCTTTTTGCTACATTGAACGAATTCTAAGAAAATGTTTTCAATACATGATAATAATTTCCACTTCAAATGCCATTCACGACTTTGGTTATTTGTGTAATTGAAGCACCATGAAGTTAATTAAAAGGTCCTTTAAATGATATATTTAAGGCAGAGAGGGAATATTATTTTCAGGGCTTTTTAGAGCATTCTCCCTTTGCGTGTTTCAAGCTCTATATATTTCACAAATCACATCTGTATAATTGCTGTAGCATTTTCCTGCTGCCAACAAAGGTTGTAATAGTTGTATCCATTCTGTTTATGAACTCTGAAGGTGTTTTGGGGATATATAGTATATGGTAGAAATTAGGGGAAAATACGTCAAAATATTTTTTGAAAGTCAAAATGATATGTTCAAAAAACATTAATGGTCTAATGAGGGTATTGAAAATTCTTTTTGTATTATCTTCAAATTGAATACCAAAAGTGAATACAATGAGTATAGGAAAAATTTGGTAGAAATATCAATTCAAAATTTTCTGAATCTTGGACATAATATTTTTTAAAAATGTGTCGGTAGCTTCGATTTTAAAAGTATTACGCATGATTAACTCCATTAGGAGAGGTTTCAATACGAAAAAAGTACCATTTGCAAGATTTTATCCAATATTGACTGGGAACAAAATAGAGAAGACGCTTCTACAGAATTCAATTTCCTAAAAAGATAATTTGGAAATAATTATGTAGCCACCAAAGCAAACTTCCTATTTTTACCAATGCAAAAATGAACCCTATTGTTGAATGTAAGTTATATTTTATCATTTTGTTTTTCTCGTTAAAATCCAGATGCGGCACGATTAAAAACATCATTCATATAATCTCAATTTTAAATACTTTAACAAAGACACATAAATTTTCAAAAAAATTAAATGCAAATTCTAATTCATGGAACCGTTGGTATACTAGAGCGGTTAATGAAGAAAGAAAGATCTTATACATTAATTTGTAAAATAGAGAATATTTTTATCAGAGTCTATTTAAGTGAAACTTCTAAAAGAATAGTTTTCTTATTCTAAGCAATTCTTAGCGTAGCATAACATTCCCTTTTAATCCGCCTAATACATTCTCTTTACCATTCCCATACAAGCTTTCCCATTTTCTCTTCCTAAAAAAAACTTCTTTTCTCAGCCCATCTCTCGCCAACCCAGCCCCACACCTTTCTTTTTTTCTTTAATTTCTTACCTCACGATTAATTCAATATACTAGGCGCTCATTTACAACTCATAAATATTCAAACGCATTACGGCAATTCTTTGCATTTCCCTTGATTTATCACAAAGGTCATCATGTGTAGTTAAGGCGGCACGTGGTGGTGAATGGAAAGAATTAGCGTTTTAGATTATTTCTGTACCAAATGTGCTTGAAAATTACCAAATGATGATTACAAATCGTCAATTACTTTGAGTTCAATTTGGACCTGCTAATTCGATTATTATGAGATTACAACTAAGGCAGAAGAAGATGATGAAGTACTTAAGCTTTAATGACAGGACACCCTACTAAGATATCACAAGAGTTATACCTGCATCAAATAACTTATTTCTTCAGGAAGAGCGCACGATAGAAAATTTTCCAGACATCATTTATGAATATGTTACGCATCAACTTTCTCTTAGCTGTAACATTTAATTGTGTTATATCATTAATTACAGTATATACATTACAATCATAGTCAATCCATCTGAAAAACGTTTGCGATAGTTTGAAAGAATTATAAAGTCTTCAATTGTGACAATTATGTATGTAAAAAGAATGAATTTTAAATCTCTTGAGAAAGTGATGAGATTTTTTTTATTTTAAAAACCTTTTATCTAGATTTTTAATTAAATATTAGAATAAAAAAGTTCGCACCCATACGCACCAAACACGAGAAAATAATATCTTCTGAATAGTAGCAAAATACAAGGGTGTTTCAGAAAGGAAATATGATGCCGACAGAGTGAAATGATAATTACTTTTCATTATGATAATCCGATTAGCATCGCTTCCAATTTGAAAACGAATTTTAAGTTACAAAAAACAATGGATTAGCTATTTATATCAATATGCCATACTATCTGATGAATTTAAGTGTGATTTTATGCAACTTTTGGGAGGTACTAAAGACAGAGATAAAATTAGGTTTGGGTAAATTTATTCATAACTTTCATGGGAGACTAAGATTTTCATAATTAATAAAGGTCATTGGAAATTCATGTATTATAATATATCTGATAAATTTTAACATTTATTCATTAGCTATTTTCCCTATTCCTAAAAATAATATTTTCCCTATTCTTAAAAATGGAATATTTTTTTGTATATTATAAGGAATGGTTATGGATCGAATTTATTTCGTTTGGTTGTATTTTTATGTTTTTATAACCAAGAAATTTCTTCAGGTTTTCTATTTTAATACGGGAATTTTTCCATTATTCCATTTCCATTCCCATTCTATTCTATTTATAAGTGCTCTGTAAGGAAGTGTTACTATACATCTGCAGTTAGATAGCCAACGACATTTTCTCCAGACATCCATAGCTATATTTTCACTGCAACTATCATGCATAGGTTTCACTGAAGCACTGGCTGTTTTATTTAGAGAAGAGTGAATCAAACTTGTCCGATCAATAACTTAAAATCAAAACATTTCCAAACCTAATTGTATTATGGAGTAAATCTTTCATCAAAGCAACTTATTTTTATGTACTAGGTACGCAAAAAGGAGCTTTTATTAGTGAATTGTTTAAGCGTTATAATATCATTTAGATTGGTACGCATACATGAACAATACCGGGGACGACTTACATGTTTTTATCTTCAATAAAAGACGCTATAGAGTTAATAGTAAATTCATTCTCAACCTGACTCAAATTTTCCTTCAACAATAGGCAAAAAAGTTCTCGCAGATACAGGTTTCTCTCTCCAATGGAGACGGAATGTAGAATTCCTTCTTTAGAAGAGTAGGCGTATCTCTTTTTGCTTAAAATTCCAAGTCCCTAAGCCCAGATACAGGGTTCGTCCGGAAAATAAGTGTACTGACTCCTGGGCTGGGCGCGCCGCTCCAGGCGCGCCCAGCACCGCTCTGACGGGCTGCGATTGGAGGGGGGTATGTTGGCAAGCGACGCTGAGAAAGGCAGTCGGCTCTGAGCTGTGGTGTAGTGAGGAGCTCTGTTAACGCGAACCTCCACGCTCGACCCACGTCACGGAACGCGATGCCGAAGCAGCGTTATTCCATCAAATTTGCGGTAAAGCTTGGGAAATCGTCTACCAAAACTGTCGGTATGATTAACCAGGCTTACGGGGAGTCAGCCATGTCCAGAAACATGATCTTTCGGTGGCACAAGATGTTCGTGGAGGTCAGAGAAGAGGTCGACGACGAGTCTTCGAGAGGTTCCCGATGATGCCTTCGCGGGAGCGTTCCAGGAATGTGAACGCCGCTGGAACAAGTGTATCGACTCACAAGGGTCCTATTTTGAGGAATATTAGCTTAAGATATGTAAAAGTGTAATAAATTTTTTTTCCTGAGCTCAGTACACTTATTTTCCGGACGAACCCTGTACATAAGTGCTTATTACGAGTGTGCAAAAACAAGTGAATATTGCTTTCCAAGCCTTTCAGAGTATTCCAAAGGGCCCAGGGTTGAAGTGGAAATTCTACTCAGCTTCAAGGAGGAATATCCCGATTTCATGAATCAAGTTAACAGTTTAAGCTTGAAGATGTTTAAGTAATACCGCTAATATAAACAAGAAATTTATTATTTAGAACAATGTATGTTTTTATTTGAATAACAGAAACTAAAAAGGAAATTATTAACAAATAAATCTTAAGTTTGAAAATTATATTCATAGGAAGCGGAAAAAGCCCAAGTTAACGAAGTGGCTAGCTTCAAACTTCCCAATTGTAGACTTCGTGAGGTGGCTGATTTCTAGGCAATATTTTAGCCCTTCTTTAGGTATACAATGAAAATCACAGTTGAAAATTACTTATTGTGAATAGCTTATCCTAATCCTACCCCGAATAATACTACTTTTCCGTGGGAAGATTCCAAGGTGCGGTGCTATCGACGAATAAAACGTTTTCCATGTAGTACGAGGCGTGATTCCGTCGAACTCCTCTCGTCCAATGACTCTTAACCTGCTGTATCTTCCGCTAGGAGTAACTGTAACAGAGTTAGACTTATTAGATTTCGTCGACATCGGGATCATTTAGAATCGTTTTTTTATTGCATTAAATTTTATTTCTACTCTTCAGCGAATTGAGTCATCTTAATCAAATTCTAAGAGAAGGATATGTGTCAGGGACAAAAAGGAGGACTCTTTGAAGTCAGCCCCCCGTTTTTGAGATGTTATTTCAGTACTTCCCACTCAAACTCTCTTTTCATTCCACCATAATTAGCGCCCTCTGCCCATCCCGATTGTTTCTCTCTCATTTCTTCAATATCTGCGTGGATAACCAGGTTTTCTTCCTTGATGACGAGAGAAATCTGTCAAAATCGTGGCTGTTGCCTAATACATTATGTTTCTGAGGAGTTATGAAAAGAAATTAATTTAATATCTAATGCCAAGTTTGCCTCAAGGGCTTTTTACGTTTACTCCGTCTAAACGGTCCTATTTCTCGAATTTTATACATTCACTTTTCAATATATTTTATCGTATCTTAGCCTTCTTTTTTCACTTTTGCTGATGGTGATCCTCTTGCTCTCACTATACATTTCGGTTAAGGGTTGTTTCTATTCTAAAAACTACAACATTGCCTAAACATCCTCTTTTTAGCAATATTAATTAACGAATATATTTAACACGTAATCTAGATTTGGATTGACGCGCAATATTAATTAACCTAACACTTTGTTTTGTTTAATATTCAGAAAATTTAAATACGAATGAAATAAAGTTAGGAATACAAACTAAAAGAATAATACAGTAGGGAAACCTTACACTACAAGAATTAAATTGACTTCTCTGGATAAGCTCATTATTCAGGAAGAATTAAATGCAGATTCATTATCCTGAATGCTAAAATTAATGGGCCGACAAAAACTTAAGTGCGTGTGACTCTGGTTGACTATGCACTGTATCCTAAATAAATAAGGATACATGAAGTAATTTTAGTAGATATGAATAACAGTTCCTCTCTTTGAGGTGATTTCTCGTCGTAGATACCTTCCTAATTACTCATTGAAAATGGTCTTTCGAAATATTTTCATAAATTAATTATGTCGTTTGGCTTCAAATGTGGCACAAAATTTAGGCTCCAAGAATAATTCCCATAAAACCAAAATTATGATACGCACACTAAATACTTGAGGAGCTATTTGATTAAGAGTAAAGATCGTAAAGGGGACATTAGGACACTTACTTGTCAGAAGCATTTCAATATGTTCAAGAAATTTATGACGTAAATACTATTCTAAATGATTTATAAATGACAGGTGTAAACTGGTAGCACTAAATGGGTATATAGTGCTACCTATGGGAGGTAATATAGTGCAAGGGGATATTTGAAGATAAATAAAAAGTGTGTAGAGGAGATACTATGAGTTATTGCGATAATAGGTATCGTAATTGAGAGAAAACTCATAAGTGAGCAAGAAAAAAGGAAATAGGCAATTGGGGCAAATTAAGGCCACAAAAACGTATAAAAACCTAAAAAATAAGCAATTAGAACAGAGAAAACTAGAGTAAATCTATGTGAAATTATCATGAATTAAATTTCGTATAACCTCGAAAACCTACCTTCAACAGGTAGAAAAAATATGAAGTGAGTACTTGGGTTTAATTTAGTGCACTGAATTGATTTTCATGTATGGAATGGTTTCGGATTAGCTATTCATTTGCTTAACCGATCAATACTTTTAGTCATTAAGTAGCCGAATCAGGGAACATTTAAATAGCTAGAGTAGGAGTTTTGCGCATGGACAAATATAAACACAAAAATATAATTTGATGAATTAAAATAAATATTCAGAGCCCTCAGATTCTTTTAAAATACCAACGGCCTTTTCAGACAAGGCTCCCGCTGATTGAGACTTTTGAGGTGCCGTACCAAAGATACGTATTTCAGCGTTGATTCTAAGGAGTCTCTGACAGCTATAGTGAGACAATAAACCTTCCAGTCATAATTTAGCCGTATTTTCTTACATTCTCTGCACTCCTTAGTTATTTAATTAGGTGAATTATAGCCATTCATTTGCCCTGAATATTTAGTGAAGTTGCTTCTGTGTGACTGTAGATGCGTACCTAATGTTATACCTGGGCGGGTGAATAACATCAATTTCCACATGCTAGGAATGGGGTATAATCTTTAATAAATTAAAATATATGAAATACGTTGGTTATTTTTAAAAATTTCGTAGTCAGCGAGATGTTTCATATTTTAAATAGCCGCTAAGGAAAGATGGAATACAATTAGTGACATAAACCAACATTTATGAACTCATTTGAGTGGTCAGGATAAAGGATAGGCAAATCAATAATTACGATTACAGTTTTCAAGCTCACATTTCATTAAACGAAATCTTAAAAGAAAAAGATTTCCCGATATGATATGCAGAAACGGAGGAAGAGAAATAAAAGCCCCCGTTAAGTATCATTTAAACTGCGTGTTGAGAAAGTGAAGTAAGGTGTTCTACCTTTTTCACCCTAGATCCGCCCTCTGTACCCTGTGAAGACACCCTGTTTGCTCGTTTTAGCAAAAGGAAGCGGATGAAAACTTTTACGCGACACTAAAATCCATCATGGAATTTGTTAATGAATCCATTTTCAGAAAAAAATGTATCATAGGAACTCCTGGATGGAATATTAATGTGCCTATTCCAGGATCCAACTCTGGATCCATTAATTTCCGGCTGAATATTTTGGCTAGGGGAGCCAAGAAAGAATAAAACTCTGTTACATTCCTGGCCTTCAAGTATTCCACATTACGAATGAATCCCATACAGGAAGAAATCCAGTGTAATTGGAAGGTTCTGTAGATTAACTGGAGATAGATCTCAGCCAGAACTCGAGTAATCCAAATTCAAACCTAAATGGTTCCGCCATCATTTCTGGTAAACAAGGATTGATTTGCAGAAACTACCTCAAATACCCTATTACCTGCCAATATTTTAATTACCTCATATCTCTTACTTTAGTTGATACTCGTAAGTCATTTTTGTCTTCCCAGTGTAATAATTTACCGCTATTTTTCGTTCAGTTATACTCAAGAACAAGCTATCCTGATGTGGCCTGAAAATATCGTGGTAGGATATAAATATAGGTTTCCTTCTTCTTTCTTCTAAGCCTTGGAGGAATTGGCTATTGAGTGCGCCTCGCAGGCTAGAAGATTACCGAGGCAAGTTTGGATATGCAATCACTACACAAAGTTCTATAAGCCTCCTCGTCTCTCATAACTGTTGATCCTGGTATTACGGTATTGATCAAAGGCCACACGCAACACCCTCAAGCTGCCATTCCTAAGATGCAGCCACGACCTGCGAGCCTTGCCGTGGTAACAATGTGTACCATGTTTGAAGCGTTACCTTGGTAAACAATTTCGAAACGTCGCCCTATTAATGATATTAAGTGATTATAAACCTGAGACTTAACTCTTAACATTTTACATATATTTCATTGGATAATATACAAAGACTTGAAATAGAAATTGATAATAGTACATCGGAGCGGAATTATCATAATGAATTTTATTGCATGATATTATTTTATTTGCCCTATTTGATTAAGAAGAAATTACTAGTGCTAAATAAATTTTAGGAATGTATTTAAATAAAGCCTATACAACTGAATTGTGATATATATTAATGTATTTTGCCCTGTAATGACCATGCTATATAATCAATATTATTATTATATAATCGGTCTTCAACTCAGTGGCCTTAGTAGGGGCTCTAATGTATAAAATAGACAACTTGAAGATTCCTGTTTCACCAAAATATCGCCGTTTAAGGATATCCTTGGATAATTAGATTGAGACAATATGAGCGATAACGTACCATTCATTCAAAAACGGAAAGGATGAAAAAATTGAATGAGACGAAATGGCCCACCGTGACATTAAAGTTTAAAGTGTACTAGCCTCTCCACCTGCTTCTAAGTACCTTTTAGTTTGTTGTCCTTTACGTTTTATTCTATCTATCGATTCATCATTCTTCTGCAACACTCAGTTTTCCGTGGCTTCAATCTTCTTTATATACTCCACAGAGATTCAGAATACTAGTACTGCAGCAAAAAAATGATTATATACAAATAATTCTCATTGGTTTCAGTGGTATGCAGTTCTAGCAAATTCGCTTTTCCAGCGAGATAATAAATGAATTTATCATGAAGTAGTTTCTTGATTATATTGTAATTATTGCGAAATTCGCGCGCCGATTTTTCTAAATAAATGGCTTCGTAAATTTAAAGCTTTAAAATAATATTAGCTTACATTTTTCCATAAGGCATTTTTTCCATTGGTTTGCACATATAGCAAAAATACTCCATACGCTTACGTTACGAATCAGAATTTTCTAAGAATCCTCGAGAGAGGAAGTAATGCTAAGCAGTTTGAAAGGTAAGTGTCGATTTATTACAGTAAAAATGCTACGCAATTAAAGCTTTCATGATCAGGGGGAAAATTTTGAAATTACCTCATTAATCTAGAAAGCAATTTTCTCTTCTCAGAAGAATTTCAGTAAACAAATAAAAAATATTTAGTAAGCAAATTAAAAAATATTCAGTAAATAATGCAATGAATATTTTATTGTATTTAGTAAATGTAATAAATATTTACAGATACGTTGATCATATGTACCGTATTAACCCATTTCTCTTAGTTAAGTCACCGAACGGGATTTAGGATGACCGGTGAATGCTGTCCAACGACTGCTACAAAATGGTTCAGAAGAAAATAGTTGGCCAAGTTTCGGTTATTTAAATAAATAAACCCAAGAGTATTTTCTGCATAAACCAACACACTTACTAACATGTGGCGAATAATATGAATATATTGTTCAAACTTCCGATTTGATCTAAATATTTATTTTGCTCATCTGGGTGACCATTTCTCTAGCTTAAAATTATATTATGCAAAAACCTGATCATCGTTTTATATTCATTATTAATATTAATTTGCTCATGAACTGTTTTCACTCGAGAATCTGTAATCCGAAAAGTCATCACCTAACGTCTCGAAACCCGTTTTTTTGTAGGGAGTATTCTTGTAGTCTCACCCCCAACGTATGGAAGAGTAGCTTATAATCAACTTATATTGAAATTAAAGTCTCAAAATCTGCTTCAGTTATAATAAATGTCCTAAATGACAACGAATACATTTTTTTAAATATATGATGACTGAAGACCTTGAATAAAAGTTAATATATAGAAAATCCATTCCATCAGAAGATATTCTCGTGTTGTTATTTTTACTATTCCTTTGCCGTGCTGTAATCACGTCTATTTGCAACCATGTTGTCGAAAATATTTTAGTTAATTCATGAAATGCATTACTTTAATTACGTATTAAAAAATGCGAAGAAGTAAATATTATCTTTCGATATCCAAACCCAAAAGTTATATCATCCAATATCTCACATGATTAATTCTAATATTAACAAATCTCATATAACCTCTTATCTAAAATCTGACGGATCAAGCATGCATAATTTACAGTTTACAAATTGTTCTACATGAGGTTTAGTTCTCAAATTTCGTACTTCTCGCCAAAGTTGAAAAAAAAGGTGAAGCACTGAAATCCCGATCCATATGCGGTTTTGAAGCGAGAAATCTATCAACACTCCTCCTCACAGCTTATGCACACGAGCAACGAAACACCTTGGATCCAATTTATTGGGAGTCGAGAAGTCTGTTCCTAGATCCGAATTCAGGTTCATTCATTTTCTCATCCCACCTTACTACGTCCCGCATTACCTTTCTAAGCCGGTGGAGACTCTTTGAAGTATGTGGAGGGACCATTACATGCGTCAATCCAAACAACCATACGGCACATTTGAGATATAATTTTCATTTTCCAACTCTCCCATTCTTAGTTGAAATAAACACCGGTTTAATAAATGAAAAATACCGTATCAATAGACTATACATAATTTTTTTCACAATCATCAAGTGATAATGGACTGATGCCAATAATTAAGAAAAGAAGATTTCAGGGTAATTTGTATTTGGATTTGAATAAATAACCCGATGAAACAATGCTCCTCATCATCTGCTCATTAAAGGTGCACCTAAATACATAAAAGCAGAGGATTTTTGTAATATCTGACCCCATCTCCTTGCAAATTGCGAGCACCTCCGTCCCGTAAACAATCAAGAGTCGAGATTTAGGGAACAAAACTTATTTACAAACAGTATATATATAATTATATATATATACATATATATATATATTTATATATATATATATATATATAAACCATAAAAAACCACATATATATACAATATTGTACAACATAGGAATAGAGGGGAAATTGAGAGGGACAGGGAATAATCATAATTAAGAAGATTTAACATTCACGGCGAATGTAGCCCTGTTGTTCTGGGAAAATGTCATAGGGAAAGCTAGGTGGGGGTAATTACTGGATTATAACGGGGAAGAATTACTTCCTTCAAAGGACAACTTTCACGTTTCTCGGTTAAAATCAAATATATTAATTCTTGGAATTGAATCCTTTACCTATTTTGTGTGGTTTGTTTGGAAAATGAAAGGGGAGCAATAAACATTTAATGGAAAAGAAGGTGTGAAACAAATTTTATTAATTATTTTAAAAAATTTCAAACAATTTAATAATCCTACAAAACTCTAATTAGTCAAAACACAGGCGTGAAAGCCATTCCGTTTTGCATTATATCCTCATTATTTTCAGTAATTCCAGGGTGAAGCGGTCTTTGATTGTGGGAAATTGAATAAAATGGTCAGAGAGAAATATTTAAGCCACCAGTTGTGAATTAATACTGTTTGTCACGAGAGAGGTCAACATATAGACGTGCCGATAAGATCAGTAATTTCCTCAAAGGAAGATATATACAATGGCCCTACATCTGGTTATTCAAGAAGGGTGCATGTGAGCAAGGGGAACAGTGTAAACCATCTGCGAGCGGCATTCAAATTAATCCCGAAATATAGAAAGTCACGATAGGAATGTATGCGAGTCTGTATTAAAATTACTTTCATGAGAAGCATATTAGGATTACTTCCTTAAAGGCATTTTATTTACTCAACGGAAAACACCTAGACAAGCCTACGGATACATTAAAATAAAAGAGCAATCTATTCCATGGAGCGACAGCGCTACCTATTTAGAAGTAGTCGTAGACCAGAGACTGAATTTTAAAGAACATACAAAAAACGTCCGAGAAAAAGCAGCCTCGATTAGAACGCAATTGGCAGAACTATTTAGGAAAAACGCCACTCCTCAAGAACTAAAGATACTGTTATACACGCCAGTAATAAGTCTGGTAGTGGCATACGCAGCATACGCGTGGATAGGGTTGGTTAATAAACTTACGATGGGAAAACTGAACAGCACCGAAAGGAACACACTGAGACTGGTATTTGGAATCCCACCATGGTTTCACCGTCGTTTGATAGATGGCAGCACACGATGATAACATAAACTTCCCTCGGGAACGCCATTTGTCGTCAAACACGGGTATTTATTGAACCACCCTCGTATATATGAGTCAATATAGAAAAACTGGATGAACTACTATTGAGGCAGAGTAAAAAATATTTTGAAAATTTAATAGATAATAAAATAATCGCCATTGAACACGCTAAAATTAATAAATAAAGGTTAAATGGCAGATACAAAAGATCAAACAGCGTATTAAACTGATGCTATGTTAGACATATCATAAAGAAAGACAAATTATTGCGAATCTGGAATAGTTTACCCTAAAAATAGGGAAATAAATAATAGCACAAGAGTATAAGCCCAATATGGCGATCTCTGAAAGAAAAAGATGCTGATGAAAAAGATAGGCAGCAAGGCACAAGTGGGGAGAGCTTATTGTTGTTACTTACTAATTTGGAGCGTAGTATAATTGTTAGAAATCCTAATAAGAAATCTAATCGACCAAAAGTAAAAAGCCTGATTTGATATATTGAAACAGTTATAAACCCTTGATCGTAATTACAAGAAACGTAATTCGAAAGAATTTTAAACCGATAAAACATTTCAAACGTAATAATAGTCAATTTTTCATGAGCATAACACCTTCCACTTGAAGCCTCTCCACTCATTTCCCTGTCCCTCGCTCTTCCAACGTCTTCCAAGCGAATACTAGACGTGGATGAAGTGTGAGGGCATACCTAAGGACTCGATCCGTTCCTTAAGGCAGTTGAGAGAGACCACGCCCCTTCTTCCCCTCCGCACCCCTTAGCAACGCCCTTTTGTGGGTGGCAACTGGTAATTAAAATGAGGGGAGGAGAGAAACGGAGGGTTTGGCACTGAGAGGCTAAGAAAGGAGTGTAAGGTGAGGAATAAATCCCAAAGCAAAAGGGGGAATTATTATTCGAGAAATAACAGGAAGAGCTGGGTTCATGGAATGGGGTGAAGTTAAAGAGATGATATACATAATTTTATCGGGTTTAATTTGTGCTCGTTAAATGGTTTATGTGAGCTTTTATTGCCTCACTTTGAAATGGTTTTTGTAAAAGGAAACCTTTTGATGATTTAGAAGGGGTGACATGAGCTCATTATCTTCCATAAAGCCTAAGACGAGAACGTAATTAGCATTCGCGGGTGCCTATTATTGTGTCAAGTTAAGTAATGCCATCCACAGCCTCACAGAAGTCACCGGACACTTAAAATTATAACTAATTGAACAATTTTGATTGCACTGCTTCCTCCCAGGATGAAACGTATAATGGAATGCCTCCTATTGCTAAATTTTCGTGAATATAACACTATTGCATAAACATAATAACATTTGAGAGGGACGTAAATGTTTCTTTGACAATAATTTATAAATAACGATCGAAAGCGCTTGGGATGTAAGTATCCAACCTTAAGTTAAATTAAATAGTAGTACAATGATGAGCCATTGCCATATAAATACATTACATTGGCATTTTGAATGAAAACATATGGACTAACAAAATGGTTTAAGAAAGAAAAATATGATATAATTGTCCACAATTGAGGATTGAACTTGATGGAATTATTGGGGGCAAAAAATTATATTTAAGGAAATATATAAATCCATAGAAAAATGTAGGTCCTACCGAGGAGAAACTTTGAAACAAAATTAATATTTCTTCCGCAATGCGATATTATCGATGATTTGACTTCTCGTATGCTATAGGTGTTGCTTTATAGGTTTTTGTTTCCTTCCCAAGTAGGCAAATTCTTCATTATATTTTTCATTTGATAAAAACTAATAGGAAAATAGGGACAAAATACATTAGGTAGAAAAGAGCAAATGCAGAGAACAATTTAGAAAATGGGTTTATAAGCTATTGGTATAGAGAATATAAAATGTAAAATTCCTTCGTAGGACAAATTATAAAATGATAATAAAGCGCCTAAGTAATTTTTCCCTTTCATCAGAACTTGCAAGTTTGGAAAGTAGTTTATTTTCAAAATAATGAATGATTATATACACAATTCACTAAATTCAACTACACGTACATGTACGGGTTTATATAACATTTAGGGATACGTATTAATGAAAATAAGAAAATTTCACGGACTAAAGACGTAAACTAAAATTAAAGTTTTACATGTGTGTTTTACAGAATGATTCACGATTACATTACTCTTATATTATCACATATACACTGTAGCCGTTCAAATTTACCTACAGAATATTAAAATTATTAAATTTACAGTTACAAAGGATTTGTTGGACACAAAAAATTTCTCTTGTGCGTTACAATTTTTGAAATTAAAAAAAAACAAAATTTCAAACAGTCAAATTTGTTTACTGCCCGTTTGGCAGACACTAAACGGATTATTTTATCGAGAAGCGTCATCCTACACCTCCATGGATATATTTACGTAACACTAATAAAAATTACGGAGGTTTCGAATGTTTCCAGATAGTAGACCCATTTTAGCCTGCAGTTAAGTAGCTCAAATCTTTACGAATGAATAATATAAGAGCACATGCATTAGGCCGACTAAACCAATATTTTGAGAAGGAAAATAACAATTCCTGAAGAATACAATCGCCAATTTAAAAACACAAAAGCTATTATTGAGGCCTACAACCATGGATAATTAGCGGAATGAACTGAACACACACACAGAATAGTTCCAGACTTTCTTTCCACAATGTTGAACGCATAATGATCAATCGAGAACAATCAATTCTACTTTCAATCAAAAATCGGAGAATCCTTGAATGGCGAGGAGTAAACGGGAATGTCACCATAACTTTTTCGTGTGCCCAATTATATTTTCAATTTAGAATACTGAACGTAGATCGCCGACTTTGTTGGTGGATATCTTGAAAAAATCTGTTGTATTCGTACTTCATCCCCCCCTGTAGTCAACAAACCACCATATATGGCTTTTCCCTGTTGCTCAATGTAGGAAAGCACCTTCGCAGAAGGCGATTTTCATCATCATAAGCAGCAATAATAATAATTTTTAACTAAAAACCTTCGTATCCTTAAAATAAAACTACTTTATGTTAGTTTAGGACGATAATGATGTACAATAATTCCCGATTCGTTGAAATCAAATACTATAACCAAAATTAGTCATTCGGAGCTCATCTTGCATAGGAAGGGCTGAACCTGCAGCTCCTGGCATAAGCCTTAATCTACCAGTTGAAATTATTTTTTAAGGAGAAGTAATTACGGGTGAGGATAAAGTCGGCAATGCTAAGGAGAAATTTAGCGCTGGGAATTGATTCCTGGGTATGTGTGGCTTAGGGCGTTGGGAGAAGGAGTATTGGAGAGCGGAGAGACCTTCTGAGTGTTATCAATGGTGGCCATGGTAATCTCGGTTTCTGGAGAAATGAAGGCTGATTTTAGCCTTTGCAAGAAATGGTATGAATCTTTAGTGAATGACGGTAGGGAGTTGACTACTGGCTGCAGGTATTGGTCTACAAACGAAGAAATTCTTTCCGTTTGTGAGTTACGGGAGGATGGAATCGGACGACCGGGAGTGCCATATTTATGAATCTTCGGACGGATAGAGAAATGAGGGATGCGTGGGTGGCGAGGGGAGAGGACGGCCAGGTCTAAAGAAGATGGACCTTCATTGGGCCCATTGGAAGCAAGAAATTCAATGAGTTCTTCTCTGAAGGGTGAAATTGGGTCTTTGGGTATTTGATGGTAGGCAGAGGTATCAGAGAGTTGTGTTTTAACCTCCCATTTGTAACGTGTTCTATTTAAAACAACAGCCATTGAACCTTTGTCCACGCAAGTAATGATAACATTTGGGTTATTAATTAATCTTCTTCATTAAAAGGATTCGGTGGGAGGCAGTTTGGGTTGAGGATTTGGGGAATTGAGGAAAGACGGTTGGAAAGTCTGGACAGGAGAAGGTTAATAAAATCCCCGATTACCCCGATCTTCGAATATTTTCATCCCCCCTCCGCTCCCAACACCTTCCATATTTTTCCCACGCTCCCAAAAGTTCCACTCCCAACTCTTCCCCTCGCAAACCTTTCCCCACTTCCACTTCCATCCAGCGGTTCCAGCCCGTTCGGTTAAAACTGTTTCCTCAGTTTCGTCCATCTCTTCCTTGAGAAAGGTGGTTTTTGCAACCGAAAATTCGAAAACCGGTTAAGTTGCTTTCCTTTCTTTGTGCTTCTGTGTTTTTGTCTTTGCTTGCTAGTACTAACTTTATATACACTATTATATTCACATCCGTGAGACATTTACATAATACATATATATATATATATATATATATATATATATATATATATATATATATATATATTTATACATACATACATACATACATACATACACACAATATATCGGCCATCTTGGCTTAATCCCTCGCTTGACGATGATAAACGTTTCTTTGGAATTGCCGCAGTTTTTATCGTCGTGATCGACCTTCGAGAGGTGGTGGAGTACTTTCTGACATTAGTATCTCGGCATTTCTTTGAAAACACCTCTAAGACTTCGAAAAGTACCGTGAAAGTGCCTCTCACTTGCGTCCGTTAATATTGAATTCATTAAAATTTTGTCGGCTGTCTCTATCCCCCGCCATAGATGTTTCAATTTTTAAAACTGCTTTTGCTCCGTGTTTAAATCAATTAAGCTATTCTCAACGGTGATTTCAACTAATCCATTCGCTGGAACTCTTCAAAAGAAGGTCATCCGCTTAATGTTCATGACAAATTTACAGTGATCATTTCAATCATGCAACCTCCCATTTCTCTGCATTGGGCCCACAGCGCTCATGACGCGGCAACGCCGGACTTTCTCCTCTTCTCCATCTTCCCTGAGGCGGTCACCTGGAGGCGGCCGGAATACACGTATCTTCGGTTCCGACTCGCACGAGTCTCTCCATGCTACTTGCCGCTTTCGAGGTCCGCGGGAGCACCACGGATTGCTTTCCCCCCCCTTATCCACCCACTATGCTCGGTCAAAGGTGTTCGCAGGGAGGACTTTCACTGCTGCATGCCCTCGAGTGTGATCATCTCTTTGTATCCCAAAGGAGAAGTGAATTTCCGTCCTTGAGGCTACCATGAAGGACTTCGTTCCGTTTGCTTGGACGAAAAGGAGAAAAAACAGTTCCCCCTGTTTGAATTTGGATATGATCCACATAATCGAGAACAAGAATCGCGCTGATTACCTCTGTAAAGCCTTTCCTGATGATAACGCTCGTCGAACGTTGAGCGAGTTACGTCCTCATTGTAATAATTTGCTCATCAGTCGTTATTGCGAGGTATAAACGCAAGGTTAATTTTCATCTCTTGAGTCCAATCCAAAAAATCTCATCTTTTGTTAATTACCGCTCTTCCTATTATTTTTATTCTTGTTTCAAAGCTCGCGTAAATAAAAATCGGTCTTCCATTGGCCGATTGACAGAGGAGGATTAAATGCCAAGCTTACGAAACTAAGGCGAAAAGTGGCAGAAAGTCAGCGATGAGAAAGTTGTTACCTCGAACAACGGCAATGTTGTATAAAGAGCACACAGATGACACTCGGACAACTTCACTCAGAAAACAAAGGAATGATAGATATATTGTAGCAAACAACAACTATGAGTAACATTCTTTCTATGAGTTTTTTAATGAACGTATTATTTAATACAGTCTTAAACTTTTTCCCATTCCTCCTCAAGAATACGTGCCAGAATGCCCGTTGAATAGTAAAAAAATGAGAGAAAGACTCTCAAAACTGGTTTTTGTCGCCTAATTTAAGTAAATTATTTCTTTTATTGATATCTGGGGTCCATTACACGGCGGAAGCGGCGAGTAAGGTAGCGGATAGGATACTCGACCACTGTAGGCCTTTTTTAGGATAGAGAGCAGGTCACTTAGTGGGTCAATAACATCTGGGGATAGCGCGTATAATATTATTAATAAAAATATAAAAGTCATTGACAACACTGGCAATGATTTAGAAAGACATGTGACACGCACTTCCCCAAAAAGGCGTCCTAAATTACAGTCAGACACTAATAAGGACGTTATTCAACATCAAAATAATTTAACTATACTTGTTATAAATTGCAGAAGCCTCAAGAACAAATCAGCGGATCTAGAACACATAATCCAAACTCATTCCGCTGATATAGTATTAGGCACAGAGAGTTGGCTGTGCAATGATATTAATGACCAAGAAATTTTCCCAATAGATTTCAAAGTTTACCGACACGATAGAGATACAAGACCCGGAGGAGGGGTTTTCGTGGCAGTTAAAAGTCATTTTGAAAGCAGGCAAGTTTCATTTGAAAATAATAACATAGAAAGTGTTTGGTGCACCTTACTACGGACCAATCAACCCAACATAAATTTATGCTCTTTCTACAGACCTCCAGACTCAGATTTGAAAACACTTCACACCCTCAACGATCAAATTCACAAGTTTACACGTAAATATAATAACAGCATAAACATAATTGGTGGCGACTTTAACCTCCCTGGTATAGATTGGGACAGCAATATCGTTAAATCTGGGACCCGCGATCGCGAATCTTGCAATTCCATGATAAAATTGGTTCAAAGAAACTCCCTCCATCAAGCAGTACGCATGCCCACCCGTGGAAAAAACATATTGGATCTATTTCTTACAAACACGCCGGAACGTATTATTAGTGTATCAACTGATGAGGGCTTGAGTGACCATAAAGCAATTAATGTCCATTTGGACATAGCAATAAAAAAGATTGTTAAACCAAAAAGAAAAATTTATAATTACCATAAAGCAGACTTTGAATCTTTTGCCAATCAATTAAACTCTTCACTACCCGAGTTCAAAACCCGCTTAAGTCATGCCAACGTGGAAGAAACTTGGACAGAATTTGTCAATATCATGCAAAAAGGAATCGTAGATTTCATACCTATAAAATACGTTAAAGCAAATCGCGACCCCAGGTGGTACAATAAAGACGTTAGAAAAGCCCTTCGAAAGCAGAGAATGCTACACTCTAGGGTAAAGAGGGCAGGCGTGAACACATCATCTCCTGAGAATACACAATTATGGGACACATATAG
Source organism: Hetaerina americana (assembly GCF_022747635.1). Lineage (NCBI taxonomy): Eukaryota > Metazoa > Arthropoda > Insecta > Odonata > Calopterygidae > Hetaerina > Hetaerina americana. The sequence goes on along the minus strand of NW_027287538.1, from coordinate 12,216,231 downwards.
ATCCTCTAAAATTGAAACCAAAAAACAATTACGTAGCGCCTTACTGGAATTTAAACGCAAAGTACTTTGCGAGCACTTGGACACTGACCCCAAAGCTTTCTGGTCATATGTTAGGGAAGTAAATGGGAGTAAACAAACCGTGGCTTGCTTAAGGGATTGTAGCAATGTAATTCATACAGACAGCGAGGTTAAAGCTAACATCTTAAATTCATTCTTCCAAAGCGTTTTCTCGAATGATGTTGCCACCGCATATCTCCAAGAAACAATACATACTCCACCCATGGAAAAAATAACAGTGGACCAACAAGGAATTCTAAAATTACTTAATGAGATTAAACCCAACAAATCCCCGGGTCCCGAAAATATACCAGCTAGGGTGATAAAACATTTAGCTCCAAACATTGCCCCGTACCTTGAATTTATATTTAACAAATCCCTCACAGAGTGCAAAGTACCTAAGATTTGGAAAACCGCGCAAATAACGCCTATTTTTAAAAGTGGTGACAGGGAGGATCCCAGTAATTACAGACCTATATCTCTCACTTCTATCTGTTGTAAAATATTAGAGCACATAATTGTCAGTTCAATAATGAGACACCTTGACAACATTAACTTTTTAAGTGACAATCAACACGGATTCAGGAAAACCCGCTCCTGCGAAACCCAATTAGGATTATTTACACATGATTTACTTGTATCTGGTGAGAGAGGTAGGCAAGTGGATGCCATCTTCTTAGATTTTCAAAAGGCATTTGATAAGGTCCCACATGGTAAACTCATTCATAAATTAAAGGTCGCGGGTATAAACAAGGGCGCTATAAGTTGGGTTAAAGATTTTCTTTCAGAGCGGGAACAGAGGGTAGTCCTTGATGGCGCTAGTTCCGACAGCGTTCGAGTCACGTCGGGGGTACCTCAGGGAAGTGTGATCGGGCCGTTACTTTTCTTGATTTTTGTTAACGATTTGAACCGCGAAGTGAAAAGTAACATTAGGATGTTTGCGGATGACACGGTGATCTATCGGGAGATATCTGGGGATGAGGATCGTTTTATTCTAGCGCAGGATTTAGATTGCATTACTAAATGGTGTTCTAACTGGGGATTGACTCTAAATTATAATAAATGTTCAGTGGTAAATTTCTTTAAAAGATCAACGGGATTTGCTTACAAATTAGCTGGAGGTGACCTAGCAGTAGTTGATACGGTAAAATACCTAGGTGTCACATTCACTAAAGACTTAACTTGGGGGACTCACATACGTAAAGTCTGCGGTCAAGCAAATAAAAAATTGGGATTCATTAGACGCATTGTCGGCAAAAGTGACTCAAAGGTCAAGGAACGTTGTTACCACGCTCTTGTAAGGCCTCATTTAGAATACGCATGCAGCGTGTGGGACCCGAGTGAAAAAGGTCTCATTCGGGAAATTGAGAAGGTTCAACGCCGGGCAGCCCGTTTTGTAAAAAATTCCTACGATAAAACGCAAAGCGTTACCGAAATGCTCATGGATTTGGGGTGGGAATCATTAGAAGAGAGACGATTCAATGCAAGACTGAAATTATTAAATAAATTCAGATCCGCATGTTTCAGCACCGAGGTCTCGCAGATTATTCGTACTCCTACATACATTGGTCGCTTGGATCATGCATATAAAATTCGGGAAATAGATGCCAGGACTAGCCGACTCAAGGACTCCTTCTTCCCACGGACAATACGGGATAGCAACTGTAGGATTATAGATAGTAAAAATTCCACTTGCCACCCTCAGTGTCTAAAAAATAATTAGTTCTACTTAAATGCATGCTCCTCCACTAACCTTATGTGTTTTGTTATAATAACCCATTCTTTCCGCATGATATCATTCGTGTTCTGTTCATCTGTTTTTAAGTTTCCCTTTCAGTCCCTCTTCCCTCCCGGCGGGGGGAAATTCCTGCTACCTGCAACGTTGGGTCGAATTCCCTTCCTTTTACTGTCTCTTTGGGGGGTTGAGTGTTTTGTGGTGCATTTTCATGTGGTAGTGATGTTTCACATTCTTGCTTGTTGTGTCCTGGCTTGCGTGTTTTAGGATGGCTTTCGTGCTGTATCCTGGGGTGCAGTTTTTTGTTGTTTTGCGGTGTATGTGTTTGCATGAGTATTGGATGGAGGGAGTTTTGCATGAGTGTGTGCGCTGCTGGGGTGTAATTTTCCGTGTTGTTTTTTTGCATGTGGTATTTTTCGTTTTTACGGTTGGTGACCTAACACCCCCCGCCACACGCCCTTGCGGCGGCTTGCGGGGTATTATGTAGATGTAGATGTAGATGTACCCACTGATGGTTGAATAAGACTGAATTGAATTGTTATATTTAAATATGTCTACGTTATAGAATAAGGCTGAATACACTGTTTTTAAATCTCAAGCAACCGCATTAATTTCACAGTTTACTTCCAGATTCTTCAAAATCGAACGACAGTTCACCGGGGAGATTAATAAAACGATTATAATAAGTGACGCTGAAATGCATATAGAATTTCAAAAACGGTTAATGACTCCTCCAATGAAAATTGCTCGTCAAATATACGTATATCGCCCTCATTCACGCTTCTACATCTTCCTCCAAATTCACAACGAAAGGTTGAGGAGCAAGTGATTGGAAAAGTGTTTAATTGATTCATGCTTGGTTTGTTTCCCGTGAATGCCATTAGTAAGCATGTGGTAAATGAGCCTAAAAATATCTCTAAAATGCATAGCAAAGAAATGAATCCATAGGCGACAGCGTCACGACATCATTCGTCGCCGTCCCCTCCCGCCCCTCGGCGTTTTCGTGTCCAGTCGTGCGCTCCCCCCCTCATTCCGTGACCGCCCGTCGCCCCTATTACCCACTCCGCCCATTGCTCGACCCTTCCAAGCACCTCCCCCAACTGTTCCTCAGACATTCCCTTTGATGTGGCCATCGAGGAGGACGCGGCGGCCGTGTCTATATAGAGTTTAGTAATGGGATCGCGATTATTTACTCGTCATAATCGCCGTCATGTAGTGTGCCCGCTGCGATGCACGAAGGGCCCATTCATTCTCTTTGAGGACGTCCCTTATTATAGAATCCGCCATTATGCACTGCGCTGCGATCTTCCCATTTTTCCTCCCATATCTCCACCCCCTCACCATTCCTCTAATGCATCGAATTGGGACGAGGAAATGACGCATTTGCGTCAATGAGCGGGGAGGTTGAGGGAGGAAACCTTTCCGAAACGATCCTGCATTTTCTAGGTCGCGGGAATTAGTGCATCTAACGACCACTCACAGGGACAGCGACGCAACTGGGGAACACTAGGAATTCACTATTTTTTTAATTTACTCTGTAAAAGTAACCATTCAAAGGTGAGTATAAGTGATAAATTACTGAAATGACTGCGAACTTCCAGGTTAGTTAAATTCCATTTATGATTTCAGCGGAAGTAGTTCCGTTTTTAGTTTTCCGGCCGTCAAATGCTTTTCAAAAAAATCTTTTCTGAGGAAAAGAGGAAAACTCATAGCAAGTGGAAATACTTAAGAAACAGTGCTAATGGTTTAACATTGGTGAATAAACCGTTAAGATGAAAAGATCCGATCCCCAATATGAAATTCATGTATTTTTATTTATAAATATATATATTGATGATGTAGAAGCACTCACGAGATCAATATAACATTTGGACAGGGCAATAGAGCACAAAATAAAATAGATATCACTTAAAAGGGTTCTCACATTATAGATTGTATCACAAGGAAAGGATTCCCACAAATGAAGTTTTGACGTTTCGACGGCACGACCGTCATCATTATACACATACATCGATATATATATATATATATATATATATATATATATATATATATATATATATATATATATATATATATATATATATATGTATGTGTATATATATATATGTATGTGTATATATATATGTATGTATGTATATATACTACCTTGATCAAAAAGTTCCCGGAATAACCACCGTGTGGCGCTCCCATCGTTCCGATTTGAGTTCTGTTTTTTTGTTAAATTGGTACATCTGTTGTTGATATTCCCTTTAAATCTTAGTGTCATAACTTGACATTTGCAAAAGTTACGGTCGGTTTTCGGTATGTCCATCAGTGCTTCCTGCGATTTTTCCATTACTTCCTCTCGGCTGCTAAAACGCGTTCCCCGTAATGGTTTTTTAACTCGATTGAACAGAAAGAAGTCACAGGGAGCCAAATCAGGTGAATTCGGTGGCTGTTGGATGGTATTTGTTGCATTTTTCGTCAAAAAATTACGAATAATGATAGCACTGTGCGACGGTGCGTTATCATGGTGCAAAATCCACGAGTTTTCTGCCCACATTTCTGGTCTCTTTCGGCGAATTGCTTCACGCAAACGTCTCATAACGCCCAAATATTACTCTTTGTTTACTGTCTGGCCTTCTGGCAAAAATTCATGATGCACTACACCGTTGTAATCCATGAAAACCGTCAGCATTGCCTTCTTTTTTGACTGAAAACGACGTGGTTTTTTTGGTCTCGGCTCATTTGGTGAACGCCATTCACTTGCCTGATGTCTGGATTGCGTGTCGTACTCATAAACCCACGTCTCGTCTCCAGTAATGATCCTTTTGATGAATGTGGGATCGGATTCAGCCTCGCAAATCATGTCTTTTGCGACGTCAACACGGTCTCTTTTTTGCATGAAATTGAGGTCTTTTGGCACCAACTTTGCTGCTACACGACGGAAACCCAAATCATTAACCACAATGTCTTGGGCGGATCCATAGGCAATGTTCAAGTCCTCCGCTATTTCTCTGATGGTTAATTTGCGGTTATTGACCAACATTTCTTTTACTTTATCAATTTTTTCACCGACTTTCGATGTCGATGGTCTGCCACTGCGTTCATCATCTTCGATTGACTCACGACCACTTCTGAACCGCTCGTGCCACTGGTAAACGACCGTTTTTTTTAGAGAATCGTTGCCGAAACACTTTTCCAACATTTCCAACGTCCGCGCGCCACTAAATCCGTTTTTTACGCAAAATTTAATACAAGTTCGTTGTTGCAAATTTAAATCCATTTCTGAAATTGTAAAAAATCGCCAACACACACAGAGATAGATGTACTCTTGGCTACGTAACTTTTGCAAATGTCAAGTTATGACACTAAGATTTAAAGGGAATATCAACAACAGATGTACCAATTTAACAAAAAAAACAGAACTCAAATCGGAACGATGGGAGCGCCACACGGTGGTTATTCCGGGAACTTTTTGATCAAGGTAGTATATATATATATATATGTATATATATATGTATATATATATACATACATACATACATACATACATACATACATACATATATACATACATAATTATATATATATATATATATATATATATATATAAAGCCCTTTATGAAGTAGAAATATTACAATTTTTAACTGGATATTTGAGATCTAGATGCACAAAGGAATATTAATCCGGGGATAATTTGGTCCCAAATGATCCCAAGTTTATAAATAAATAACTATCCTACCCTTTTTGAAAATACATTCGTCTGCTCGTCCTCATTTTACGACACGCACCTGAAATTTCTATGAAAGACGAATGAATTACTCGCCATAGACCTTTGCGCGGCTCACGTCAAAATAATATTAGGCGAGGCGATTCAATGTGTGCTGACAAGTTCGTGCTGAGCTGTAACTATTGCAATTCAACCATGAAGGTTACGGTGTTTATTATTCTGACTTATTTCATCGGAAATATCTTAATTTTTGTTTACTTACGTTAGCTTAGCCTACACTCACTTCACATGTCCACTTAAGAACTGCCCAATAGACCAGAGGAAGTTTAGGCAAATCTGGATAAATTAATCTATTTGGCTTAACTGCTTTTTGTAAAAATTTGGTTCCAAATCTATTAATTGGTGAGGGTTCAAGGATATTGGACCCCCAATATCTCTGGGATTAAAGACTGAATTAATATTTTTGGCCATTAAATGTTGATATGCCTATTTTTTCCAGCAAATCCTTTCCAGCAAATTTGTAGTGTATTGATTTTACTTTTTATATTCATATAATGTGGGTCGTGGTAGTCTAGGGGTAGGGCGTTGGACTACTGACCCGGCTTGCCCGTGTTTGATTCCCGGGTTAGCCTATCTGGTCACCTGCAGCTCCACCCAAGCTATGTGATTTTTCGGGTACCAGGTCTTCCTGGGAAACTATAACCGGCAAAGGGAAAGGAACTGGCCCCCCTACCCTGATGAGTGAATTTCACACGTCGTCAGGCTTAGTACTGGGTGAACTCTGACATTACCTACCAAACCGCCCTTCGGGTTGATTACTGTATATATGGTTCATATAGTTCATAATCAATATTTTCCAGTGCACCGCCTTAATTCTCCTCGCCGTTTTATCCACAAGGCATTGCTGATAGTTTAAGGAATATTTATTTATAAAGTTGAAGTTGCATTCGTTGAACACAAAAAATATTTGTGATGGTGAATTCACTTTTAGTGGCAAATTGGTGAAATTCATGGTCACGAATGTAGGCCATTTTCCATTAAATGAAGGTAGTCTTATATATTAAAATCAATTTCTTATATAATTTCTTCTAATAATGTGTAAATTTTCTATATTCAATGTTAAATTTATAAATATAACTCATATTTTACGCATATATTTTTTATAATCTCAACGGGAACTCGAATACATTAATTTCTTTAAATGAAGTCGAAGTCATTAGGATGGGCTCAGAACAACACTATGACAAATATACGCCAATTCCGTGTATTTTCACTGACTTCGTTTGAATATTTTCACATCTGGCCAGGCACTTTCTATGCTTAGCGGTTAATAAAACTAAAAAATAAACATGCGTAAGGTAGAGAAGAAATTAGCATGGAAGTAATAACTTTTTGCCATCCATAAGTTTTTAGGGCACACCACGGGATGATATACGAAGAAGAGAGGATCACATAGCACAAGTACGCATAGATGAACTAATTATATCCCCGAACAAGATACATGTACTACAAACGCTAATTAATGTACATATTCATAAAAAGACTCGCAACTCATTGTCGATGGACTGCTCACAGATATATTCCAAGCAATTCAACAACCTTGGAAAATCAGAGATACAGCTAACAAAACACATTTCATGCAACCGTATCAATTCGAAAGTCTTTCATTACGGATGGATACAATATTTTTCAACCAGAATCATGATATTTACTTACTAAGGCGAATTTTGTGCCAAAATATATTCTCATTAAATAAAAAAGCCCTGTTTATTAACTTACACTAAAATCACTCACAAATTAATGCTTCCACCAGAAACAATAGATTAATTTTTTTATTTAAATAACAATTTAGAAAAATAAAAACATACATAATATTAAAGCAGTATATTTAATATATTTTAAAATGTATTAAACATTACATATAATATGTATGTATGTATGTTTACAAAATTTATTGCATTTATATAGCTGAAATCTACTGTTAGAGAGGAAACAAAACTAGCTATTCAGAAAATTAATGAGAAAGAATGCTAATATTTGATTGTGAACACATTTATTTAACTCTTATTTGGTGAAATTCTTTGTCACACCCATAATGTATTATTAAATCAATGCACAGGGTTAGTAACAAAAAAATACTTCATTGGTTCTATAAATACCAAGCTTTTAGGGTCAAATTTTTCTCTTATGGGAAATACATATTTTCAATAACATTTCGTTATATGATGGATATGAACCAAATCTTTCGAAACAGAACGTGAAATTCTCCGAAATTTATTCGACCGAGAATCACTTTTCCTTATTTCCTTTTGGTTTTTAGGGATACGAAAATTCATGCTCGCACAAAAATGGTAAAATATGGAATTTTATTTCCAAGGATGCCACATGCGTTGATGTGATGGAAATATATAACGAGAAAGAGACGTTTGACGTTACTTGTTCCATCCTCCTTAATGGAGGCTCGGTCTAGCACATTGTTACCAGTACGCCGCTCATGAAGCTCGTTCGTACTCGGAACTATTTATCGTTCGTGGAAATTAATTCATAGGTTGTGTTTTTGTGAAAATTGTTTCGATAGAATTTTACGTTATTTTTAATGGGCGGATGCATTTTTACGAGGCATTTTTTATCGAGATTAGAATAAAAAAGTAGTACGCAACAAAGTAATCATTCTGTCAGGATTATTAATTTTATCACTTAGTAGTCATGTTGGGAATAAAATTTTATCGCCGTAGTGCTTAACTTTAAAAATATATTATTAATTTGTAATTGAAAGGTAGATTATCTTTTGTATTTATTAGCTTATGTTATTTTAGCAAAATCGGAAACAGTGGATGTAATCTAATCCACTCTGTTTACTTCGGGTGAAACGTATCAAAACTGATTCAAAAAAGTAACAACAGTATACCAAAACTAACCAGAATTTAACAGCAAACTTGCATTTTATCTTAAGTAAAAACGGAAAATAATTATGTCATAACTCCGTAAAATAGGAGCTTTGGACTGATTCAGGGGAGAGAAAATTGCTCAAAAGTGCTTAAATGCTCACAACCTCTTTAAAATTATTAGAACGCTTTCACTTAAAATAGTATACTTTAGTCAATTCTAAAAATCAAAACACCATAGGTATATTATAAATTAGTACAGTAATTTAAAGAATGTAAAAAACATTTTTTTATAAACGGTTTCCAGTTTTCAAACGTCTGTTATTCAAATTAATAGGGTGGTAAATAATTTTTAGGAAGACTTGTCAATGAATACCCATATAGCGAGGAAGAATAGGAGCAATATAGAAAATCACGACAGCTAACTAAATGATCATTATACGCGCGAGAGAATGAATAAACCAAACAGAATTAAATGTGAAATTACCCATATATTAAGGAATAATCTTTTATATTCGAATTTAGCCATCAATAAATATTATAGAGTAGCGGATCAACAATATAATTCTTATATATTCAACCTTTTTGAATCTATTTCCTCGGTGTGATGCTAAACTTTTCCGCGAATTTACAGACAATTGAGAACCATAGTTAATTAATTAAATCTAAGTTGGTATTTCGGTCCTTAAAGTGTGATGAATTTGGTATAAATTAGTGCTAAACTGGCGGTCTATGCAGTCATTGGGTGAAACCAGAGACCAATTTCTGCCAGCCTAAGTGCTCCAACCGACTAAACACCCTAAAATCACAGTCGTTTTTATAACTGAGGGCAACTTTATTCTATTTTATAAATACATTAGGAAAATATTTTTCCTACGAGCGTTGGCGTGGCCGTATTTTCTAGGGACCTCACTATTTCCATCATCGGATCTCAGAGGGGCCGAACAACTATAGTTTACGCTGACTATGATATCGGTTGTGGACTAGACGCTCAGGAAATTGAACGGCTATGAAAATAACTTGTAAGGATAACACATTTACGAGGGTTAGGGTACGACCGCTTAGAGAACGATGAGGCGTCCGAAATTCGACCCATCTGCGCTAGTGAAACTTGAAATGCAGCAGATCTACTCCATATAAAAACGAGGTTCCATTTTCTCTGAGATTTGCCGAGTTTAACGAAGCGAAGGACACCATCCCCGTCCCACTCCAAACATTCTGGCTCAAATGTGGACACCGTATGAGGTCGCACGTGCGGAAAACAATCTGGTTATTCCCCTAAAAATCTCGACGCCCTCCTACAACGACCGCCTGCGCAAAGTAATTCGAAGACGATCGGGTGACGGTAAAGCTCGGTGAATACCTGAAAAAAAAATAAAGAGTTTCCTCCAACGCCTCGCGTGCTCAAATCTAATCATCCGAAAAAAAAGAAGAAACAATCTGTTGACAAATAAAAAATGAAGAACAAAATACGTCAAACCCACTCACTAACTCTCTCCACGGGTTCTGTGAAGAGGAATAATCAAGGGGGGAGGGGGAATGTGAGCACCGCTTTCTTGGCAAATACCATTCAGTCCCTTCGCTTTTGAGCTTAGAGTGGCGTCATGCGGAATGTCTTCCAGGTGTTGCCAATTTTCCTCGGTCGCTTTCGTATGACGTCACATGTACCCGCCCAAGGCGAGTAAAAAACTACGGGCGTTTGGCATCAACGTTTGGCTATCCCTATTTGACAAAACCCTCGTTGAAAAACCACTTAAGGTAGGTAGGGGGGCGCTAAGCTTTCCTACGAAACCGGTCTCGGTGCTCTCCAAGCTGTGGAAGCGGCAGTGCGTCAGTTATTGTAAACCTCTGCGTGCCGACCGTGTCACGAAAAACCAACCGAGCGGAAATTTCAAGTGAACTTTTGCAGCGTATTGAAAATGAATGTGATTATTTGGACAACGCCATCACTGGTGGTGAAACCAGGGTTTTTCAATACGACCCAGAAGCAAAGCGCCAAGGCCCTGAGTGGCCCATCGACCAGTCCCCTAAGCCCAAAAAGGCAAGAATGAGCAAAGCAAAAGTGAAAAATCAATGGTCATTGTTTTTTTCGACAGTAAAGGAGTGATCCATAAGGAATTTGTTCCTCAAGGACAGACAGTTAACGCTGCCTACTACGTGTATGTGCTCGTAAGACTCCTCAAAAGCTTCATCAGGACGAGAAAAGATATCTGTGCTACCTGGCAACTCCATCACGACAGCGCTCCTTGCCGCAATGAGAAGAAATGAGATGAGGAGCGACCAGGACGCCCGGCAGACGTGGTTACCGAGGAAATCATTCAAAACGTTCACGCCATGATTCTCGCTGATCGACGAACGAAAGTGCGCGAAGTGGCAGAGGCCGTGGGTGTGTCGACCGGAACGGCAATTGATATTTTACATGATAAGTTGGCGATGAAAAAATTGTCGGCCCGATGGGTGCCTCGATTGCTCACGGTGGACAACAAGCTGATCCGGCTGTCAACGTTGAAGCAGTATTTGCAGCAATTTAAGCGAGGTCCGAAGGTGTTTTTACGTCGAGTTATCACTGTTGATGAAACCTGGATTCATCATTACACACCAGAAACTAAGCAACAATCAAAACAATGGATTTCTCCCGGTGAATCTGCTCCAAAGAAGGCGAAGATGGTCCGATCGGCCGGAAAGGTCATAGCGACGATTTTTTTGGGATGCAAATGGCGTCATCCTCAAGGATTTTTTAGAAAAAGGAAGAACGATCACTGGGAAATACTGCAGTGAGTTATTGGACTGCTTTGACAAAAAATTGAAGGAAACATGGGGGAAATTTGGGGAAAGAGAAGGTGCTGTTTCACCACAATAACGCACCAGCAAATTCATCCGGAGTTGTCGCCGCCAAACTGCATGGACTATGAATTGCCGCCGAACCCCATATTCACCCGATCTGGCTCCCTGCGACTTTTTCTTATTCCCTAACATGAAGAAATGGCTCACGGGAAAAAACTTAAGCTCAAACGGGGAAAACACTTTAGCTCTATCGCCGAGACAGAGGCGATTTTGGAGAGTTCGACAAATCCAATCTTTTGGAGGGGTTAAAAAAATGGCCGGAACGTTGGCAGAAGTGTATCTTTCTAAAAGGGGCCTATGTTGGAAAATAAAAAATGTTTTTGAAAAAATGGTTCCTTCATTTCTCACACGGGTACTTATTGAACCGCTCGTATTTTACTGGTCGCTTGTAATGGTAAATGCTCTGTTATACGCACAAGTATATTGGTTTGGTGCCAATAATGACAGCTTTTTCTAAATTGGCATCAACCTGCGGTAACCTTCCTGTGGCTATTCATGCGATGAGTGAGTGTGAAAGAAAGAGAAAAATGGATGGATTAAAAAGCCATCCAGTCTAGAAAGGAAAACCACTTCCTAAAACAATAACTAGAAACATACGTTTACGGAATCACGTGGCAGTTAATTAGTTAGTACGGAAAATTGGAGATACGTAGAAATAGTCATTGATGAATTTATCCGCAATTATTTTAATGAAAATTAAATACAATTCAAATGAAAAACTAATATCTTGAAAGAAGTTTATTGGGAAGAAAAGTACGATGATAACGGAAACTTTTAGGACCCAATAACGATGCAATGATGGAACAAAAGAAAAATAAATTACATTAAAAAATAAAATGTGAGAACTGATGTGTATTTAAAATTTAAGGCTATAAATGCTTGAATGGGTCCAAAGACAGAGAATCTGAAAAGGTAATATGGAAGAAATATTTGAAAAAGGTAATAAAAATAGTACCCTAAGTCATAGATGTAGTGAAGCAAGGATTACGATGTCTTAGCATGCATGACAGGCATCAAGATTAAAACTAAAATGTGAAATTAAAGTGAACCAAAACGTAGCAATTCGCATCACGCCAGAAGACTTACTCAAAGATATCATTCAAAACGGTCAAAGTCTAACAGGGTTTGACGTAGCGTTCATAAGAAAGGAGTTTCACCCAGGACAATATTCATCAAGTCAGTATTTATCCCTACAATGAAAGAGAGCAAAGTAAAACTGCATTAGTCCCCAAGGACTGAGCTTCATTTCACAGACAAGAAAGATTGAAAGAACTACCAAAGTTGAGAGAACTGATAATGTCAAATGCCTCAGGTTCAATGTGAAATATCATTCTAAGGATTAGCTAAAACATTTTTATGCGAGGATTTCACGAATTTATTTCTTGCAGGACGAACAGTTTTGCCATACATGACACCTGAGCATATCACCTACGAGAGGAACCAGTCGTTCCACAGTAAATAATTTAGTGGAACTCTACAAGTTTTCATTCAATCTTGGAGAATTGATACTTAGTTGAGCATCAGTCTGATGAAGGAAGCGCTAAGAAGAAAGATAATAGGAAGAAAAAAACCAAGGATGTCTTTAGTTGCTTCATTATTCATTCCCAGGTTTCCAATAAATTAGGTTAAGCAATATTAATAAAGGTTCCACAGGAAACTTGCGTGGAGTGTTTACGTCTCAAGTTAAGCCTGTACTTACATTAATCATTATACACAAGTAGGAGATAAGTATGGACATTGATAGGTAGAAAAGAGAGTCAATGTTTTTACCATCCCCAAATTTTGCCAATTCTGAATAAATGGAATAATGTTTTGGGTGTGAAATGTAGGAATTATTGTAGTTCAGCAGCTAATTACTTCAATTATATTTGAGAGGTGGAACTCTTTAGTTAAGCAGTCAGCTAGAAGGCTGCTGTCGCTGTTAGGTGCTTAATGTTACCATTGCGATGGGTAAGAGATGAAGGTCAATGCTACGAGAGGGAAATTGGTAATTTTCTCAATAAATTGCATTACTCAAACTAAACTTGCATCAAGCGGGCACGAATGTCACAGGTGAAACTTTCAATTATTGCCCCAGAGTCCGCGTTTTCATTATCAATCTTTAAACACAGGAGTGAAGATTAAAGAAAATGAATGCAGATTTTTCAAATAAGTTTAAAAGGTTAGTATTCACAAAAAGGATGATACAAATTACAGGGAAGCAAAATAAAGTTCCACAGAATTTATATATATATATATATATATATATATATATATATATATATAAATAAATATATATATATATATATATATATATATATATATATATATATATATATATATATATATATATATATATATATATATATATATGCAAAATCACAAACACGAAATCCCGCCAAACGGCGAATAAATACTCATATATACAGAAACATATATAAGGAAAAGGGATAGGAACACGTATAAAGGACGAACACAATAGAGGTGGGGAAGGCGGAATCGAACGGATCCTTTGGTGGGTGAAACAGCCCCCTGACGCCATCTCTTGGCTAAAGAATCGGGGCGCTTGGCGACATATAAGACCCACGGATCTCAGGGTAAATTACATATCCTCGATAGCTCAAGTGGTTAAGAGTATCCGCCCGGCAAGTGGAAAGATCCGGTGTTCGAGTCCCGGTTGAGGAAATATTTTTACTCTTGTGATCCGTTCGATTCCGCCTTCCCCACCTTTATTGTGTTCGTCCTTTATACGTGTTCCTATCCCTTTTCCTTATATATGTTTCTGTATATATATATATATATATATATATATATATATATATATATATATATATACATATATACATACATACATACAGGTACATGCATACATGCATACAATAACGAACACATTCGTTAGGGATTTGGCTTTTTATGATTCAGAAATACTGTATATTGACAAAATGAAATAAGCGTAGTTCGTTAAATTGCTGATATGGATAAGCTTGGAATTCATGAGGAAAAAATCACTCTAGGAAAAAATAAAAAAGAGAAATGGCAAGTGGTATGGAGAGGAATAAAAGTTTTCGGGGAACTCAGAAAGCGATATAAATTGGATAGAGGAGATAGCGAGAGTTATTGGAATGGTGCACCAGACCAAAGAGAAATAAATAGGAAATCAAAGTGAAAAGATGAAGAGATTTGGATTTTTAGGCGATATTAAGAATGTTGTGGGAAAACTCTAGCCAGGAATAATAAATTGTTAAATATGCCTCTTTGTAAAGGACTTCTTTTGCTGAGTTTTCTGTGCTTGCGTAACATGCTCACTAAAGTGTGTCAGTATTACCTTAGACCGTCCAAAATTTTCTCCATATTTATATCTACCATATTTTTTTCTACGATGGTAAATTTATTCGTAATATTCTCATTAGAATAAATCAAAACAGTATCGTTGAAATATTTTAACTTATTCTTAAGTCAAAATTGTCCCGTAACTATGTCAAACGCAACTATTGCGGAGTTTCTTCCCCCGGCGTAAGGTATTTCTCTTTCAGGCGCAAGAGGGACTCAGCTGTAACAGCCGGACTAAACTGTCTTCCACCGGCTTATAGTGTTATATGGCAGCAACTTAGTGCATTCAGATACGCCTCGACTTTCGCATGAGATTCCCTAATTACATTGCTAGCGAGTCTCATCTCGTTTAAAAATTACATTTTAGCTGAAGGTGCTACAATTATAAATGAGAATAGATCATCAAAATACACAATACTGTTAAAGAGTTTTCTTACCGTGAAATATGTAACCCATTAGTACGTACGTTGATCATCACCCGAATGAAACCGCTTAAAAGTGTCAAGTTTGTAGCATATAGAGATCACTGTTTTTCTACTGTCTAACAACTGTAATACCGCAAACTCGTACCCAACACATCTCTCTGAAATTGCAACATTAACTGCGAAAACACTCTTATGGCCATGTCAACATGGCCACTCGGTGCTTATTAGGCTACTTTGGGAAAATTATCTTCCACAGCCGGCAGGCACGCACCACACATTTTCGCCGGCTGGGTTGAAGGGTAGGTTGTTCCCCGTTCAATTCCCAGTCAATGAGCACCTCATGCCGTTTCGACTGTAAGGCGCCCCCTCGACAAGGCGCCGTTCTAACAATTTGCAGTAATGGAATCGGCACCTCGGGCCCTCGCATCAATTCATTTAAGTAACTGGTATCCCTAAATGAATTCTAAGGCCTTCCGATCCAAAAAAAATGAAATGGATGCATGTTATACATGCTGGTACATACACACATATGTGAAGAAAGTGATGAAAGAACTGATTTTAATGAAAAATAAAAATGACCTTTTTTAGATAAACAGAAAGTTCATATTATCGTATTTTACTAATTGTATGAGAACTTTAGTTAATAGTAAAATTTTATCTTCCAGCGTACTTTGGTCTTTAAAAATATCGAAATTCATTTAGTATAATCACTCATGTTTGTTTCGAATATTACAAATTTGAAGAGGCATAACAGTCTAGTGGGTAGAGCATCGGGTTTCCGGTCAAGGGTTCTCTTATTCAATCTCTGGCGACTTTTAATACCCTCAGCTTCATTCAAGCTCTTCTGATTTTTCGGGAACTGTTTCCCTTTGTGGGCAACCAAGGTGGGCTCAAGTATCCATCTAATATCTTAGGATTTCATAAGGAGTTGGGTTTAGTATTTGGTGAAATCTACCTTCAAACAAGCCTTGGGTTCATTATTATGACTTAGATCCAAGATTTTGATAACTTCAGAGTAAATTTTATTCACCGCACAAAATAACCGCCAATTTAATGTCCTCCGAGCGGGGACTCCGTTTTAAGTGCGATTTGGAGATCACTTCACGAAGCCATGCGTCCTGGATTGCTCAATCACTGGACTTGGTCATTTCCCGACATCCCGACATCGACGTTTGGCACATCAGCTATAAAATGTACACCACGATTGAGACCAAATTATTTTTTCATTCAAAATATTTTGAAATAGGAAAGGAGATTATTCAAAGAAGGATTTCTCCTCGGATTGCGGAGGGCTATAAACTGTGCCCAAAAATAACCAAAGGCTGCACTTTTGATGAAGTAAATAATGTAAGGATCTGAGAAAATGTAAAAACTAAAACTTACTGACCACCGCTGGTAAGTCCAAGATTGAACAAGGCGTATCCATAAGATAACGATTAAATAAACAGTAGTATGAAAGACAACTTTTTGAAAATTTTGCTTGCTTAGCTGGTAACTCACTCTGACTCAATTAGTGTCATCAGAAAAGTATTTTATAATAATACTTTCTCTAAAGACCTACTTTATATCTGTCAATAAATGACTTCCAGGGAAGATGAAAATTTTCTTGCCAGATCAAAAATCCAAGGGAGCCCTAAAAAGCCTTTATCAAGCGTAACATTTTCTGGAATCGATATTACTGATGCTTAATATTGTTTGTATGGTACAGATTCAGCACATGTAAGAGAAGAAGAGGATAGAACCATATGGAGAACTCTAGGGTTAAGAAGAAATTGATAGATTGGACACACATTGAGGCACATTGGAGTGATTAGGGATATAATAGAAGGAAAAATAGAAGGGAAGTAAAATGCTACTGCTAACTCGAGTAACTCCATGAGCTGGACTGGTCATTGACGACATCCATGTTTGTTTGTTTTTGTAGTTTGTTTTTTAATCAATTGAAAGTTTGAGTGAGTAATCCATTGAAGCATGCCCGTCAACTTCTATATTTGTCGAAAAGTTCCGTGCGTGTGAGCGTTTGAATCAAGCCACATTGCCTCACACTCTTCTCTTTTTCGGTACCTGTAGTATTTTAATAGCCTCGCGGGCACCGCTTCCCAAATTTTTTCCTTACACACTTCTAAAAATATTACTCCTTCGTTCAATTCGATGATGCCCTATTGCGGAGGAACAAATGTAAACAAACAAATTTTTGCGTAGTAAATTTATTTTTGAAAATATAGGTTGAGGTTTTTTGGAATAAAGTTGGTTACTCGGCTACCGCTCCCTCCGTAATTCCACTATTCCCTTCATTTCCCATTATTCCTATACCTCCTCGCATTGCTCCATAATCGATTGGGACACGCAAACCAAGACAACATTCCCTATCCAAATGTTGTCAATATGTCCTCTTCCATAAGAAATATACCAGAAATGATTATATTGGGTAAAAAATCTCGTGTTTTTGATCTCGTGATTTCAAATGAAACTTTCCTTTTGAGGCCCTCTCAACAGGTTTTCGTCGTTTTTTAAAATGATTTCCCTTGAATGGTTTTTTGCGACACCATACTATTGAGATTTTATGAATATGAAAGGCGAGTAACTATTAGCGCGTCATAAAATATTATGCCTCATATTTTTATCCTAAATTGCGCACAGTGAAAGGTTTAAAGCCGCAAGCGGTCCGACTGAAGTGTCGTATTTCTGGAGAACTTAAAAAAGTTCTATTATTCTGACAAACTTTGAAAAGTTCTATTGTTCTGAATATTTTGGCAGAAAAAGAATTAATTTGAAACAAACTTAAACTCGAAATTATGCCATAGGCTTTGTCTCGTTATTGTTTCGTTCCTTGATGCTCTTGAGGATTCGGTCTCGTTCAAAGGGACATTCTTTAGGGCCGCAATTAAACAGCGAACGAGATTCACCAAAACCCATCCACCTTCATATTCATCATAACCGAAAAATGATATTAGTTTCACTGCAACATTTTCGAACAGATATTTTCCGGAACGCTAGCCATACTAGTGTTGCATAATTTTCTTCTCAATAATTTATTCTGCAAAGATTAAATGTCACACTATATTGTTACCTCAATCTTTGTCCTCTATGAGGCAAAAGTTTCAATGGCTCGTCTCCGGTACGATGCCAGCGGCAGTCGTAGATATTTGAAACATGCTCATTTGAAACATGCTATAATGGGCATAGCCTGACTATAAAAGCCTTGAGATTACGTGAATTTACCGCCGACCGTGATCCAACAGCTAAGAATTGAATGAAGAAGGTCATATTAAAAAACTGGAAAAGATGCAAAGAAAGGCTGCCCGATATGTACTGGGGAAGCATAGGAGGATGGAGAGTGTGTCTGACATGCTAAAAACGCTGGGCTGGGAACCTCTAGAATCTAGAAGAAAAGTAAGCAGACTTTGTGGAATGTTCCGAATTTTGAAGGGGGAGAAAGCTTGGGCAGATCTTAGGAAAGAGGCGGGGAACCCAAATTTTATAGGCAGAAATGATCACAAATTTAAGATAAAATGCCGGGCACAGAGGACAAATAAAAAAAAATTTTCTTTTCTAAATAGAACAATTGTTGAGTGGAACACCTTACCTGCAAAAATATTCGAGCCCTTTCCTAACAGAGTGTATACTTTTAAGAATATATGTAAGGTATATATGTAAAAATTTGATTTATGTGTGGTGTATGGTATTATATGTTATAGTTTAATTTTTTTATGTATCTTTTTTTTCTTGCTGATTAATGGTTGTAAATGGGATGAGGATTCACTTGTTTTGTTAAAGAGATTTGAGTTTGTCTGGTTTTATGTATTATCTTTTGCAATTATTTGGGACTTGTGTGCCATCTGACAATGTCTATTAGCACATGTGTATTTTTAATAATAATAATAATTATTATCAGTCAATTTCCCTTTCACTCTCCTCTCCCAAACCTCTTCTCTCCCTATCAATGCTGTTTTCTTCAACTCACTCATTCACTTTAACCTTATAGTTAAGAGTACTTCGTAAATTCAGGGCGCTGACTAGGGTCGCTTTGTGAGCAAAATACGCCAATGAAGAAAGAAAAAAATAGGTCACGAGGGGTAGTAAACGACATTAAAGCTTGGAATGAAATGAAATAATTTACTTTGTAATTCCACACACTTTATTTCATTTAATTCCCATCACAGGGCATTGTGTTTTATAAAGGGCTGTAACAAGTAAACCCTCTTTATCAATTTGAAACATGTTCAATCCGCCAAAAGCTGCTCCTGATGATTAAAAACCCATTCACCAAAGATGTTTCTCGACTTCGAGGAAAATGAATAAGTCAAATATGGCTATGCCTTGGCTGTAGGAAGAACAGGTACCACAACTCAAACTGATGCCTGCGATTTAATCGCGATGTCGCGGAAGTTTTAGTGGGAATCGTTGAAACAGTCAAACTAAGCATGGTTACCTTTGCAACGGTTGCCATTGACGGAATTCTGGAGCCAGATCGATAAAAGACTCGTCACCTCGTATGCATTAGATGCAAGAGCGAAGATGAGTCGAAGTATTACGAAGAAATCACTCAACAGTTACTTAGGAGAAGATTAATTAGTGTTTGCAAAAGTCATTAATGAGTGATTTGGAATCATTGATACAGTGGTTTCATTCAACAAGGATTGCTTACTATGATTGGTGGATAAGATATCTAACAGTGTCAATTGGAAACATTTAATGACTATTTTATAGGCTTAATTCTGAGGAATTTGACGTTTTTTGGAAACCTGAGTGTATTTGAGTCTCCATATGAGTAAAATGTGAATGAAGGATCGGAACAAAAGAGACGGATAGGGGGTGTGAGAGAGGGGATGAAATTATCACCCATTAATTTTAATATATAATTAGAGAGAGTAGTGAAATAGGGAGAGGTACTGGTAAAAGAGGGTAAAGAAGTTGAAGAACAACCGATCAAGATAAATTTCAGGATGATCAAGTTTTAGTTGATAAGTCCGAGAAAGACTTTCAATAATTATTGAACACAGAAATAACACGCCAGGTATATTAATGAGATGTAATGAATAATAACTAAAGGTAACTATAATATCAACGTATAGGGAAGCAAGCTAAAGCATTGTCATGGAAAGGCATTACCTGAAGCAGATCAATTCATCTGTGATGGAAGTTGTTTAAACGGGGGTGCACGATATGTCAGGGTATTAAAAGACGAATTCGTGAGATAGAGAAGCTTTTACATTGAGAAGGGAGTTGATCACAAAGGCCTTAAGTTATGACGAAAATATGTTACTTGAAATGGAGTCTGATTTTGTGTGTGGCAATGAATATGGGTCGGGTTTGCAAAAGGGTGAGGATCGACTGGAGGTTTTTGAAACGCGAGTGCAGGAAAAAAATAAAAGAGATGGAAAATCAACGGGGAAGTGTATGTTACGAGATGAGAAAAGGTTCTTGGGATAAATTTGAAGCCGAGAAGTTGTTTTGATTAACGATGGAATGTTGAAGAGTAAGAGACATGGTAAGAGTAAGCCCTGTAGATTGAGGAAAATATTGTTGTTGATATAGATATGGAAATCGTTGGACTAAATTAATGAGAAAAAAAGTGCTTGGTGCTTTCTTAGCGTGGGGGGTTTACGATGTTTAGGGACTTGTTAGGCGGGAATTATAACTAAAACTTTAGTAAGTGGCTGTCTCCATTAACAACCTTACTTGATTGATAGATCACTGATTGATTAAATAAAAATTCTGGCTATAATCTATTTGCAATATTATGACGGTAATTTAATAAATAAGTTACTAAATTCGATAGAGGTGGAGGAACTAATAATCAAAGCAAATTCCTGACATTTTTATCAATTTCAGATTATTACTTTTTTCTTATTCAAATTTCAACAACTATAATAGAAAGTGACGTATTTTACGTATACATTTCATATTTTTTCATCAAAACGTTTTTTTCCCCTAAAATTTTTATTTGATTGAGAAGTTTGACGAGTATTAGAGGATGAGTAAACGATAAACGCATTCTAGTGTCGATCTCTTATAAAGAGAATAAAAACGAATTTCTACAAGAAATAAGAAAATATTTCTCTGACTATAATTTTGGATGATTGAACAGAAAGTGCAATTGAGATATTTATTTTCTCAATTTCTCCATAAAAACTTATTAAAATACCAACCCAAAGCTCAGGAGTTGAGGAGTTGTCCTAAAAATTGAATTTTTGCTCAACAGCTATCTTATTGTGTTCAGTAACTAACAACAAGTATTTTTACAAAACTATTTGCCTACAAATGAATGTGTGAAACATTTACTGTATATTGAATATATTGTCCCACACATAGGCACCTTGTACTATCTCCTCGACAATTCTTTAGTAATAAATCAGATTATATCGATGAAGAATGGTATTAATAAAAGTAAGTACAAATTGATCAACTCGGTTGCTGATACAAGGGCATTTATCGCAGAACCGAAAGTGACACTTAAGATCAAGTACAATGTATCATACCTAAACAGATCTACCGTAATTCTAACGTTCAGGAAAAAATGACGCTATCACGAAATGCTTTTGCCTTAGTTATGATCAACCAGGATCCCTCCGACCATCCATAAAACTATCCCTTTGGTTATTCAGCTCACTACTCACCACATTGCTCATCACTTACAAAACTGTATGTTGTAAGAAATTCGCACGTCAGATTAGAGTGTCATGTTCCTTTCTACGTGCCGACTACGGTTTACCAGTTAAAAAAACACAGAATATCGACCCCAATACGCCAGGTCAATAGGAAAATCCTCTGCACAATAAACTACTCTCTCATTCCTGGTCCGTTTAGATGATTATTTAACATTATTAATTCATCTCATCTTGATATTACTTGATAGTCTACTGTTTCAGTTAAGTAATTCCCTCTCCTATCCCTCATGAATAGTACTTCATCGTTGAATTCCTATTCGTCCATTTTACTTTTTAAATCCCTCTTCACACGTGAGACATCAGAAATGTAATCAATATACGCCTGTTATCCTGCTTCATCAAACAATTATCAGATTCGTGCAAAACCACTATCCTTACCTAAGATTTCACTTGTACGTCCATTTTCTAAACCTTCTAATTTAGCGTCCCTGTCACCTATGTCCTCCAGCTCGTCAGAGCTTCATTGCGTAATGCAATTCTCATCATTCATACCATTCATAAACTGATGCCATCTTACTGATTTGACCGCTTTGGATCAAGACATTCCGAGATAGGTAACCTGTTCCACCTGCTCTAGATTTTTCCTCCTATTTTAACGTTTACATTTAGCTTTCCGCTCATTCAAAAATCGCATTGCCTCTCAATTAACAGAGGAGATGCCGAAAAGGCTGTTATATCGGAATCATCTGTTAATGAGCATAGAAATACAGAGGCGTTACATCGTACAATCCATTCACTTTGACCGGGACGCGAAAACGGATCCCCTCGGATTTTTTCTGAAATTGGTCACATCATGAAATGATATTGCGTCTATCCGAATCACTTCTAAAAATATCATTGAATCATTTCGACGTAGGGTGAAGAGTCGGAAGTTTGTCCTTGTGAGGTTCTCATTCGATCTCACTCCTTCCAAAAAGTTTGCTGCCTAAAATATTTTCTTTATCACTTTCCATCTTCTAAGCTAATGACTCCGCAATAGTGGTGCACAGGGTCGTTGGCCGCGTTAAACATGGACACGCGGGAGGATCCAGTTTGAATATGTGCCTTTCGACTATGGATAATTCGGTTTATCAATTTAGCCCTAGATTTCTGCCAGGTGGTTGGCGTCGTAAGCCTACTCGTTCTCTATTTGATGTCTCGGAGGACAATATCCCAATTATTTCCCATTTCCGAAGTGATGTCCTTTTCCCATCAGATTCCCAGAGGTTTTTCCTGAATAATTGGTTTCCAGTCAGCAAATTCCCCTTTTAAGATCATACAGCGCGTTTTTTTTCGTTGACAAAAAATCCGCAGCCGATGAATGTTTTGAACGCTTGGCGTACTCTCTGAAACTCATCGGGGTCTTTGATGACTGGTGTGATATCATCTGCGAACGCCGTGCCCATTCAGTGCTGCCTCCGCCCCCCCCGCCCCCCGCCCGGTCCTGACTCCGATCCCTCTCGCATTGAGTGCGGATGGAACGCGCAATGGCGAAGAGGGTCATCCCTCGGGGGCATCCCTCTCCGATGGAATCCCGCATCTGAAAGGTGCTGGAAATATCCCGGGCAACCCTCCCAAGCGCACGAATTTCGGTATAGATGGTGGAAACCATTCGCGTGAAGTGGTCTGGGATGGACATCTTTTTTTAAAGTAATATAGAATTCACTCAACACGTATATGTCCTATGCTTTCTCCAAATCCTTTGCCAAGAGTGTCAAAAAAACTCTTGATATAAATGTCTACTGACAGTATCGCCTTTCTTAATAGCAGATTCGTACCTAATATACGTATTTTGCGATGGATAAACCATGCATTTGAAACATAATATAATGACGTCTGTAAAGAACTCAGGGCTATGTATGTATGGTTAGGCATTGGCAACAATTTTATAATTGCCATCAATGAGAACAATGGGCCTAAAGTATTTGAACCGTTTTCGAGTCGATATTTCTGGTATCTAACACTGCTAGAGATTTATATGCATGCATGCCACTATGCATCTTCATTCCAGTGGCACTAATTCTCATCCTCCCGGAAAAATGTTACCATTTTCCCAATTGTTTTTTAGAGTCTGAAAGATTTTTCAATCCCTCGTCCCTCTCCGCGGGGGGAAATTCCTGCTACCTGCAACGTTGGGTCGAATTCCCTTCCTTTTACTGTCTCTTTGGGGGGTTGAGTGTTTTGTGGTGCATTTTCATGTGGTAGTGATGTTTCACATTCTTGCTTGTTGTGTCCTGGCTTGCGTGTTTTAGGATGGCTTTCGTGCTGTATCCTGGGGTGCAGTTTTTTGTTGTTTGGCGGTGTATGTGTTTGCATGAGTATTGGATGGAGGGAGTTTTGCATGAGTGTGTGCGCTGCTGGGGTGTAATTTTCCGTGTTGTTTTTTGCATGTGGTATTTTTCGTTTTTACGGTTGGTGACCTAACACCCCCCGCCACACGCCCTTGCGGCGGCTTGCGGGGTATTATGTAGATGTAGATGTAGATGTAGATTTTTCCATGTGGCCTTATAGCCGCCACCGGAAGCTTCACTTTCCCTTATTATAAACACCTCGTAGTCTCTTGCCATGCGTCCGTTGTTCTCTGCTGCTCCAGCGTGGAGAGGGGTATCGTTAATGGAAACTTTACCAGGTTTAATTGGCGATGTAGCGTTGAAGACTGTCATAGAGGGAAGACCGTACACAAGTTAGCCAGAGGTAGATACGAATAATAGATACGTTCGAAAAGAATGCTACGAAGAAATGGAAAGTATGCGAAATTGGAGAGCAGTTGAATGTACTTGGAGTCTCAGTTTTTATCTTGTTGGACGAATTTAAGAAATCAAGGCCATTTTTTTCTCGATCCATTTCAAATCTATCTTAAATGGTGGACCAGAAGCAATTGACTTTATGGAAGAATGATCGTATTCATGAGATAGAAGTCGCTATCTGCATCTCTGTTTTTGATCATTCGCCCTATATTTGTATAATCATCCCGAAAAGAATATTACTCTAAGAGTCCGGCTAATAGTTATACACCACTTACTTGGGAGACATTCAGAGTAAAATGCAAAATGAAAATTCGGTTTTATTTCGGGAGTACGTGTATTGGAAAAACTATGCGATTATCCCAAAGATAAAACAAAATCGACAACAGTCGGCGGTCTATGCATCACAAAACGTATGCTACTCTTTATTTCATGTCACTAAACAAAGCAAAAGTAATTTATCTTTACTCCTCAAAGACAGTATTCAATTAATGACACCTGTTAATTATCGTTGACTCATATTGTCATTTCCCATGGCTATGAAATCGTGCAAACGAATCGCTGATTATTTGAAAACAATTAATAATACTTAACTTATCATTAGTATTGAAACTCTGATGCAGACAAAAGCCATAAACCCGAAGATAGGTTTGGTAGATGATGGCAGAGTTCATTCAATACTAAACCCAATGGCACGTAAAATTCACACATCAGGGTGTGGGGGACATCTCGTGTTTTGAAATTATTGGGGTTTGCACTTGAACCAGAAAATTCATCTATTTGAAAAATAATCGATACACTATGCCCAAAATCTTTGAAGATTAACTGCGAGGAATACCTCTAATCTGTATAACGGTAACTATATATTTCTAAATGTACTACGAAGCAATACATAAAATAGTATAAATACTTTTATGAAAACCAACATATTAACACTGTACCAACCCCTTGACAATATATTACGGTCTCTTCTCAGAGTAAGATAGGCGTGAATATGTAGAGAGTAGAAAACCGAAGTAACAATGAGTCAAAGTAAAATAAATAAATGTAAAATGCACTCTAAATAATAAAGTTTTTGTAAATCGGCAGCTTAATCTGGTCCATAAGAATATGAATGGAATTAGGACGACTGCTATGCACAAAACTCGAAATTTTCAATTGAATATTTATTGGAATACTATAGATTTTATTCAGTGTTAGGTGTTTTCTCCACGCAAGGTGTA
This sequence comes from Hetaerina americana, assembly GCF_022747635.1. NCBI lineage: Eukaryota > Metazoa > Arthropoda > Insecta > Odonata > Calopterygidae > Hetaerina > Hetaerina americana. The sequence continues at coordinate 12,190,643 of NW_027287538.1, read as the reverse complement.
TTTCAGAACCACAATGAATACAAAGGTTATAGTCGTAATAGTAAAACAACTGTCATTTTTCAAAATCCAGTTTCCAGTTCACTTCGCTTTACACATTGTCTTACTTCGTGTGTTTTGGAAAACATATGAGTGAGTCTTATGAATATTTACCGATACAATTCTCCATTGCTTCTCTCGCCTGAAAAAATCTCTACAGAAGAAAGAAATGGATTCGAAGCGGCAAAGAGACCCCACCTGCTCCACCTAGCGGAAGTTCAAGGCACTGCAACGAACGAAGAGTTAAAAAGGCACGCTAAGCCGGTGTACCACGATCAGACCTTAGCTCACAGATATTTCGCAATTAAATATGAATCCCCATTTTTAGTGTAAGAAACGTCAATTTCACAGAATATTTTCAAATCGGTCGTACATGGTGTCACTCTTAATTCGAATTATTCTCATGAATGCAGAGTTTTTTTTGGTGTAATGTTTTTGAACAATGATAAAGTTCTATGCGATTACAATCACATACGTAACTTTAAGTCACTGAAAAGAAATATCAACCTATTTTGAAAACTTCGACATCAAAAGATTAAATTATATGTTCCCCATTCCCCTTGCGTAGTGTTATATTTTTATCACAAATGGTAAATGTTGAATAGCAGTAACACATTTTAAGATCTCGTTGATCAACGTGACTACAATAATGCATTGCAGAAAATTACTGTTCAATGAGCTTGACAAGAGTCCCTACTAATGATCGATTCGGAGACGAAGAACGGAAGTGATCAATTGAAATTCCGATCTTCCTTCTAGGCTCTGTAGACGTGTTTGAGCGAGGGTCAAAAAGAGTAATATATTTGAGTTCGTAAACGAAGCCAAAAGTTTTAGCAAACAAACTTTAAAGTGGTCTGAAAAATAGCTATTAATACTAATAAGAAGTTTAGGTCTGAGACGCGAGAATTAATTTAACTCTTCAGACGCAGAAAATGCACATTCATGACACTTTCCTAACAACTTTTCTTTTTACTAGATATTTCCCTCAGCAAGGGTTTCATGTCATTTCTCCTACATTGGTCATAGTAAAGTTCAATGTTTACCAATACCATGCCTATCAACCTTCACGGGTTTTATGAATTACTGTAACAAAAGTTGTTTCAATTAGTATTGAAAATTATGGGAATCCATAATAATGTAATATAGGTATAATTCAGGAAACACCATCATCGGTCAATAACGTGAGTTGAAGATGCACAGTCTCATAGAACTTCAAACTTTGAACTTGGCTTTTACCGTGCATGGTAAACGCAAAGAAACAGAAGGTTAACTTCCTTATTAAATCAATGGTGACGAAACGTTTTCCTCTTGCTGGATTAAACGCTCGAGGAAAGATTTCAGGGAATATTTCAAAAGGTTGTCGCGTCGCTGGCGTCCGGGGTTGGCTGTGCGACCCGCCCCGAAACGCGAGAGCGAGTGAGCATTCTGCCCAGGCAAGGGCTGGGTTTGCTGGAGAAAATAAACTTCCCTGCCGCTCCGTTGATTACCCCGAAGGGCGTTTATTCCGTCCAGTACAGGATTACAGTAAAGGGGACTTTCTCCCAGGGAGAAGGTCGAGTGTCGTTTGCCTGAAGGGCGCGTGGAGTCCGGTGCAGCTCCAGCAGCTGGATGGCGGCCGGGGTCCTGTCCGGCTTCTGGCTGGTCGCGGGAGCCCGACGGTCCGGCGAGCCAAATAGGGGCAGCCTCGGCACCTCTGCGTAGGGCGTCCTTGGAGAGTCCAGGGGCCGGAGGCGGTACTGCGGGGTGGGCGGCGTCAGGAGACTCAGCACCGGCCACGTAGGAAGGGCGGCCTCGGCCAACCAGGTCCGGTAGTCCTCGCGGGTCGGCGATGATCCCGGGGTTGTCGTCGGAGGTGCTGGTGGTCGAGTGTCGGAGCGGCGGGGCGGCGTCGCGGCGGGTCGGTCCTCCGTGCGGCGTCGAGCTCGGTTGGCGCTGGGAGGCGGCGCGGTGGACGCGGCATCCGTCCGGTTGCTTTGGTCCTGGTTGCCTCGAATTCCTCTTGAGGGGAGCGGAGTTGACCGAGGATGTGCTCTCTGCGGTCGCTTCCTCCAGAGGGGAGCGGAGTTGACCGAGGATGTTCTCTCTGCGGTCGCTTCCTCGAGAGGGGAGCGGAGTTGACCGAGGATGTTCTCTCTGCGGTCGCTTCCTCGAGAGGGGAGCGGAGTTGACCGAGGATGTGCTCTCTGCGGTCGCTTCCATCAGAGGGGAGCGGAGTTGACCGAGGATGTTCTCTCTGCGGTCTCTCCCTGATGGACTCCCACCTCCGACTCTGTCTGTTCGAGTTCAAGTTCAAGTTCAAAAGTTGTTTATTTATCCAAGTAGTTGTACAAAACAGTAACAATAATCAGTAATAACAATAATATAACAGATAATATAGGTAACAGTACAACTAACAAGGAAGCCCTGTTATAGGCACATGCCTCTTCAGGGACTAGAACCGCTGTGGAAAATGTCTTTGATCAGCGGTTGCAGAAAAGAAAAAAACACAAAATCCGGAACTCTTTTCTTCGGGGTAGCATAGGCCTGGCATTCGCCCGAGGCGAAGGGGAAACCCGAAAAACCCTCCGCAGGCCGCCAGAAGGACAGATTACAAGAAGAAGTGTGAACAACAATAACAATAATTGTCTAATGACAATAACAAAGTATAACAATAATTGTCTTATAGTCTTAGTTTTAGACGCACGTATCATATCACTGGCACTTGTTGTGAAAGAGCTTGAGGGTCCACATCTTTGTTCTTTTTCTTTCTTCGAGTCTTCTTCTCGAAGAGGGGGTAGTCTTCGCTGGGGCGTAGCGTAACTGGAACCGGCAGGAGTCTCCGTTGAGGTGGAAGTTCTGCCTCCGGGTAGTACAGACGAAGTTGCTGTCGGATGATGCATGCTGGCGAGAGAAGTTTCTGTATGGGGCGTTTCCATAGCACAGAAGGGGTGCACTGCAGAATGTCTTCCAGTAGGTCAGGATTGTACATGGCCATTCTGTTTGCAGTCCGTGCCCGAAGGCGGCATAACCTGTGAAGGAGAGGTTCAGTATTAGCTATTTTGTGGATTTCTGAGCTGGGAGACATGGGTGGCAGAAGGTGCAGCTGCCTCAGTATCCTCCTCTCCAGGGCGGCCCAGACGTTGAGGCTGTTATTATAAGGTAAGATCGCGAGTGCGGCGTACTCCATGACAGGGCGTATAAAGGCCCTGTACAGGACCAAGCCACACTCGATTGAGACCCCTTTACCCCTTGCCCGAACCGCCCGCAAGAGGCCACTTCGACGGCTGCATCTCGCCCACACGTCTTGTATGTGTGTGTTAAATGTTAGATGTTTATCTAGGGTGACCCCTAGATATTTTACAGAAACAGATGGTTGGATCCGGTGCTGCCAAAGCTCAATTGAGGGTTGTGGCAGCCCGCGCATCCTGTGGTCCTGGTAACTTTTGAAAATGAGAAAGGTGGACTTGTTTGGGTTCGGTCTCAATCTCCATTTTTGGAACCAATCTTCTAGAAGCCTGGCCTGTTTTTGCAAGCAGGCCACCGCCCTTCCTTGGTTTCCGGCTGTCGTCCAGATAGCGGTGTCGTCTGCATATTGAGCTGTGGTGATTGTTCGCCGTTGTGCCGTATCCGATGGCATGTCCCAGCAGTATGCCGAGAAGAGCAGGGGAGACAATACAGTGCCTTGGGGCACACCAGCTGTTGGGTGGAACGGGGTGGAAGTAGATTGGCCAACTTTGACCCTGGCAATTCGATCTGAAAGAAAAGAGTTGATCAGTTGGATCAGGGATGGCGAGATCCCTGGCATCTGCGATAGCTTGTACAAAAGCCCTCTGTGCCAGACGTGGTCAAAGGCCCTTTCTATATCCAGAAAGAGGGCCGCCACGTGCTTCCTCTGGTTAATTGCCTCCGAAGCTTCCGTGGTAAGAAGTGCAAGGGGATCGATGGTGGACCTTCCAGGGCGGAAACCGTGCTGGTGCTGCGGCAGGATACCCTTGCTTTCGAAGGAGGTGGTCATTCTTCTCACTAGGATCCGCTCAAACCACTTGCCTAGGTTACTTGTTAGGCTTATGGGTCTATAATTGTCTGCCTTCTTGTGGTCCTTTCCCGCTTTCGGTAGCATGACGATGGTCATTCTTCTCCATTTTTTGGGATAGTAACCCATGGTCACCATGCCGTTGAATATCCTCAGCAATGCTGGATAGCAGGATGGGGCATGTTTTAGTTGCCGACTGGTGATCCCGTCTTCACCTGGAGCAGTGTTCTTCCATGGCCTAGCAAGTGTTAGGTCGTCGGAGTCAATGGTTCCCATTATATCATCCAGCTGTTGGTCATTGTTGAATGTGGGATGCAATGGGTAGGGTAAGGAATCCAGATGATCTTCCACCTTCCGGGCATGATCCTCGTCGAATAGGTTGTCTTCCATTGGTCGGTAAATGGTTTTCAGGACTCGGCGGAATTCTTTGGCCCTCTCTTCGGGAAGTGCAATGGGCGTTCCATCCGGTCCGATGAGGCTGACTGCTTCCCTTCTTTTTTGGCCTGATAGTACCTTGAATTTGTCCCAGAATTTTCCGCCGTCCCTGTAGTCAAGGGAATTGCATGTATTTTCCCACGCAACCTCTTTGAATTCGATGATCTTCCTCCGGATGATGGCGTTGGTCCTGTTCCACTCCGTTTTTAATGCGGGGTCCTTGGTTTTCACCCAGTCCCGATAGAGTTTGCGTTTATCTTTTATTAGTCCCACTATGTGCCGTGGTAGTGGTGGTCGTGCAGGGTTAATCTTCTTTATGGGGAAATCCTTTCTCGCCACCCTGAAGGCCTCTTCCACCGTATCTACGGCGTTGTCGATGTCGGACATCGATTTAGGGGTGCTGATACGTCCTGTGGCCTGATTGATTTTCTCGTCGAAGGCCGCCCAATCGACTTTAGAGTAGTCGGTTCTTAGGAGAAATGGTCTAAGCCTTCGGGTGATGGGAAAAAGGGGAAAGGAGAAAGGCATATGGTCAGAGGAAAGGCAGTCATCTACCGAGACGTCGCCGCAGAGATGGAGGATAGCAGGAGAAACTAAGGCATGATCTGGGAAGGAAGGACCTCTGCCGACAAAAGTTGGTGTTCTTATGTCAAGTCGGATCATGTTGTTGTTTTGTATGAGGTTCTCCAGTTCCTTTCCCTTGGTGTTGGTGACAACGTCCCGAAAAGAGTGATTGCGTGCGTTTAGGTCTCCAAGTATAATATAGGGTTCACTCATTGTGGTGATATAGTTGATGGCGTTGATTGGAAGACTGTCCTGCGTTCTTGAATATAGAACTCCTATGTTGACTCTTCTTTGATTGATGGATGTTTGTACGAGGACCCCCTCGTTGTTGTCTTCCATGGGCTCTGGGAATTGGAGTCTCTTCGCTGGGATGTCGTCACGGATAAGAAGTGTTACTCCTCCGGATTTCGGAGCCAACCGCGGGGTGCTGAATTCCTGGAAATTAGAAATGTTAAATTTTGAGTGTGGGTGCAGGTATGTCTCCACCAGCCCCATGATGGAGACTCCCTTTGACCCTATGTGTCCCATAATCAGCGGCTTCTTTTGCCGCACAGCACCCCGTATGTTGATGAAAGCAACCCTAGAGTACTTATCCATTATGCGGTCATAGATGCGTAGGAGACGCTGGGAAAGACCCGGTTCCCGGAGTACAGTGGTGTCACTGATACTCCCAGAACCGACTCTGCCGCCTCCCTGATGATCCTAGCAGTAAGTACCCGATTTGCTGGCTGGAGGTTGACGTGGATAAGCGTCAGCAGTCTGTTCGAGTCTCAGGCCCCTCCTTATATACCTGCCCTGGCCCGGGCGGTAGCCAATGGGCGAGCGCTGAGGGGACTCCGGGGGAGGGGAGACCACGTGACATTGTGACGTATCGCTCACATGCCCTGGCGGTAGCCAATGGGCGAGCGCTGAGGGGACTCCGGGGGAGGGGAGAACACGTGACTGTGTGACGTCGCGCTCGCCACGTAGCAGACTCTCCCCCTTTCGCATCGGAGCGCGGGTGGAGGGGAAGATTCTCCGCTGCCGGGAGATTTGAATTGTCTTCGCTCTGCGGAGCGGGCTTTGGCCACAGTAGGCGCACATCAAGGTTTATGTGATTTCTACTGATAAATACTCAGAATAAATTAATTGACTAAAAAGTGACCTTAATTTGTAACCTTCGCCATATTTTGGGGCAAAAAATCATGAAAATTGCATAGTATTGTATATAGTACGAACTCCTTAAACTAAAATACCACTTTCTCTCTTACGGAGATTATTTCGCGGATCAAACTCGAGTATTTAATAGTGGCATCCAGCCCGCGAGGCATTGCAATGGGGCTTCTGCCAATTTTAAATATTGGCCGTTTCTTAATATTCAATGAAGTATATGAGGGGCCATTGAAAGAACCTTCCAATGGCAATTAATCCACCTTAGGCCTTAGTACTAATTTTTTTCCTAAAATTATATCTTGATTGCTCTCATAATACCTCAAATAAATGAAGTATATGGTTTGCATAAAAAGTATTGGGAAAATTTTCGTATAGCTGATTTATTTGAGATATTGCTAAAATGCCTCAAAGTTCTTCAAAGTACATCCCTTGAACGTCGGCACACTTTCCCACGACTCGAATGCTCCCTGGTAGGCGTACTGCGGAAGGTCCTTAAGGGTACGCGTGTAAGCTATTTTGACGGTCCTTTGAGGAAGGATTTCACTTTTGAGAATAGGAAATAGTCTACTGGTGCCAAGCCGGGATTGTTTGGGGGTTGGGGAATCGCCGTGATGCCTTTAGAGAAGATTTTTGCAAGCAGACACTCGGCTCTGCTCTTGGTTCGAGATCATCGGAACGAGTTTAGCGCAGATCTGTCGCATTGCCAAATTTTCAGGGATAATGGTGTGTACTATCATCATATTAATGCCAATACGATCTGCGATCATTTACACTTTAACGCTTTACACTTCTACACTTTAACGATGGTCTGAATTTAGCACTTCACGTAAGAAAAATTGTTAGCGATACTTTTTTATAAAAATCTTGTAGTAATGAGCTAAGGCAATCAAACGGGACCGAGGGAAGTAGTACGTACAATGAGTGCATGCATCTTTGTTAACAGGTATAGATTCGCGGAGTTCTATGCCCGGAATTCTTAAATGTTCCACAAAATCTATAGATGGATGAGCAGTTGACAATAATTAGTCTACGTGTATTCTAAGGTTCAATAAATAGCAATATAATTGCGGACTATTCCGCCATTCTCAGAAAAAATATGCGTGAGAGAGAAAGCTCACTCAAAACCTGAGTGCACCTGATTTGTAAAGTGAACTGCAATAAACGCGTATATAAAATGTTTTCTAAACAGTTACAATTTTTATATCCAAGTTAAATTCCTTAACTTTGATAAAAAATATTTGGAAAACAGGCAAATTTTCTCCGATTTTTTTTTTTGCAAATTATAAAACATTATTTTTGGTTTTCGCCAAAATAAAATAAACGATAGGTCGTCTTATATTAAAATTTTGTCTGATAATTTCGACTTCGCTGAACTCTTCCGCCCGTAGCACTTGTTATCTGGCGCCGACTTCTTCCATCCCTCATTTAAAACTTAAAAGCACTCTTCTTCCGCGGATATTTCCTAATCTTCCATTTAGAAACCGCTTCTAGGTACCTGTTATATGTACAGTTTTCCTTCGGCACTTCCGTCACGTTCCCGACCTAGCAGCCCTTCGATCGTTCTCCCACTACCCCGGCACGTATTTTACTCACGTATGCTTTATATATATATGTATATATATATATATATATATATATATATATATATATATATATATATATATATATATATATGTATATATATATATATATAATTCGTCATTGGTGGAATGTGTAGGGTGTGCGGTGGAAACCAGGGGAGGCGGGGGCTGGAGGGAAGAGGGGCGTGGGTGGCGACGTGTGAAGTAATTCAAAAGGCCATAACTCGCGCGCTCCCTCGGACGTGTGGGACGATGCCCGGGGATATAAATATAAAAACTCGCTGACTTGGCCCTAGAGATGGTTTTATGGGAGGCAGGAAGGGGAAAAGGGGGAAGGAGCGAGGGGATTAGGGTGGAGGTAGCGGTGTTTTGGGTGGTGCGGGTGGGAAGGAGGGGGGTGGGTATGGGATATAGGTGGGTTGGTGGGGCGGGACCGAGGCAGAGGTATGTGAGATGGGCTGAGGGGCGGGGGGGGGAGGAGGAGCGCATATGGCGTGCGTGGGGAGGCGAGGAGACGATGTGAGGGGCAGCGGGACCGAGGGCGGTGCAGACTCGGGAGGAGAGAGATAAAGACTTTCCGAGTTCGGAGATGAGGTCCACGGGGGGGGAGAAATCTCCAAGCCCTCACCTCCCAACCACTTTTTTAACATTTGGCCTAGAAATGCTCTCATTCTCGACACCCCAGTTTCCGAGAACCCGCATGCATCGGTGGAATGCGACCAATCCACCCATATTTCGTCGAGAACCGTCAGCGCCGCAAGAGGAAAGTCGAAAGGGAAACATATTTAAAAACCCGCAAGTGTTTTTTTGCGATTCATATCGAAATATCTAAGCATGACTTTGACGAGACTGCAACAAGCTCAGAAACCCTTGATTTGAATAGTTACCACTTTGGCCAAGGACGCTTCACGTGGGAAGTCCGCGATAAATGATCTTATTGGCGAATATTCCGAGCTTCCAGCTTCATATAAAGAGTCACTCTTTCGAGGGGTTAAATATAGCTCTCGCCCCTCTAAGAGAAATATCTCTTTTCTAAAATATTAAATGTGGCTCTAAATCATTAAAAAATTAAAACTTTTTTCCGTATTATTTTCAGTTCTGACAAGATACAGATTTTACAATTATTGGTATGCATGTATACAGTTTGAAACTTTCATTACACAAATGTAAATCATAGAGAAAAGGATGATAATTAACGACAACAGTGTTTGAAGCCTTAAAAATACGCGTTTTAAGGGCTGACCGGGGCTACAGCAGCTAGGGGTACACCAAAGCGTCTGATGAAAGGACTCGAAGAATATACTAGCATGATTTAGAAAGGTAGGATTAAAAGTAATACGTGGGGGCAATCGTTGATCCCATTAATTTGCCATTGAAGTAGTATTTAAGTTTGCAACGACATAAAAATCCCGAATACATTGATAGAATTGACGTGGCTTTTCTTTAGATATTCCCATGGTGCGTCTTTTTCGAAACGACCTCATATTTAAAGATGATACCGGAAATCCGCTATGAATGTTTCTAATTAATATCTATTTTCACGTAAAATTTTTAATCAGAAAATAACAAAAAAGAAACCATCATCACAAAATTATTGGCAAAATTAACTTTATTTGTAAGGTAGTGAAAAAATTATCAATGTTTCCTTTTGCAATGATAAGACTATTTACCGATGCCCCTTCCTAAACCCAAACAGATCATCCCCTAGATAATCATTTGCCCTACTCTCTATCCATTTTTTGCGATCCTGAGAACAAATTTAGCTAGGTGGGATATCAAAATTAATATCCTTTAGTCCTCACATGATGTAGCCTTTACCTTTTTCGGAAGAAGAAATAAAACTGATTTCACAGTCTTCCGGCCAGATTCCTTCCTCATAGATACTACGAATCAGCCCATATAGCCTTTTCATCCCACGTTTTCTTAAACATTACAATAGCTCCGCGGGAATGTTAACCACCCCCACGGCCTTATTTAGTTTCATCTCCCATAACGCCCTTTCTATTTCATCACCTAGTATGCCTGGACCTAAGCTATCTTCCTCTACGTCATATTCTTTTTCAATGTCTAACTTTGTTGGTCGAAGTTCTTTACTATACAGTTCTTCTATATATTCCTTCCATCTCTCTTGGATTTTTCCTGCGTCAACTATTACCTTACCCGCCGTATCTCTAACTGTTAGCATAGATCTCCCTTTCTTACATCCCGATAAAGATTTAACTTTGCTGTACAGCGCACCAATTTCACCCTTCCTCTGCAGACTTTTCATAACCTCGCAATGCGTCCTCCGCCATGCTTCTTTTGCTTTATTTGTTGCCCGCCTCAATTTATTGTTTAACTCTTTGTACTTCACTTTGCCTAACTCTGCACTTAAATTCTTCCATTTTCTCCGCTCATCCATTTTGTAATCATCTCATCCGTAATCCATGGTTTCCTAGTCCTTTTCGCGTTAACGGTTTCAATAGTGTCTTTTGAGGCTTTAGACAACCCTTTCTTGATACTTTCCCATTTTTCTTCGATGGGATTTAGCTCTTTACCACCCTCCATGATTTCCTCTAGCTCCTTCTGGTACTCCTTCCTTTTCAAACCATTTAACGCTTCTACATTCGATTTTCTAACCCGCCGCCCCTGGCTTATCTTTTTAAATGGACGCTACATTTCATAACCTTTAAATTGTGGTCAGAGTCCACATCCACTCCCGGGAAGCAGTACGAATTTATCACACTATTCCTACACCTGTGTCTAACCTGGATATATACTAGCTGATATCTTTCTGAGTCACCTGGCATTTTCCATGTATAACTGCATCTTTAGTGGTGTCTAACCCAAGTGTTGGTGATGACTAACCCCTGTCCCCTACAGAACTCAACTGCTTTCTCCCCGCGGTCATTCCTCGTGCCTAAACCGTAGTCCACCACCTCATCACCATCTCTTCCTTCGCCTACCGTCGCATTTCAATCCCCAATCACTATCAAATGTATCCCTGAAGGAACACACGCGATTATGCCCTCTAACTGATCGGATAACCTATCGAGCTCTTCTTCCTTATGGTTGCTCGGTGGCATGTACACTGGAATAATAACCAAGTTGGTCGGTCCTGCTTTTATCTCTACTAGTAATAATCAATCCGTTACCTGCTCTATGTTGACTACGCTTCTTCCTACCTCTTCATATAACACTATTACAGCCCCTCGTTGGCTCTCGTCCCCGCCGCTGTGTAGTATTCTATAATTATCACTCCAGTAATACCCGCCATCCTTCCAAATCACCTCGCATAGACCTAAAATATCTATTTTTCCCCTTTCCATCTTTCGCTTAACATTCTCCAGTTTATCTGTCTTCATCATTGTCCTAACAATCCACGTTCCTATTTTAACTAATTTGGTCTTCTTGTCCTGCGTCTTCTGTCGTGCTGTTGCCGGTTTTCCCTTGCAAGGGTTTCGTGGGATAACGACCGCGGAAGCCATGCCTCCCCCGCTGCCGGCCACGACACAAGGCCCGTCGGGCCGAGCCCCGCAGTTGCCAGGACTCAAAATATCTCTATAGTCCATCATATTTTTCTTGGGAATGATAATTGAGGTGGTTTCCCGTTGCCTCAATAGTGTTTTTAACGTGACACCATCACTTACTGGCCGCCCCACTAGTGTCAGAAGCCATTGCAGCCGCCTCACTGAGGAACAGACGCTGCGTGGAATACCTTTCGTCTGGCTCCTAACCTTCGACCTATCTGGCATGGGTGACCCTACCAGGAGCAAATTTTATTACTCCCGCCAACACAGCTCTAGGGGTCATCGGAACGCCCTTCCACCCTTCCACCACGTCAAGGTTGTAGTCCGGGGAGGGATATATATATATATATATATATATATATATATATATATATATATATAATGGGCTGACACAATATAACACAAATAGAATAGAATAGCAGCATTTAAAAGGACACTCACTCGGTAAATTGTTCGAGCTTTCGGCCCTCTCAGAGGCCTTCTTCAAGAGAGACTGAAAATATGCTGTTGCTGTGGAGAGGGGTAAGAGGTATGGGCGGGGAGGGTAGGTGTGGAGGGAATGCTGGGAGGGAAATTAAATATGGCGGTTAAGGGTGGGAATTTTGAAAGAACGGAAAGCTAATATGTAGACGGATTCACGAGTTCTCACCTCTATATTGGTATACCCCAATGCCCATCTATCGCATACAGACGACCCGCCAATCTCAAAAACCTTCTGAGATCCACCAACCCTTTGGCGGCCCCCCGTGACAAATTTCCCAATATTTCCCCAACTTGCAACCGCCCCAGATGTAAAACCTCTGATGTAAAAATTTCTGTATAGTCCATCATGTTAATCTTGGGAATTATAATTGAGATGGTTTCCCGTTGCCTCAATAGTGTTTTTAACATGACACCATCACTTACTGGCCGCCCCACTGGGGTCAGACGCCATTGCAGGCGCCTCACTGAGGAACAGACGCTGCGTGGACTACGTTTTGTCTGGCTCCTAACCTTCTACATCTACATCCACTACATCTACTTAATACCCCGCAAGCCGCCGCAAGGGTGTGTGGCGGGGGGGTGTTACGACACCTACCGTAAACCGTCGACCTATCTGGCATGGTTGACCCTACCAGAAGCAATTATTATTACTCCCGAAAGCATAGCTCTAGGGGTCATCTGAACGCACAAGCCCTTCCAACACGTCAATGTTGGTATATATATATATATATATATATATATATATATATATATATATATATATATATATATATAATTATATATATATACAATTATATATATATGCACAATTATATATATATATATATATATATATATATATATATATATACACAATTTTATATATATATATATTATTATCATTAGGTTAAATAACGATAAAGGTTTTTGGATGGACCCAGCTACTTAATAAAACATTTTGTGACTCCTAACAAAACAAAAAAAAATCCAGAATCCTACTATATATCAGGTCCCTCTTCATCTCTGAGTACACTCTTCCCTCCTTTATCCCGTCCAGCAACCCTATCCTGTTCCTTTCCTTACCTCGTTTGCCTAACATTCTCTCCTCAATTACAGTCTTCAACATCCCGCTGCCGGTCAAATACCCCCTTAAGCCACTTTTCCTACCTCCATAGGATTTCTCCCAACAAACCCTTCTCTTCGCCCGCCATACCAAGAACTTCCTCATTTGTTTTCTTGTCTGTCTATTTCACCTTCTCCATTCTTCTCCACACCCACATTTCAAAAGTCTCCAGTCTACGTCTATCCTCCGGCATCAATGACCACGTTTCCGCGCCGTACATAGCCAAGCTCCATATCAAAGTTTTTACGAGTCTTTTCTTAATATACTAGCTATCCGGACTCCCCGTTTCCCACTCGCAACTGAGCAGTCTGAGACAGTTACAGGTTGCGGATTAGCCTCCTTTCTTTCCAATCTATTCCTATTTTCTTCAATGTACTTATTAACTTTTGCCAATTCACACTATCAAACGCTTTTGCGAAATCTACGAAACTGGCAAATACCTCCTGGTTGTATTCTATATTCCTCTCGATTAATAATTTTATTACATATATATATATGTACATATATATTAATATACATATATATGTATATATACATACATACATATTTATTTAAATATATATATATATATATATATATATATATATATATATATATATATATATATATACATACATATATCATTACAAAGACGGATGAGCGGCGAAAATGGAAGAATGTAAATACAGAATTAGGCAAAATTATGTACAAAGAATTAAACAATAAAAAGAGGCGGGCAACAAATAATGCAAAAGAAGTATGGTGGAAAATGCATTGCGAGGATATGGAAAGTCTGCAGAGGAAGGGTGAAATCGGTGCGCTGTACAGCAAAGTTAAATCTTTATCGGGATGTAAGAAAGGGAGATCTATGCTAACAGTTAGAGATACGGCGGGTAAGGTAATAGTTGACGCAGGAAAAATCCAAGAGAGATGGAAGGAATATACAGAAGAACTGTATAGTAAAGAACTTCGACCAACAAAGTTAGATATTGAAAAAGAATATGACGTAGAGGAAGATAGCTTGGGTCCAGGCATACTAGGTGATGAAATAGAAAGGGCGTTATGGGAGATGAAACTAAATGAGGCTGAGGGTGGTTAACATTCCCGCGGAACTATTGAAATATTTAGGAAAATGTGGGATGAAAAGGCTCTATGGGCTTATCCGTAGTATCTATGAGGAAGGAATCTGGCCGGAAGACTTTTTGAGATCAGTTTTAGTTTCTATTCCGAAAAAGGTAAAGGCTACATCATGTGAGGACTACAGGACAATTAGTTTCATAACCCACGCAGCTAAAGTTGTTCTCAGGATCATAAACAAAAGGATAGAGAGTAGGGCAAATGATTACTTAGGGGATGATAAGTTTGAGTTTAGGAGGGAGAGAGGTACGCGTGATACCATTGCAGTAATGAGATTATTAATCGAGAGGAATATAGAACACAACCAGGAGGTATTTGCCTGTTCCGTAGATTTCGAAAAAGCGTTTGATAGAGTGAATTCGGAAAAACTAATGAGTATATTGCAGAAAATAGGAATAGGTTGGAGGGAAAGGAGGTAAATCCGCAACCTGTATATGCCTCAGACTGCTCAGGTGCGAGTGGGGAACGGGGAGTCCGGTTGGGAAGTGTTAGGTAGAGGTGTAAGGCAGGGTTGCCCATTATCACCGGTGCTGTTCAACCTGTATGCAGAGGAAATGATTAAATAGGCATGGGAAGAACTGGAGGTAGGAATGAAAGTGGGCGGGGAATTCGTAAAATCAGTTAGGTTTGCTGCTGACCAAGCTTTAGTTTGTCAGTCAGCCAAGGCTGACTGCAAGGACTACAAGGCTGCAAGCATTGCTTTGTGAATTGGAAATTCAGTGCGACAGGTATGGGATGAGAATCAATATTAATAAAACAAAGGTTATGCGATTCTCTAGAAAGAAAAAGGCCAAGCTTAACATTAAAATAGAAGGACAAAAACAGGAAGAACAGTTTACCTATCCCGGTAGTGTTTTGGACCAACACGGTCAAAGTAGTAGGGACGTGAGGAGAAGAATTGCGCTAGGCAAAGAGGCTTTCACAAGGGGGAGGGAGTTGATGACGGGGACGTTGAGTAAGGATATTAAGAAAAGACTCGTAAAAACTTTGAAATGGAGCGTAGCTATGTACGGTGCGGAAACGTGGTTATTGAAGCAGGAGGATAGACGTAGACTGGAGGCTTTTGAAATTAGGGTGTGGAGGAGAATGGAGAAGGTGAAATGGACAGAGAAAAAAACAGACGAAGTACTTGGTATGGTGGGCCAAGGGAGGGGTTTTTGGGAGCAATCCTATGGAGGCAGGAAAAGTGGCTGAAGGGGGTATTGACCGCCAGCGGGATGTTGAAGACTGTAATTGAGGGGAGAATGTTAGGCAAATGAGGAAAGGGAAGGAACGGAATAGAGATGTTGGACGGGATGAAGGGAGGAAGAAAGTACTCAGAGCTGAAGAGGTACCTGATGTAAAGTAGGATATTGTGTTATGTTAGGGGTCACAAATTACTTCATTAGCAATTATGTCCATCCAAAAACCTACCTTAACCGGTAGATTACCTAATAATAATTATAATGTATGCATAAATATTTAAATATATGTAATGGATGTACGAAAAAACTCCCACGAGCGGCTTAATAATGGGCTGACACAATATAACATGATTAGAATAGAATAGCAGCATTTAAAAGGACACACACGGTAAATTGTTCGAGCTTTCGACCCTCTCAGAGGCCTTCTTCAAGTGAGAGTCTCACTTGAAGAAGGCCTC
This sequence comes from Hetaerina americana, assembly GCF_022747635.1. Classification (NCBI taxonomy): domain Eukaryota; kingdom Metazoa; phylum Arthropoda; class Insecta; order Odonata; family Calopterygidae; genus Hetaerina; species Hetaerina americana. Next base: position 12,175,012 of record NW_027287538.1, on the reverse strand, counting down.
TGAGAGGGCCGAAAGCTCGAACAATTTACTGTGTGTGTGTTGTCTTTTAAATGTTGCTATTCTATTCTATTTTTGTTATATTGTGTCAGCCCATTATATATATATACATATATATATATATATATATATATATATATATATATATATATATATATATATATATATATATATATATATATATATATATATATATATATATATATATATATATATATATACACACACACACAAGGCCACTTTGAAGGCCACGCTTGCTTCTGTGCTCTTCCACCACCCTCTTTTGGGAGGCCATCCTGATGATGACTCGGAATTCATCTTCATGACTCCCGGGATTCGGGCCCCTGTCTCATGGGGGCTTAGACTCACCTCAGTCGTTTGCTTTCCGACCTGTTTTCCGCTAGGGTTAGTGCCCAATCTCCACCAGGATAATCGGATTGACAGGTCCATCACAAGAGTGCGACTGATTGGTTGGAATGTAGAGATGGATTACCTTCTTTTATAAAGCGTCAGTAGTCACATTCACCAATCAATGGACCAATATTGTTACTACAAGGTTCTATATCGGCTAAGGTAGGTTTTAGAGGGACAGAGAATGAGCACCGACATATCTCCACAGCCTCATCTTAAATTCCTGCAGTCTATGCCTTTCTTTTTTATTCAACGAATCACGTTCCTATCTAAGTTTAACGAGTTTTTCTTAAAATCCTAACTCAGCGTCTCAGTCATCAGTTCTCTCCTCCTTATGGAAGCTTCTTCGCCTAACGCAACTCTATCTTATCGGTATTACCACCAGAGTTGATTTAGGCATGGCATGGCATTCATTCGGTCCCACCCACACCCTTCGTCACCCCATGCCCTCTCGCCCATCTCTCTATTCCCTTCGAGCCCTTCCTGCGACAAGCAATGCCAGACCACTCGAGTAGTGCCCTCACCTCCACCAAACTGCTCGTCCTTGCCGCCTCCGCCTGTTTGATTGCAGCTTTTATTTCTCAGCCCGCGGAACTGCTTAACTCCACCCCGTTCGTCCCCACTTAGCGGGAGATGTGTGAGATTGTTCATTTGTTTCCGTGCGATTCTCCAGGGAAACGGAACGTAAAATGTCGACGCGCTTGAAAGACAAACACAAAAAAATACAAAAGCCCTTTTGATCGTAAACATTTTAGCCAGAGCTGTGACGTAATGGTGGAGCAAAAAAACGTCCACGGGAGAGTTAATGGATGATTAGTGCGTTCTTTATCGCCCCGCGGATAAAAAAAAAGTTACGCCCACGATTAAAAAAACCGACTTATGCGACGGCGAAGGCATGTTAGAGTCGGAACAGGAGGCGTATTTATGATTAAAAAGTTTTGGGCCGGCGGGCAGACATTCCTTGTCCTTTTTTTGAACTTTTTCACTGACCTTCGTTATAGGTAGGAGTGACCATCTGTTGCAACGCGGAGGAGGAATTGAAAAAGAAACTATTCCAGGATTCTAAAACCATCATTATAGGATAGCGGTCCAGCGTCGTAGTATTGTCCCTTGGGATCTGTAATATCTACATATTATTGGTTATAGAGGAACAAAAATTATATTAATGCACTTATGTGTCATTTGCATTTTTACAACATTATAGTTTTCTTTAATTTTAATTCAGATAGGTTTCCAAAAAACATCGGGACTCATTGTTACTTCGGTTTTCCACTATCTACATATTCACGTCTATCTTACTCTGAGAGGAGACCGTAATGTTAAGGGGTTGGTACAGTGTTAATATTTCACAATATTTACAATAACTGACGTCCAGCCGGTTTCAAAGATTGGAGAGCATTGAGACCGATTTCGCGGCAAAGCCTAGCGTCCCCTCCACCCAATCAAAGTAACTGAATCCCACTCCGACCAATAGAAACGGCGCGGAAAATTTAATTGCTTTACTTTCGGAACGCAGCATTTAGATTCCATGCAAAAGAATTGAAGGCACCAAGGACGGAGAATCAGTCCTCGGAGAAGCTTTCTAACTCACTCTTTGACGCTCCGACGTCGACTTCATTACATTCAAAAAGAGAATTATCTACAAAGCCACAATTGTTGCAGACACAATTGTCTGCAAAAGTCATACTAACATGAAATACAAATCAAAATGAAAAAGACCACAGCGTAGACATACACTCTCGGACTCGGGACTCTTTTGATCCTTAGTGATCCTTATGGAGTCTCAAACACACACACACAAGTTTAACTGGAACGAGTAAGCGCCCGAAAAAATGCTTTTATGGCTTTATAGCTGACACTGAACACGACTCAGAGAGGCTTCCGTCGTTCAGTAGCACGAGTGGGTTATCTTTTTTAAGTTTTTCTATATTTTTAGATTTCAGTGCGGTTGAGGCGGGAGTTCAATCCCCTTAAACTCTATTAAATGCGTGTGCTTCAGACTCAGGAGGATCATAGACACGAGTGGGAGTGTTTGAACCAATCTTTGTGTGTTAATTTTATTTAAAATAATAATTATTAATATCTTTTTTGATAAATATAATTTGTTATTTTACATACTCGTTGATATTTTTTAAATTACCACTTCTTCCCAATTTTACCAACAAACAGTGTGCCTTCAATGGGGATATTATTTTTCTTCTATTTAATTCTAACATAATTATTTTTAGGTAAGCTACCTGTTAAGGTAGGTTTTTGATGGACAAACCTGCCAAATAAATATTTTGTGACTCCTTATAAAACAGATCCCATCATCCTGCTCTATATCAGGTCCCTCTTCATCTCTGAGTACTTTTTTCCTTCCTTCATCCGGTCCAACATCCCTATCCTGTTCCTTCCCTTTCCTCGTTTGCCTAACATTCTCCCCTCTATTACAGTCTTCAACATCCCACTGACGATCAATACCCCCACGATCATCCACTTCTCCTGCCTCCATAGGGTTTCTCCCAACAAACCCCACTCTTCGCCCACCATACCAAGTACTTCCTCATTTGTTTTCTTCTCTGTCCATTTCACCTTATCCATTCTTCTCCACACCCACAATTCAAAAGCCTCCACTCTACGTCCATCCTCCTGCTACAGTGACCATGATTCCTTGCCGCAAGTGCCTACGCTCCAAATAAAAGTTTTTATGAGTGTTTTCTTAATATCCTTACTCAACGTCCCCGTCATCAACTCCCTCCTCCTAGTGAAAGCCTCTTTGCCAAGCGCAATTCTTCTCCTTACGTCTCTACTACTTTGACCGTGTTGGCCCAAAACATATCCGAGATACGTAAACTGTTCTACCTGCTCTAGTTTTTGTCCTCCTATTTTAATGTTTAGCTTAGCCTTTTTCTTTCTAGAAAATGGTACCTTTGTTTTATCCATATTGATTCTCATCCCATACTGTCGCACTGAATTTCGAATTCACTAAGGAATGCATGAAGCCCCTTAGCTGACTGACCAACTGAAGCTTGGTCATCAAGGAACGTAACTAATTTTACGAATTCCCCGCCAACTTTCATTCCTACCTCCAGTTCTTCCCATGCCTCTTTGATCATTTCCTCTGCATACAGGTTGAACAGCAATGGTGATAATGGGCAACCCTGCCTTACACCTCTTCCTAACACTGCCCATCCGGACTCCCGTTCCCCACTCGCACCTGAGCAGTCTGAGACATGTAAAGATTGCGGTTTAGACTTCTGTCCCTCCAATATATTCCTATTTTCTGCAGAATACTTATTAGTTTTTCCCAATTCACTCTATCAAACGCTTTTTCGAAATCTACGAAACAGGAAAATACTTCCTGATTCTAAGATTAAGCGGCAAATAATCGTGTGCATTCATTTTCATATTTGAATATTTCATATGTGCTCCAAGGGATGGCCCTTCATAATGTTAATTAATTTTGGACGCAGAAGGAGAAGTATAGATACCCGTTAAAACTCAATTCGCTGATTAGTGTCGTACGTGATGGAAGGATAATCTGAACGTTAGAAGTAATGTCCGAATTCATATTCCTAATAAAAGCAGAAGTATTAAGAGATTAACTCTCTTTAATTGCATGGCATTAACATTTTAAAGAAATTTTTAATCACACGTATTACGAATTTCGCTTGCTTTCAGCCCTAATTTTGTAGAAATGTAAATTTTGAAAATTAACTCTGACCGATATAAAATTCAATGATATGAATTTTTAAAGTGAAGTTTAAATTGAGTTGAAAAAATCAACGTATTTATGCTATGCTGAATCACTTGTCATTTAAGGATTGGTAAGTTCATTTTGAGCACCAAATGTTTCTCCCTCTTTTTTTTTAAATTTCCCCCTAAAGTGCACCTCATCTTTCTTTTAATTTCAGTGACCTAAAATGACAAGATAATTATTCATGATTTCAGGCAGCCCACTCAAAAAGTAGGCATGCACGTGCTATTAAAAAAAACGATGGTACCCGTCTATTCTCAGAGAAATAATTGCGCATTCAAATGTTGTGCATTTCGCAAATAAACTAAGAGAGGAAAATTTTTTTCTCTCTCATTTTCTCATTGGACAGTTCTTGCAATTAAGTCTTTTTAAAAGGTAGCAATCCCTTTACTCTACCATCACAAAGTAGTGAAGTCGTATTGTTTCTGTTGGAGAGGAGAGGAAGGGAGAGAGAGGCTATTATTTCGAAATCTCCCGCCGAAAAAAAATCATCACTGCCAGAGAAGATCCAAAAGCCGCGGTTAATTAGTTGGGGAAAAATGACTACATTCCCGTTTCAATTCTGAGACGCCGTCAACACAAGAAGACCACAGCGACGACCTCGAGGGAGTGCGAGATGGGGTTGGAGGGAGGGAAGGACACGGAGGACGAGGAGTCTACCCCGACCCACTCCACTGCTATTTTCCGTTGCATGGGCGTCAATTAGCGGACAGTGCAAAAGCGGAGCAGGCATGGGCGGAGGAAAAAAGTGGAAGGGACAGCCTTAATTATGTTAAATCTTTGAGGGTTGCAAGAGTCCCCCAGACGTTGGCGAACGGCAAATTAGTCGAGTGTGCTTGCCGAGGGCCAGGCCTGGCTTGTCGCGTACATTGAAGAAACAAGCTCCAAGCAGACACGCAACCAGTATTTCCGCCCCAACTACCCCAGAGTCAAACAAAATACATTTCTGTCGCAAGAATGAATAATTGAGTCCCACCGTTTTGGGCCCACAGGAATGGTTATTTCATCGATAGAATTTATCATGACCGGCCACTACCTGTCATGCGGAGTAGATGAAAATGTACTCATGGCCGCAAGCTTTCGATCCGAATAAGAGATTTGTATTTGATTAATTGCAACCGTCCATTTCCCTATGTACCTCATTAATTCCTACATGTACTTCAATGCAGCCCTAATTTTTAACAAACATTATCATTTATTTATATACATATGCATATATATACATATATATGAAATTATATATGTAAATATATATATATAATTAAATATATAATTATATATAAAAATATGTATATATGTATATATGTATATATGTATATATGTATATATATATATATATATATATATATATATATATATATATATATATATATATATATATATATATATATATCTATATATATATATATATATATGTAATTTGGAACGGAATTCTAGATTGTTTCATGCACTTCAAACTTGGGTAGCACAAAATCTCCAAGTATAATTAATTAGAATTACTATTTGTCAACAAATAACTCTACTATATTGGAAAGAAAGATTTTCAACTTCCTCTCATTATTTATTCAGATAGCCAAGAGTAATGTGGACGTCAAAGTGAAAAAAAACAATATTCTAGTTTCTTTCATGCCAGATTCATTAGTAAATATCAAATACGTGCACATATGTCCTGAATCTGGTCTCTATTCTAATATTGTATCAACTTTCGAAACCTAGGTCGAAACCTAGACCTGATGATGACTTTTTAAAGTCGAAACCTAGGTCGTGTTTAATAAAATATATGTGGAATAACTTAGAATTTCTTTTCGGAACATGAAATGGTAATATTTTTAACGTTAAAGAAGGATGAATTATTTTAAAATGATCATTTTTTGCATAAAAATAAACAAATTGACTTCTCATTTCACAAAATACTTCTTTTGAGAAGTAATTAAGGAAATTGACATTCTCTAACTTATTTACCACCTTATTTATGGCTACCTTGTTTATGATATGGATCAACGTTTTTTATATTATTTGTTATCAGGGAATGAGGTCTAATGCCGGAGCCTTAGATTCTTTCACACACTGAGCAAATGCTTCTTCTGTTGAAAATTGTTTCATTTATCCTGAATTTCGCCCACGACATGAACAGAACTACCAAGAGAAATACTACATAGCGAAATCAATTTGCTGCGGCAATTGAACCTCCATACCAGTTAATCGCACTCTTACACGAACGAATCAGTACCGCTGGTCAGTCGGTCGGTCGGTCGGCCGGTTCTGAAATGCTCCGCAAACCCTATGGCCGATGAAAGGTTTGCAATTCGGATCAGCTTACACATTTCCCCGGGTAATCTGCGATCGAAGTGGGAGGAAAGAGAATTAATCCGGGTTGATTTGTAATAAGCATTTTGGTTGAATGGCAATTAGCGAGTGAGTGGAGTGCTCGGGGGCGTGGGCAGGAACGTGGAGTGGGGGTATGAGAGTGGGATGGGCTGGGCGGAGGATCTGTCGTTAGGCACGTGATGGATGCTTGCATTGCGTTTCGGCACACGATTGTGAGATTAGCGGTTTCCGGGGAAACGACTTCATCATCTCCCATTTCGATATCGCGTGATTTTTTGGCACGTGAACTATTTTTCGGGAAATTGGAATGGGAACATTCAGGATTATGGAGCAGGAGGCGGCGGGAATCGAGGAAATTTGCATCAAATCCCTCAAACTTGTACTCTCCAAATCCTAACTTGAAGGAGTTAGTGGCTCCAGGTTATTTCGGCATCGAAATGTGGTGTTTTGGATTCAGCGCATTCGTAGAAAAAATTGTACTGAAAATTGAATCTAACTCATAGTTTCTTTGCTGCTGAAGAAAAACGAATGTTGTTTCTGGATTGTGTATAGTTACATCATCCTTGTAAACTGAAATATGGTGGTCTATTGTATTCTAAATGATGACTAATCGCAGGAGTAATAATGCTGAGATAAGAGGAATACTGTGCATATATACTCCTGTAACTAATTACCATTTGGAGTCCATCGAAAGGAGACCCCTCTTAAGTACTTGTATTGAGACCTTCATTTGCCATTGGATCAGCAAGTATCGTTTTAGCGTAAGGAGCAAATGTATATCTTCTCTAATTTGATTAAGGCTTTACGTCACACAGGTTGGAACAGAAGATTACATCATTTAAGGAAAAAAAATTGTCTAAATAGGTCATTTTTAAACATGCCTTTGGTGCTAGCGGAAATTTGCAAGAATACCTAGGAGGTACAGTTACATAAAAATAATTATTAGGAAACATATATTTGCAGCCAGAATAAATGCATTTCTTCGTTAATCTAAATAACCTAAAAAAATTCAAATTGATTCCAGAGCATCTTGAGATACATTTAAAATATCAAGAGATAAAAATACCTAAAAACCCGAGGGTTCGAATTTCCAAGAACAGCCTCTCACAGAAATGCATTTGGAAATACAAAAATTTCCCCTTAGGAACAATTATATTTTAATGAATAAGATATGAAATAATTAAAATTTGACATTGATACTTAAACTAAGTGCTTAATAACGAATTAAAGCTTTTTCTTTTAATTTTACCGGTTTAATTTGAGAAATACATTTTTAAACAAAGTTTTTATGATTTTACCGATATTTCGTGGCATCGCCATATATACGTATCTGTCTGGGAAAGATGAACTTTAACGTATTTAATCTAGTGGTTATTCATTTTCACCCATCAGGATGTTTTATTGAATTCATGTGAATTCAAAATGGTTGAAGTGCATTAATCGTATATAAAGGGTGAATACCTGTATGTGTAGTATATTCATAGCTATCACAAAGTTACAACTAAAACTATAAGATTTATACACATGTAAATTCATGAGATCCCACCGTAGTCCTTTGTACTTATATTTAAATCACTACATCTACATAAAATCAAAATATCATCCGATAGAATATTACTTTCATTAGGAGAGTAATTTTGCTTGAGTGATTTTTCATCATATTGATGAAATAGCTTTGACTGTATTATCACTTCTTACAATTTCAATGCGGCAATATTCTTCCATGCAGAACAGTAAGATGATACAGGCCTGTAAGCATAAATATGTCCTTTGAAGAATGATTCATTCACTTTGAAAAGTTATGTTAGTATCAAAATTTTTATATAATTCGAATGCTGTTAGCCCCACTGATACTAGTAATTGATATTTTAGTACCCTGCGAGCCACCTATAGGGTGCGTGGCAGGGGTTGAATCACACCAGACTAATTTTGACCCTACCGCGGTCAAATATTTTTAAAATTTTTCATGCGTATAAGGTTAATTTACTCTTTCCACGCATTTGAAAATTCACAAAGTTATCATGTAAATATATTTTTTCACGCTTTGGTCGCAAAGTTCCGCATCCAATGATAAATATGGCAGGGATTGAAGCAATTTTGGGAAATGAATGGAGAATTCTCCAAAAGGGCATTGCTCGTGCTCTAAGACTTCAGTTTTCTATTATTATGCACCAAAACGAGCACATTTAGGGGTATGTCCCAACCTTATCTCATCCATCCCAATCCAGGTTTTCATCCTGCTTCAGAAAATGTTTGCTTTCTCTTTAAAATTTAATTATGTTATAGATATTCTTACATTCTGTTCTCCTTGCCTTTCGTCATCCCTCACGTATCCTCATTATCCTCTCCATTCCAAAACGTTCTATGTATGCTCAATTAACAGGCCTGGGAACGACAAGAAGATTTCAATTCGAAACTAGAATAGTAAATCAAAAGTATTTCATCCCAACAACGAGACTTTATAATTGGTGGAGATTGCAATGTCTCACTTATTGGTTGGAGCACATATCGTTTTAAAAAGAGGGGAAAAGACAAAGATACCTTCGAGTCGTACTTGTGCTTATTAAATACTGACCCTTATACATCAACATATCACTTTATCAGTTAGCACATATCCGCAAGTGTGGAAGGACAAATCATAATAAAATATGAAGATTTGCTTTTTCGGTCGAGATAGTGACAGAACAGAAGTCTGTAGACATCCAAAGTTGGTACGGCTAAGGCCATAAAATAACATCTAAGAAGAAAGAGCTAAGAAAACAAGAACTACACGAAAAGAAAAATTATAATTGGCAAACAATTAAGCAAATCTGTTATGCATTACATGATGTCTGGCAAAAAAAAGCAAGAGGTTATTTTCAACCAAGACGAAATGAATTCACCAGAGTCCATCCTCACAATGTAAGACTCAAGGATTACTAAAATAATAACAGAATCAAGTACGACTATTTTAAATCACTAATAGTTGAACAAAGCATGATTATTTGAAGCATTTAACCTAATCAATGATTATTCTTGACATCGTGGCATCATCAATGCGATAAAGGACATTAACGAGGGTTTTATTAACAAATTAAAAAGTGAACAAAGGAAAAACAAATGGAATCATTCGGAAACTAGGATGAAATGCCAAATATGCGTTAGAAATTAGTAAGTAACTTCCATTCCTTTCGAGTAATTATTTCTCATTAAAGCATAAAGGAAACCATGCGGCTATTGTGAAATAACAATAAATTAACTAGCATTATTTTCATCAGGTGCCACTCTATTTGCTCACGGAATTTTGAAAAATATAAAACAATAGAGCGAATAGTCTTCAAAATGGTCCAATGATGCCTCTTAGCCAAATTTATTTTAACTTAGGAAAATTATTAATGGGATATATATTTCTAATTATAACTTATCTTCAAAAACTGAGGGACCTTCTTTTAGATAAAACGGTAGCATAAAGGAGTAATTAAAAATTAGACTGAAAAACGATACGCCATGGGTAACTGTTGGAGGCTCTCCAAATAAGTAACGCAAATTTATTGTGCATCATAATCTGGAAATGGAAATATGTGCCATTGACATTGAAGTGAAATCTCTGGAAAATATTCAATAATATGAAACGATTAAGTGCCTTTATTTTCTTGCAATACTGGAATAACTACTTAATTATTTTGAGAAAATCTAATAATGCAAAATAATTGAACTCAAACGTTCTAGAGACATACGTCATCTGCCTCGATCTCTTCTCCTCCCTAAACATGATGAATGGAGCTAAGCTACAGGTGTTATTTGCCTTCAAGTCGAGTCAAAGGCTTCTTAAAATCGGGAAGACATTGCAGCATGTGAAAAAATTACAAGCTGATATAATTTAAACAATTAAAGGTCAATATCATTTCCCAACGCCCAATGGTATCTATATCTAGAAATTTGGGAAAATTGTGTTACTTCCTTGCATGCGCATACGTCATAAATGAGCTTTGAAGTAGTAAATGATATGAAAAATAGCAAAGAATTATTAGAAAAAACTAGTATTTACATGTTTAATTGATTGAAAATCTAATACATGAGTAAAAGTAAGTATTTATCTCAATTGTAATAAAGTTCTGAGCAATGCGGCATACAAAGGGAAGTTATCAATGCATAAAAATAGGATAGAACGAGACTCAAAAGGCATTGCATAGCAAAATATGAGCCAGCTCATTCATACAGTCCAGAATTTTACGTTCGTTGGCTATTTTTTCTAATTTACCCAACTTCATCCCATCCAGCACGACCATTACTTTCACATTACCTATCATTGCAAAATTCCACCATAACATTGTAAATTCCATAAATTTCATCCGTTCTATCAATCACCTTTCCCGAGTCAAGTTTCTCTTATCCTTCTCTAAAGGTTTTCTCCATCACTCCAACGTAATCTTTCAAGTTATACAACATACTTCTGTCACCTTTCTCCACATCACATTTATTTCAAAACCCTTCAAATCGAAGCAGCTCTTTTTTCAGGGATAATTTCAAAATGATCAAATGTTCCACATCAATATACTGGCTTCAGCTTTTCGCTCTGTCTGAGTTAAAAGTTTTGCCATCAACTTCCTCATTCTTTTGTTGTCTCAGGCGTAACTTTATGGAATGTACATAACATATTGAAATGAAATGAAATAATTTACTTTGTAATTCCACACACATTTGTAATTCTACAAAGTAAATTATTTCATTTCAATATGTTCCTCATTCTAGTAACAAAATTACTATCCCCGAGCTAATGATTCCAAATGCCTTCATGCTATGACGATGTTTACAAAAATGATCGTTCACAGGCATATTATAATGGCATAGTTTTTTTTCTCAAATAGGGAAAAAAATTGAGAAAAAACAACTATGCCATTAGAATATGCCTGTGCACGATCATACGGAGCAGTCATATCACGAAGTGAGTGTGAGTCCACGCACGTGATTACGCCACCTTCTCCTATGGCTAGCGGAGGGATTATAATATCCATGAGAATAAAAGGATGAGAGCAGCCTGCTCAAAACGCTCTCCTCTCGGAACTGTAAAGAAGAGGCTGGGAAGGAACGAGTCCAATCCCTTCTTCCCATCCCACTCCCTCCCTTTCTCCCCTCTCCACGCGCTCCCCCCTCGATGACAGTCTCGGAGCGAAGAAGCGATATATGTGTCGAGCGGTGGTGGCGGCAACGGGGGTGAAGTGGGAAATAGAGTCTGGAATCGGGGAATTGAGTGGCGCTACGGGTGCGGGTGTGGGTGCAGGCAGTGCGAGGGGAAGGGTGTGGAGGAAACTTAAGAGAAGAGATGGTGCGAGGGATAGGAAGTTTTGGTGCTATGGGGGTGTGGACGGGGATGAAGAGATCGCGGGGGTGGGGGGACCGGAGGCAGAAAGAGAGGTAGGAATAAGTTGTGAGAGATGGAGTGTGGAATGTGAGATGGGGTCCACGTTAAAAAATATCGCACGGGACCAAAAGTATGGTAGGAGGAGTGGTATGAGGAAGAGGGGGTTCTATGAGGGAATGAGATATATAGGTATGTATGCATGTGTGTGTGTGTGTGTGTATATATATATATATATATATATATATATATATATATATATGTATATATATATATATATATATATATGTATATATATATGAAGTGATATATATGAAAGTGGATTGAGTTAAGGAGTGTGGGGTGCTAGGGAGGGAGTAGGTACGAACAGGGGAGAAAAAGGTGGAGGGTTTTTTGGCTGCTACAAGGAGGATGAAGAGGAGACGGTGGCTGACGACGATTCCTTCAGATAAAATAAAAAGGAGAAGAACGGGAGGGGAGGAATGGGTGGGGAGGAAGGTGGTGGGGTTGGGGAGCAGAGTAAGGAAGGGGGAGGGGGAGGAGGAAAGGTGGCATACGTCAGGAAGAAGTTTTTCAATTTCACGGTTTGCCTCGGGGGTCGAATCTATATGTGTGTCTGTGTGTGTCTGTGCGTGGAAATTGTGAGCGTGTGTGTGTGTGTGCGTGTGTGGATGTGTAACAGAAAGGGAGGGTATTGGGAATAGGTGAGGGGGGAAGGGATGAAGAGGGAATGAGTTAGTGCTTAGAATGAGGAATGGAAGTAAAGAAGAAGAAGAAAAGTGGGAATGGGAGTGAGAATGAGTGTGGACGCTCAGGGAAGGTAGAGGATAAGTATATTCATCTCTTGAGGTGAAAATCCCGCGAAATTCTTAGACAATCATGGATCAATGGTGAACAAGACGACGAGATAGAAAAATAAAATTATAGATTTTTTCAAGTGTAAGTAATTCAATGAATGACAATAATGGCTTAAATAGACAGTATACTACATTCCCACCAAGGAGTTCAATTGGAGCTTTAAATTTAGTCCCTATGTTTGCATATAAATTGCATTCACGAATGATTATCGTGAATGGTGTTTAAAAATAACTAATGGAAATATATTTCTTTTATCAAAATAACTAAAATATTTTTATTCAATTGTGTTAGTGCTGTGGAAATCTCCATTAATACGTGGACATAATTAAAGGATTAGTTTACCAATCACATTCTCCTCTTTTGGAAGAAAAAAGACTAAAAAGTTCCTTCCAATTGAATACTTACAGTGAGAAAATTTGAAAATATGTAAAAAAATATTTTATTGTTATCCTGAATTATTTCTTATTGTGAGTAAGGTTTCAAAAGTTCCATATAATTTCGCCTTCTTTTATTAGATATTACCACATTTGAGTCATCAAAGCTCTTCCTAATCATCGCGAAAAAATAACTGGTATCAAACAAATTAGTCGTATGGCCTGTTTATACGTTTAATTTATGTTTTTATCAAACACAGTAATGAAACGTTGATCGGCCCTTCTCCTGCACGAATAGATACTGGGAATTCCATATTAGGCGGCACGCGGGTGTTAGTGACGGTGGGCTAATTGTTAGTAATGGTTGGTCAATATTTCGATTTGTTGCCTCAACTATAAATCTACCTACGGTGCACGTTTGTTAAGGAAATTGCATAGTTCACCTTTCACTCAGGAATCATTTACCTCGTGTCATTGCATCAATTGATGGGCAAATGTGGAACGTATTCCTGACCCGAGCAAATAATTTAATGATGCAAGAAAAGAGAAGATGACGAACCGTAGGAAACAGAAAATGTGGTTTTTGGGAAAATGAGGAGATGAGTAGGCAATCAAGTCTGAAACGAGCTCGTATAGCAAATTGGGATAGGAATGTCACGAATTACAATGAACTCTTGCCATCTTTGAAGTGTGATAGCTTAACTATGGGCACATTAAGGAAATATTTCCCTGTTGTGCCCATATTAGGGAAATAAGTCTCTCCTGAATGGGCAGAAAAAATAAAGATATTAGGTTTCTCATCAATGAATAATAAACATAATATTATCTCTGAAAGTGGAAATCCATTCGCATTGAGACAAATCGAAGAAACAATCTGTGTGTCTAAAATGTGTCCTATTTTACAACCCGAACCCCATCCCTCTCCCACCCGCTCTTAACCCTCTTCCACCAACTCCCTACTCTTCATGTACTTCCAGCAATGTAAGATACCTTCTAAATTGCCAACTATGGCATGTTTTTTATATTGAACCGTGTACCACAACCCTAAATATTAGAATCAATAACCTCCGGGCCTTTTGCAAGAACTCTTCCCTGACTGGTGTGCTCCCAATCCCCAAACACGCCTCTGAACACAACACTCCCTTTGACAAATGATATTGTGTTCTAATTTCAGCATCCGTTCCACACTCTGACCTTCCACTACAACTCAAAACAATAGAGCAAACGCTTACCTGGCTCCTGGATTCCAGGAATTGCCCAGGTCTTAATATTTGACATTAACTACCCTGATCTTCAAATATTTTAATCCCTCTCCGCCCCTAACACCTTCCATATTATCCCCACACTTCTAAAAATCCCCCTCCGAACTCTTCCCCTCCCAGCTCTTTCCCTTACAAACTGTTCCCCCCTGCCCGTCCCATCCAGCGTTACCAGCCCCTTTCTTTACCTCTGTTCTATCCTTGTCTGCCTTGAGAAAGGTGGCGTGGGCCACGAAAAATTTGAAACCTAGTGAGTTTCTTCCCTTCTTTTTTGTGTGTTTCTGTGTTTTTGCCTTTGTCTACTAGTGCTAACTTCATTTTCATTATTTTTTACATCCATTAGACTTCCACATAAGTCTCATTACACAAATACACACATATATATATATATATATATATATATATATATATATATATATATATATATATATATATATATATATATATATCCCTCCCCGGACTACAACCTTGACGTGGTGGAAGGGCTAGTGCGTTCCGATGACCCAAGGTAGGGGCGGCGGGTTAGAAAATGGAAGGTAGAAGCATTAAATGGGTTGAAAAGGAAGGAGTACCAAAAGGCGGTAGAGGATATCATAGATCTTCCTTTCCTATACTTCCCGATAAAGATTTAACTTTTCTGTACAGCCCACCAATTTCACCCTTCCTCTGCAAACTTTCCATATCCTCACACTGCGTCTTCCACCATGCTTATTTTGCTTCATTTGTCGCCTGCCTCAATTTATTGTTTAACTCTTTGTACTTCATTTTCCCTAACTTTGTGTATTCAATCTTCCATTTTCTCCTCTCATCCATCTTTTTAATCGTCTTATCCGTGATCCTTTTCGCATTAACGGTTCCAATAGTGTCTTTTGCGGCTTTAGATAACCCTTTCTGGATACTTTCCCATTTTTCTTTGATAGTTCTTAGCCATTTACCATCCCCCATGATTTCCTCTACCGCCTGTTTGTACTCCTCCTTTGTCAATCCATTAAATGCTTCTACATTCCATTTTCTAACACGCCGCCCCTGCCCTATCTTTTTGAAACGGACGCTACATTTCATAACAACTAAATTGTGGTCGGAGTCCGCATCCGCTCCCGGGAAGCTGTGCGAATTTATCACACTGTTCCTAAACCTGTGTCTAACCAGGATATAATCTAGCTGATACCTTTCTGAGTCACCTGGCATTTTCCATGTACACCTGCGTCTTTTGTGGTGTCTAAACCAAGTGTTAGTGATGACTAACCCCTGTCTCCTGCAGAATTCAACTGCTCTCTCCCCGCGGTCATTCCTCGTGCCTAAACCGTAGTCCCCGACCTCGTCATCATCTCTTCCTTCGTCTACCGTCGCATTCCAATCCCCCATCACTATCAAATGTTTCCTTGCAGGAACACACGCGATTATGTCCTCTAACTGATCGTATATCCTATCGACCTCTTCTTCCTTATGGTTGCTCGGTGGCATACTATATACAGGTATACCTGAATAATAACCAAGTGCGCCGGTTCTGCTTTTATCTCTACTAGTAGTACTCTGTCCGTTACCTGCTCTATGTTGACTTCATTTCTTCCTACCTCTTCATTTATTACTATGGCAACCCCTCGTTGGCTCTCCTCCCCACCGCTGTATATTATTCTATAATTATCAATCCAGTAATCCCCGCTATCCTTCAATCTCACCTCGCATAGACCTAAAATATCTATTTTTCCTTTTTCCATCTCTCGCGGAATATTCTCCAATTTCCCTATCCTCATCATTGTCCTATCATTGCACGTTCCTATTCTACCTAATGTGGTCTTCTTCTTCTGCGTCTTCTATCCTGAAGGTTTTCCCTTGCAAGGGTTTCGTGGGATGACAACCGCCGAAACCTTGCTTCCCCGCTGCCGGGCACGACACACGGGCGATTGGGCCGACGATCGTAGTTGCAAGGACTCAAAATCTCTGTATTGTCCATCATTTAAATCCTGGGAATGATAATTGAGGTGGTTTCCCGTTGCCTTCCTCAATAGTGTTTTTAACGTGACACCATGACTTCCTGGCCGCCGCATTGGGGTCAGACGCCATTGCAGCCGCCTCACTGAAGAACAGACGCTGCGTGGACTACTTTTCGTCTGGCTCCTAACCTTCGACCAATCTGGCATGGGTGACCCTACCAGGAGCAATTATTATTACTCCCGCCAGCACAGCTCTAGGGGTCATCGGAACGCACCAGCCCTTCCACCACGTCAAGGGTGTAGTCCGGAGATATATATGTGTATATATATATATATATATATATGATATCGTCGAAGTAACACGGAAGCATTGTATAACAAACTTCGACAGCAACAAACAATATAAGAACATAAAAAAAGATCACTCACAGGTTTTTCTTGATCATTTCGACGGATCTCAGCTACTTCTTCATTGGAAGAAATAGAAGCAATGACTTTGCATGTAGAAGAGTTAACTCTGCCCAGCCCTTAAATAGGCCACATGTTCCACACCCCTGAACCTTAGGATTAACAACTACCGCGCCTCGTGCAATCTCTCCTCCCGGTCCGCGGGTCTCCCCATCCCTAAACATGCTTCCCATGATAAAACCCCCTTCAACCAGAGATACAATGTTTCCTTCCTAGCGTCCCTTTTCACATCCGATAACCCTATAGAATTAAAAACCTTTGCAATGGCATTCATTTGACTCTGCACGGCTTATCAGCATCCGGGCCTCAATGTCGTTCACTGATGGGAATGGCCTGAATTGCCACTTTGTGGAAGCAACTCATATCAGAGAGGTGAATACTTGGTTCTTCCGCATGAGTTTTGGTGTGCGTGGCCTTTGTTTTGACTTGCAGGGTCTTGATTACGACTTTGTCCTTGAATATCACATGATTCTCAAAAGTATAAAGAAAACAAAAATTGTACTTCATTTCTTAAACATGTTTTATATATTAGTCTTTATTTTAGTAAAGTATGCCGCAATTCTCTAAGAGTAACTGCCTACACATTTGAAAAGTTTAATTTTTTATAATTATTTTTTATAATTATAAAATATTTCATGTGTTTGTTTGTAGAAACCTGTGTCTCGGATGTTGCAATAGTGTGGTGAGCAGATTGTTTTCTTTTCCGATTTTGTGTCCATTCAACCTCCTACCTCTCACTCCTTCCCTATCTCCGCTCCCCTCTAGCCAGTCCTCCCCCTTTCCACTCCCACAACCGTTCCTCTCCACTTCCTCCGAGTCCCGTTCATCCCTTCCCCCACCCCCTTCCCATCCTCAGGCACCTATCACCTATCCTACTCTCGCAGTTATTACTTCTATTTCTTCAGGAGAATACAGAACTGACTTCCGTCGAAATGATCAAGAAATAACGTCTGAGGGATCTTTTTACATGTTCTTATATTGTTCGTTGCAGTCCAACTTTGTTATTCAACGCTTCCGTGTTACTTCGACGAAATCACATATATACAGCCTATATATATATATATATATATATATATATATATATATATATATATATATATATATATATATATATGTATGTATATATATGCCTCCCCGGACTACACCCTTGACGTGGTGGAAGGGCTTGTGTGTTCCGATGACCCCTAGAGCTGTGCTGGCGGGAGTAATAATAATTGCTCCCGCAAGCAGAGCTTATGTATATATATATTTATATTTATATACATATATATATGTATATGTATATGTGTATATAATGATATATGTATATATATAAACCTGTATGAAGAGGAAATGATTAAAGAGGCGTGGAAAGAACTGGAGGTAGGAATGAAGGTGGGCGGGGAGTTCGTAAATCAGTTTGGTTTGCTGATGACTAAGCTTTAGTTTATCAGTCAGCCAAGGGGTTGCAAGAATTGCTTAGTGAATTGGAAATTCAGTACGACAGGTATGGGATGAGAATCAATATTAATATAACAAAGGTTATGCGATATTCTAGAAAGAAAAAGGCTAAGCTAAACATTAAAATAGGAGTGAAAAAACTAGAGCAGGTAGAACAGTTTACGTATCTCGGTAGTGTTTTGGACCAACACGGTCAAAGTAGTAAGGACGTGAGGAGAAGAATTGCGTTAGGCAAAGGGGCTTTCACAAGGAGGAGGGAGTTGATGACGGGTACGTTGAGTAAGGATGTTAAGAAAAGACCCGTAAAAACTTTGATATGGAGCGTAGCTATGTACGGCGCGGAAACGTGGTCATTGAAGCAGGAGGATAGACGTAGACTGGAGGCTTTTGAAATGTGGGTGTGGAGAAGAATGGAGAAGGTGAAATGGACAGAAAAGGAAACAAACGAGGAAGTACTTGGTATGGTGGGCGAAGAGAGGGGTCTGTTGGGAGCAATCCTATGGAGGAAGGAAAAGTGGCTGAAGGGAGTATTGACCGGCAGCGGGATGTTGAAGACTGTAATTTAGGGGAGAATGTTAGACAAACGAGGAAAGGGAAGGAACGGAATAGGGATGTTGGACGGGATGAAGGGAGGAAGAAAGTACTCAGAGCTGATGAGGGACCTGATGTAGAGTAGGAGGTTGTGTTTTGCTAGGGACCACAAATTATTTAATTAGTAATTACGTCCATCCAAAAACCTACCTTAATCGGTAGATTACCTAATAATAATAGTAATATATATTTATATATAAAAGGATGAATATGAGGGCGATTCGAAAAGTAAGATCACCTTTTTTCATGAAAAATGAAATTTATTCTCAACTTACGTCCATCGTTGGAAAGGTTGAGAATTTAGCTATTTTTCTTCATAGTCACCTTGAAGATCAATCACTTTTTGCATCCTTGAAAGTGGCTTCTTAATCCCGGCGTCTTACCTTTTCTCCCGCCGCGTCGCGAACTGATGAACAGAGTCATGAACATATGGAAATTAGTCAGAAACTCTTGGATCGAGCCAATGCAGACCCAGAGCCTCTTAAAACCATCGTAATCGGTGACGAAAGGGTTTTATGTAATTACGCAAGTGAATATGAACATACACACACCCACGCGCATATATATATATATATATATATATATATATATATATATTCTTCTTTTTCCTGTACAGTCACATATATGTATTTCATCGAAAGCAAAGTGAAAGGGGGAATGGGAGTGGTGGAATGAGCCTCGCGTCTCTGGAGAGGGTACGGAGAAGAATTGTGGGAGGAGGAGGAATGGCGGCCTGAGGAGGCTGGTTTGTCCACAACTGACTTTGTTCCCATGACCTCTTCCCGTCTCTGCCCTCCACCACGAAACCCCACCCTCCCTCCCCCCTCCAATCCGCTCACTCTCCACTCTCCCAAACATTTTGATCCGTCCTTTTTAGAGCAAAGATGAATCATGAGCACTCGGTCCTTCCTCTCCGGGCGGCCGACCCTCTTCTCGCCTCCCCCCGCCCCCCTACCGCCCAGCCTTGGCCCCTCTCTCTCCCGCCACCCACCGACCCTCCATATTAAACGGGGGAACATAATTCTCCTTCCTCGCAAAGTACGCCACCTCTTCATTTTTTATGCCTTTTCTTCCTCCTCCCCTCCGAGCTGCCTCCTGATCCGCCCCTGACCGCTCCCCCGCCCCAACCCTCCCTGCCTCCAAACCCTCCCTGCCTCCAACCCCTTTCCCCCGCCCCATTCGCCCAGCATCCCTGCCCAGCAGACTACTTTCAAATTTCCCGTGAAATAAATTTGTGACACATTAATGGTATGAATTTTCATGGGGAATGACTCTTCACCTTGTTCTCTCGTGGAAGGGCAATCGATCAAGAAGGGAATATATAAAAAGAATTCTCTCCCGCGGGAGAATATCGAGAGGGACGGTGTGGAGGGGGTGTGAGGGGGGACGTCTTATCCCGACCGACTTCACCAGGGGGTGAGAGACCGTCCAATGCGAGAGATGGGAGCCAAGTGCGCTGGGAACCGAATACGTGGCAGAGGGGCCAGGGCAGGTGATTCGGCGCTCGCAATGCTGCACGCACCCCCTTCCCTCACCCCCAGAGAGCCCCCCCCCCCCCGGAATGACCCCCTTCACTTTGACGGAAGGATCGAAAACCACACTCCACACCGTAAAGCTTTACCTCGAAAATTATTTTCTCTCCCAAAATAATAACATCAGCAGTCGGCTCTTTTATCAGAGTTTCATTTTGAAGAGCCATGAAGGGATCCAAATGACGGTGAAATACAAGGTAAATAATCTTTAATAGATCTTCCGAATTTCATCAATATCCTGTCTGTAAATATACTGTCGTTTATCGTGAAATACGAATGAATGACCTAGAAAATATTTAATCAATACCATTATATCTCTTCTTAAAATCGGCTTGCGGAAGCTTTAATTCTTTACTCTTTCTCAGCAAATAAGATTTTTACTAAACTTTTTAACTACAATTTTTCTTCATTTATAATCCCATCTGTCACAGTAAAATTGAAGAAATAAATAATTAACGACACAATAGGGATTTTCAAATCGTGCCAGGTTATAACTTCCATATAGGTATTATACTTTAATATATGTTTCAAACGTAAGACTCATGAAGAAATTAAGAAATATAAAGAAACTTTAGATGAATAGGAAAGTATAAGCGCCTTCAATGAGGGTAAGAGAATATTAAGAATGTAGCATTGGAAAAGGTACATGCATGCACCAATTGATAGAGTAGAGAGATATTAATGAAGCCAGTCGCAGAGGAGGTGGAAATAACAAGCAGAGGAGATTTATGGTAAAGGCATTAGGCCGGCAAGTTTTGACATAGAAAGTCCAGCTATATTAGCTAGATATATAGAAGATGCGATTGAGTAATAATGAACAAAGAGTTGTACTTTTCTACATATTTTTATTTAAACCACGACAGGTTTCGACGCACTATATATTCTTCAGTAAGATGCTGTTGTACATGGAAGTCGGCCGTGATTTAAATCAAAACTGTGGAAAAGTGAAACTATCTAGTTTAGGAGTATATAGAAGGAAGGGATTTTCGATTCAAATGTATGTAGTATTTCGGAGAAATTAGGATTTTCAATAACATTTCCTTGAGTCAATTTTGGTATATGGTGACTAAAAGAAAAAAAGTTTTACTTTGCGTACCGCAATGGTACTTTTAATAAACGTAAAGAGACGAATATAAAAATTGCAATCAAATACCAAGGAAATCATCATTCATGGCTTGAAAAGTGAAGAGAAAGCGTGACGCCATGATAGAAGAAAGAACGTTGCGTAAGTGAGGTAGAGGAAGGAAGAGAGTAAGATTATCGGACGGCTAGAAGGAAGTCGGAAGTCACAAATAAAAGAAGAAATCATTAATTAAAGGCAGAGGAAGAAAGAAATAATAAAGAGAGAGGAATTTCCCGAGCTAAGTAGAAGCAAATAGTTTGTATATATTGACCAAATCCTGGCTTTAAATACGTAGAATACTTTAAATGAATGAATGTTAAAACTTTCCACATAGTATCCCTTATGTAGATGTTATCAAAAGGCGTTGCATTTCGATAGATTTCAATTTATAAATCAATGAAAATATTTTTTCCCACAATCATTTGAATTAGAATTCTAGACTTTTGGCATTCTATTTCGGCTCGTTACAGAAAACGTTTTCGCATATTTTCCGAAACTGGATACCGTAACTGTAGTCTGAGGAGTTATTGACCTATTTACAAAATTGTATCCCTTGGAATATGCCTTCCACATTAAATTTCCCCCAATCAATAGAAAACTTAATTATTCTTACGTATGCGATTATAACATTCAAGGCGTCTAAACCAAATGATGAGGATTTGTAGTTCACCGTGAAGGAAATCTCACTCGAAATTGGATGCCTGATGCTGCCTGAGCAGAATCCTGGTGTGTGGAGAAGATGCCTTTGCATAAAATATTCTTTGGCTGCTTAGTTCTTAGTCTCAATTTTTCATATGAAGTTTTTGAAATCTTTACTTTATCTTTCACAATTGAAAAGAGACGAGTTCCTGTTTTATTTTCTTCGAGCTGCGAAGTTAGGCAAACTATTAATCGTGACATACACACGGAGTGATTCCTTCCTCGTTTCCACATATGAATTACCAGTAACAATTGATCTGTTGAAACGACAATCTCTGGTCATCACATCCACCTTATGACTTACCCAGATATGTTAATAAATGGGAAGGGTGGGCGAAAAGGTAAATATAATTGAATCCTCCCTTTAGCGAAAAAAACTATAACTCTAAGCCGTTAATAATACTGTTAATGACCTTAAATGTTAATAGTTAGCGGCGAAACTAAACAGTATTAAATTTATTCATACCCATTGGAACAAAATAGCCATAGTACTATTTCTGGTAAAAGTAACACAATTATAAGCAATCCCTTAAGGATAAACTACAGCTAAATCTATAAATGTTTGCAATTTTTTACGAAAAAAATTATATTTCATACATAAAGCAATATATTAGCTAGCATTGACTTTAATACCAAGGAGAGAGATGGTTAAAAAGAGACTAGGAATGAGAAAGATAGGGAATACTGCTCAACAAAAGAGTTCATTATTTACCGTCTGCAAAGTGTGCTCTGACATAAATGGCATCGGAGTGGAAGAACTATCCGCGATGATCGTGGATGACTTCAATGAGGTAGCTGGAAGACCTTCAATGGCTCCTACTTATCATAAGGCACAAAAAATAGAAAACCTTACAACTTAAGCATATCGCACGATTTGCGACTAACTAAATCTATAGACGGCAGACTAGGGGGTTTTAAAGCGAGAAATATAATGCCTATTGCCTTTTAGAAAAAAAAGACAAAGAAAACGGGGAAGTTTATTTTAATAAGACCTCATCTCTTCTTGCATTATATTCACATATTACCCGAGAGAAAAAAAGTTATCATCCGATTCGTTCTTTTAACATTCAATTTCCCTTAATTTTCCAAAAAGGCTCGCCTTAAGAAATGTGGGGATAATGTGATAAATCCCTCGGCACCTGAAGGAACCTTATATGACTGATAACCTGCCAATGCGTTAAACTTACGAATTGTACCTTTGAAGATGATCAGTCATGTCGAATTGAACTGTCGATTGATGATTATTTAGTTGTCACGGATTACAAATGAGTAAATGGATTGTCCATGCCTTATTTGTGACTACTGTAATTATTTTGAATTCAAGGTACCCTCGCGAAATTATTGAGTTGAAACTCTTTAAAGAGGCCAGATTTCTGAGAGAGGAACAAAATCCAGCTACAAGATTAAGATTAATTAATTTAGAAACTGTCAAATAAAAAAATCAAGAGTGTAATCATGAATCATGAATCCCAAAAAATGAAAACCATAGATGTGTATAATTTGATTATTTTTGCATTATAGACATCCTGCAGTCTTATGTGCGAAACTATGACTGGTTTAAATACGTTGGGAGAGATTTTATCATTTCATATGAAATGATTTTTAGTTACAATTTTGTTTGTTTAGGAATTAATAAATAATTAGGTAAATACTACTTTCCAAATTTTTTGAAAATTTTATAATTATTAAAACTAATTACGAAAATTAAAACTTTTCAAAAGTGTAGGCAGTTACTCTTAGAGAATTGCGGCATACTTTACTAAAATAAAGAATAATACATAAAACATATTTAAGAGATGAAGTACTATTTTTCTATTCTTTATACTTTTGAGAATCATGTGATATGACGGCTACCATTCCTTTCTGTACACTAAGATTAGGACTATCAATGAAAGACGTTCCAGTTTGTGTTAATTCTACGTCTGTATGTATACAAAAAAATTGTGCCTTTTAACGCTCTAAATTTAAAATCTGAAGACAGCATACGACAACAAGAGGAACAAGAATATTCTTAACGAGGTTTGAAATATTTACGGAATAGTTAGGCACTTGAGAATCAGTATACACAAATAAAGTTCCAACCGTCCAAACGTTTCCACTAAGATTCTTTGAAAATAAATACCAATTCAAGAACTTTACCACAAGTTCCCAAAATCCAATACTTCAGGACATTGAAATCCCAATGGACCGGATAAAATCTTACCAATTCAATCAAACGAGTTACTTCAGAAGCGCGTTCTATTGTTCGACCAAGAGTTTGTTGTTCCGGGGGAAATAACGCGTCGCACTAAAGTTCGCGCACACTCGCACGATTCAGGCCCCCGGAATCCATTCCCGGCGAATCATATCCCGCTTGCACTCCATCTAAAATCCCCGTCGCCCGTCCGCGCTCCTCCTCGGGGATGCAGAAGTCACGCCCCGCACCCGCCTTCCCCTTGCCGCACCCGCTCTCACAAGAAGTTTCCCCGGAATACGGCCGTGGCAATGGGGGGGGGGGGGCGGGGGGTGGACTGGAGAGAGAGAGAGAGGGAACTGGAGGGATGGAAATAATTCGACCCTCCTCGAGAGCGCTTTGTCCCCTTCGGTCGGGAGAAGAAAGGAAGGCGGGAAAAATTAAAGAAAAAGAAAAACGCTCCACTCCCCCACCAACACCCTCAACCATATCGGTGAGGCGAAGGAGGAATCAATATATGGAGAAGGCGCCGAAAGATGGAAGAAGTCGTGCCATGAACGCCGCCTCACTCCGCCCTTTTTCCATAAATAGGGAAGGGAGGAGGGGGAGGGAACGGGGGTTGGACAGGAGGGGGGCGGCGGCGGGAGGAGGGGATGCCGCGGCGGTGGGTCGCAAAGAGACAAGCGAGGGAGGAGGAAGGCGGAGAGAAAGAAATGGCTCCTTTGGGGGCAGGGAAGGGATGGCGGGTCGAGCGGGCGGGGGAGGAGTGGTTCGGGGGCGTGGGGCGTGGGGGGAGGTTTCGGGGGGGTGGGGCGGGGAAAAGGATGGAGGAAGAGGAGAACCAGAAGGGTCCGAGGAGAGCACATTCATTCATATCGCGCCCCGAGTATTTATGGGGCAGCATGCAGGGGCGAGATGGGAGGGGTGTTTGGGAAGGGGAATGGGGGGGTGGGTTGTCCCTGAATGCAAAATACCTGCCGCGGAGATTCAAAATACTCTCCTACGCCACTCCCTCCCGACTCCTACGCGGTTACCCCCCCCCCTCAACTATTCACACCTCCACTTCGCCAAGCCCTGGATATCCAACAAGCGGAAGTAATGGAGGAAATAAAGGAGGGCGGAGTATTTCTTTTATTCAGGCTCGTCTTCGAAGCTTCGCCTTTCTTCTACGACGGACTGACGCGGCACGTTTGACCCATGCTTCGCCTGCCTGATGGGCAAGCAGCCCCTATAATCTGTGGAATCGGAATGGTCTCGAGCTTGAAATGTTGGAATACTAATGATGCGTAATGAATCAAGGACGATGTTCCCTGATTTGCACTGGATGGTGTGGGAAGGGATCACTCAGAATCACTCCTCTCGTACCTTCTCAATCGGTTCTCTAAATGAGTAGACATCTTGTAGCTTTCCGAAAACTTAAAAAACAATATAGAAGCTCTCAAGCGAAATAATTACTTAAATTACGTTTTTCAACCGTATGTTGCGGCTAAAAATTCTTATCTTTCCCCAAAAAACCGAATATTAAGTACACCTTCGAGACATTCCGGAATGTTGAACCTTTTTCTACCGTACACTTTTTTTGACCAAAGCAACACTTTAGAGATCCTCTTTCCTCAATAATTATTCAAAACGGTTACCACGAAAAGGAATAAACTTGTTTTCATATGAAAAAGAATTTTTTTTTTGATAAAAAGAAAGGATGAGAGGACCGACCCCCCTCCCGTATATCATGGCTATGAATGAGTGAGAATTATGAAAACAAGATTTAAATCCCCTTTTGAGCCTTCAGCATATCCATGGATATTCGTTAATACTAATCTCTTAATCCCCTTTCACAGACACACCAGTTAATATTTCAATAAAAATTAATAATGCCACATTCAAAATTAAAAATATTATAAGTTACTGCCTTCTGATGGTGAAGGGATAGGGGGGTGGGAACCTCACACGTACTGAAAAGAAATATGTCGTCGACAATGATGGCGTTACCGTTGCAAAACTATTAAAAGGTGAAAGTGTATGACAATATTGCAGCTAAAATGCAAGAACAACGGGAAACGCGAATACCTTCACTAAATACTTTATGTTAACGATTTCATATAATGCATCATTAAAAGTTTTCACCAGATAAATTGAATGCCAACTTAAGTTTACTGAACTTATCCTAACTATTGAAGTTAGATTCTTTGACAATTTCCAAAGACTATTTTTTTATACACTTTGCGAGAACTTTTTATCATTTAACCTAAATATTTACGTCTCCCCTCCATCGAAACTCTTAACTACAAGATTGGTGCTTAATATTCAATGCACTTCCTCCCTCGACTCTTACATTCCTTTCTATCACGGCCTATACCATTTATTTCCTCGATATTTCCTCTGACTTAACTTTTCGGAGTTCCCTTCGAAGCTTCCTTTCTCTAGCCACAATATCACAACATGAAAAACTTCGTAGTCAGTCTTCTTATTCGACCAATTCATTTTTTCCATTGTTTAAACTCTCAAAAACTCCCAATCTACGTACATCCTCTTGGCTCAAAGAGAGGTTTCAAAACCATTCAGTGATGCATTCCCAATTAATGCCACTAAGCTTTCCTTTATATTTGTACTTGTTACATCAATTTTTATACTCTGGTAAATACTACCTTTGCCTACACCGTTCTTCTCGTTATGTCTCATTTACTACCTGTTATCTAGTACGGCATTTCCCAAATATTTACACTTCCCACTTATCTTTCTCATTTATCGAGTATTTTATTACTTCGGTGATTTTTTGTCAAACGTTATCCCATACGTCTCCCATTGTCCCTTGAAAGCATTCAGGAATAACTGGAATCTGTCGGCTGTTCGCATAACACTTGTTTGTTTGATCATCTGCAAAATCTGACTCTGTCATTTCTCTACAAATAATTATCGTAATGCTGGCCCGTAATATGTCGTAATATTTTTGACCATATAGTAGCACTCTTCCTCTACTTAAACATTTGTGTACTACCGTGTAGGTTTTGACTTGCCACGTCATCTTCAGGTGGATTAGGATCAATAATCCTGAAGATGATGTAGTACATCGATAAGTGGTTGGTAATACATTTCCAACTAGTGAAAGAGAGCTTCAACCCCGTCATTAATCTCGCCACAACATTTCTCGCCAGCTCGAGTATTTCCCAATGCCACAGTTTTCATTTTCATTTGAACGAATGCCTTTGCTGAGAATACTGGTGATGACGGGTACCCCTGTCTCACTCCCTTGCGCAATTCGATTTCCTCAAAACGTACATTTACCTTCCCATGAGACTCATGTTCATGTTAATAAGCCGCCTATCCATCGAGTCTACTCTTAGCTAAAGCAATATTTCTATAAAATTTGTCCGCTCGATCCAGTTGAGTTTCTCATAATCTACGAAGCAAACATATAATTTTTTTTATTCTGTCCTTTTTTGCTAATTTTCTCATCGGACCGATGATGTAGCGTGTTACTATGTACGTTCTAAGCGTAATCCGGCCTTCACCTATATAATTCTTGTGCCCTAGAATTATGAGTCCTTCATTTGTAAATTATTAGACCCGCCCTTGTTTTAAGTGAAATTAAGCTCATTGCCTGCCTAACTCTTTTCCTGCAAAAGGAATCGAACTTGATCCAAGGAAATCCTCTTGCCAAATTCCTTCCTCATAAATACGTCTAAGTCTAAGGAAGCTCTTCCTTCCTCCCATCATTACGTAAACTCTTAAACCACTTGCGCCGGAACAGTATCTGCAAGTATAACCTCTCCTTTTTATCTTCTTCTAACCTTTATTTTATTATCTCATTATCTAGAATTATCGTGCCCTATTTATCCTAGTCTATGTCTATACCCTTTCTATTTCTAAACCATACTAAAACCTTTACCTTGTATACGACTATCTACCACTAATAAGTACTCCTTTGGCCTTCTCTGAATCTCTCTTGACTCCATTAATAGCTACTATATGCCGTCTTATCTCTTACAGTCCGTATTTTTTCCCTTGCTGCTTCCATACGATTCACTTTCCTTTTTGTTTAGCTCTTCTACTCTATGTTCCTCTTTCTGAAATGTCTCCATACCCTCGGAATCATCTTTCCAGACAGTTTTCCTTTTGAACTAAGTTAATTTTCCTCCTTTCCGGTTTAACGATCTTCACCATGTAAAACACCAAAAACACTGATGTGGCCAGAACTTTGCATTAACCTTTTCGTATTAATGAAAAATGCTAGCTTTTAATTTTGTAAATAATAAATTAGCCTAAAATTAGCATTGACTTTAATAATACTAAAGGTAATTATCCACTGAATTGTTTCCCTCAAGCTACCTT
The DNA here is from genome assembly GCF_022747635.1 of Hetaerina americana. NCBI lineage: Eukaryota > Metazoa > Arthropoda > Insecta > Odonata > Calopterygidae > Hetaerina > Hetaerina americana. The sequence continues at coordinate 12,146,419 of NW_027287538.1, read as the reverse complement.
CAAAATATTAAATATGCAGACTGTGGTAATCATCCCAAGTCTTCTGGCTGGATAATTGTCTTCACAGTCCCGTCCATTAAGCCTACTCAGACCATAGCTATGTGTGTGTGTGTAGTTAATCGAATGCCTACATAAATTCTTATCATTTTAGAGCATTCTTCTGTTGATGACTCTGTGAGTTGAAACGCGTCGTACGTTAAATAAACTGTGGAAAAGTGCAAACTGTCCTTATTTCATTATGATGAACTTCCACGACCTCAAGCCTGAATCTGTTGAACTTATTCTTTTGTTTAATTAAAGTTTAATTAAGGTTACAGTTTACTTTTTGATCTAAGGAATACACATTTTATGAATGGTGAAATAAATAATGAGTTGGTTTTTTAAGGAATAATGTATTGAATGTGTATTGATAAACAAAGGTAAATAAATTCTGTCAATAATAAAGCTCTCTCGGGTCTTTCCATCTTCTCGCTTCAAACTTTATGACAAAGTTTTAAAATGACGGACAAAATCTCCTGCATTTCATTGGCCTTTTTTAACATAAGTTCTATTAATTACCACATCCTCAGACTTTTCTGCGTGCAGTGTGTATGTAAAACAGCCATATAATTCATGATTTTTCGAAAAGTAGGCGCGTTGTAGTCGTAACGACACTTAATCCATGCCTTTGCCCCTCCAATTTAGCAATTAATTTACATTAAAACGGCATAAAAATATTTTGTATGTAATTTCAGAGGTGATTTTGATGCCATGGGATTTTATTGAGTGTTTATTTCATCATTCTACATTCAGTTGTAATAATCACTCTTTTGTTTCGAGTACTCAACGTATACTACTATTGAACATGATGAAGATGGTCGGTCAAATTTCTTTTGTATTTAAACGCTCTACTGTACATGAAAATAAAAATAAATCCCCCTCTCTTAAAAAAGCGCAAAACTTTTATCCATTCATTGCATAACGTGCATTCTAAAATTTAATTGAATCTAACATCTTACGGTATTTCGCCATAATTCAAAGGAATTACGTTCAAATACAGATATATAGAAATACGAAATTAAAGAAGTAGTGCTTCGTAATTAAGCATCTAGGGTTTTTAAATTGATACAAATAAAGTAATATATATATATATATATATATATATATATATATATATATATATATATATATATATATATATATATATATATATATATATATATATACGTATTTTCTCAGAAAAGGGTAAAATGAATTAAATGGCCCTCCGCAAAGAATCGGCTTGTGTGGAGAAAATCCCTCCAATAATATCTTCATTATGAAAATTTTTTATTCAATGATTTCGTGTGTTTCAGATTACTCTTCAGTTATACACCAAATAATCAATTTATATATAATGATATGTTTACACCAACTTAATCGAGAATTAAGTCAACAAAACGATCTCAAGATATTTTCAAGCATATATTTGCGCTGCATTTACTGCGAGGAAATTTCCCGAAGGGATGCATTTCTTTTTTCTATCCTGAGTATGAAAATATGAAAAGTCATCCTAATCAGACATATAATCCTCGGCATATTTTTAATATAAAATCCGCAGATTTGTTACAGGAAAGAAAATATCCAGCGGTGTCCAGCAAAGTAAATATCCAATCATTGTTAGTTATATAATATCTTTCCAGGTATGGTAACAGATACTATAATAATGATTTTCAATAATATAGATGTCATTCCCAAATAGTACTCAAGTTAAAGAGTGCATTGAAAATTGTGTTTAGGGCTCATTTCTCCATATCCGTTTGTTTGTTATTGTGATATACGCATTTTGGTGCTAGAATTAGGTGGACATGGGAATTTTAATAGCAAGCTTTCCGTATGTTTCTGGCTCGAACATTTGGTGATGACCAAGCTAGGGAGATTTTACAGTAACCGGAGCCTAGAGGAAATATGTATGGGAAATCGCGGGTGTCACATAGATAGGAACTTTATCCCATGCCCTAAATAGTATGTGCTATCCCCCCGCCACACGCCCTTGCAGCGGCTTGCGGGGTATTAAGTAGATTTAAAGTAGATGTATGTGAATTTCACACTAAAGAAGATTCAGATCAAGGCAAACTCCATATATGTTTATTTACCCTTCCCAATAGAAACTAATATTTGGCCTGATTATTATGTTGCTTTAAGGGTAGAAATAATATGCCAAACATTACTCATATAATGTGATGTGGTCACGGTATGCTTTTTTTAAACTAGTTTAAAATGTATTTTTGCTACGGAGTCATTGGAGAACTCATAATATTAACCTATCTTTGCCTTCTCATTCGATAATTTTTAGTAGGTTTATGCCTACAAATGAGTTTCTATTTCAGCAACACGCGCAATCTTTCTATTATAATTTGCATGATAGTTATTATAATTAGAAATAATGGTTAATACTAAATTACAACCTTTCCTACGGATGGCGATAAACATAATGGACCCGAAGCCTCAGCCCAACGCCTCAGAAGCCTTTCCTGTCGCGTGCAATTTCCTCACTCTGTAAAGCTATTTTAATTGATTTTGGTGGCAGTGCAATATTATTATTCATGCAAAGAGTCAAATTTTTGACTTAAAGTGATAAACAAAATCTAATAATATGCTATTTTCTCAAACACTACATAATTGCATCGCATCTCATTACATATTCAAATTATGTTTCATTCAGTCACTTTTTGTTATATAAACGTAAGTCGACGCTCAAAAACTAAGGATTCTGAACATTTGGAATCTATTCTTCTCTTAGAAAAATATATGTCGGTTGGATGGGGGAGAGAGAGCCGCCGGTGGGACGGCCACGCACCGAGCCTCGTTCCATTTGTCCGGGTTGGATTTGAGTCCTCAGACGAGGTGAGGTAGACGTAGTTGGGAGGGGGAATATCAAAATTATACCCACTTCCCCCGCTCTCCCGTTCATCAGAAAAAAATAATATCCCTCCTTAAGAAAACACACGCAGACGAATCATAAATAAAACCCATATAAAAGAGTCACTTTACGGCCGATAGCGCTATCGTAAACATCGAGCCGAAAAGCCTTCAATGATTCAATGACGGAGGAAGGAAACGGAGCGGAAAGATAACACGCAGAATCGAAGGCTTTTATAAACAACTACCCTTCCCCTCCGGTACTGGACCCCCTTTCCCCTCCCACTCCTCTCTCCCCCCCTCCCCGCCCCATCCGATTCTCCCCCAACCCAAATCCATCCCCCCTTCCACGTCCCTCCTCATCCTCTTGCCCGCGCCTGCTTGTCCTCCTTCCAACATCTCCCCCCCCCCCCTACTTCAACCCGTGTTGCCGATTCGCGGAAAAACTCTCTGGACGAAAAATCCCTCCCCGCGGATTCCTTATTTAATTCATCCGCATGAAATCCAAAGGACGGCGGTCTTATTGAACCTTCTCCCGCTGCCTCTCTCACTTTCCTCTAAAATAAGAGGAGTTGAATGGAAATGGAGTGCTTGAAATGGGTGGATGAATGGGTGGCGGTGTCGAGAGGAGGAATTTTTTTGCGATGTGAAGAGGAGGGAGCGGGGGATTTCTTAATGGAGGAGAGGGTGGATGAGGTAATACGCCCCATTTCCACTTCACGGCTCCGCTGTGAAACTTTCACGACGGACGATCCAAAGGGTTTTCCTCCGTTCTCTCTCTCCCAAGTTACACCCCTTGCCACACCCCAATCCCTTTCCCCCGGCCGTTCCCAGGCCTCGCGTTCACCTCCTCCGTGGGCAATCGCTTGCCCACGGCCTGCGGTCCACTCGCTCTCTCTCTTTTGCAACAAGCCCTCGGACTTAGTTTTCGTTGAGCGAAAATAAACAAGCATTGGCTGAACAGCGTCGCATAAAACCAGAATGAAAGTCACTTTTTGGAGTTCGCTGAAAGTTGAAAGTGACGCGTGAGAATCCCGGGGACTTAGGAATGATAGCACATGAAAGCACCGCGTGTATCTTTTTGGTAAATTTGTCGATCCAAGCTGTCAGATACGTAGTAGATTACAGTTAACTACAGTAAATTGCTTGAATGCTATTAATTTGCTGCTTGTATTTGATGGCAGGCACTCGTCTCAAAATACTATAAGCTAAATATGTGCACAGTAAAACACAAAATATTTTAATAAAAACTTCGTTGCAATTTTCCACAGTTAAAACTTTATTTACGACCATGGTTTCGATACACTGTACAGGTGGCCTGATGATGATACAGTGTATCGAAACCATGGTCGGAAATAAAGTTTTAACTGTGGAAAATTGCAACGAAGTTTTTAACATGTCTCCATTCCACAACATCACGCCTGACTCTTCACTTTTCGTACAAAATATTTTACTGAAGCAAACTGATGAATATTATAAACATTATGGACAAAAAAGGGGGAGAATCAATTAGTAAGCCCGGGGTGGAACCAATTAAAGCTGTATTTGGAGACGATGCATGTGAAAAGCTGTGAATGAATGGAAAAGTATCACGGTATAGTAAAGCATAGACACCTAATTTTCTCAATTCTATACAATATTTTGGACCAATTAACCCAAATGATCCGCGCTTTAGAAATGTTAGATATAATCCTCAATTTTTGTGCTTGATTTTTATTTTTATATTGTACAAACGATATTGCAATCGAACATCATATCGTAATAGCAATGTAATCGAATGAGAGAACAATATACGTTGTGAGCACGAAAGTTGTTAATACGAATACTGTGCAAGTTAATTACCCAAATTCATATTAAGAGAAGAAGAATATATTGCAGTAAAAAACTACTTCAAGGATGTACAACTTTTCAATATTTAATTTCATTGATCCTACGGCCTCTCTTCGACACTCGTCGATGCTGAGAACTGATTTCGCTTGATTGTTGTTCACGATATACATATATTCAATTCCGCGAACAGCAGTTAGACAAATATTTTTATAATTTTAGAATATGTGTAATAATAAGTGTACATCAATTAATGGAACGACATGATATACTATTCGAGTTTTTTTATTAATGATGAATTTGAAAAAAATAATTGAATATTTAACTGAACCAAAACAAAAAAGATGAAATATTATTTCACCAAATATCGTTTCAGTTTCTTAGCTACGTAACCTCTAAGCAGCTCTATAATAGTTATACATTACAATACAGGTAATATATAATACAAAAAAAATATGCAATAATTAGGGCGTTGCAAAACGTTACTGATTTGAAATTAATGATTTAGGAACCAAGGACAGATTCGCAAATTCCCACAGCCTTGCCACATCTTGATCAGTTACGATCATAATTAGATGAACTAGCGCATGATTCTATATTCTCTGAAGCTGACGGACAGCGTATAAATGAAATATTTCACAGATAGCTTTCATAAAACACCTCTCCAGGCTTTCAGGGGACAAATGGGTCAAATTGGTAGGTAAATGAGGGCACTTTTAGGTAGGCACTCGTTTCTTAGGTGTGAATGGCACTAAAGGTAACTCTTGAGGACAATTAAATTTACTAGTTTTTGGATTACGGTTAAATTGTTTCACAAGGTAAGAGCCGTTCTCTTTTATTGCTTAAAAGTCAATCTATTGTGGGGAGGCTGTGGTTTGTGCACTATTTTTTCACCTGAGGAATATAGAACTAGTACAAGGCCATTTTTAGGCCTAATTAATACGTGACATGGTTTGGAGTAACGTCACATAAAATGCAATTTACTAATATTTATGTACTATACGATGTTCAAAAATCAATATCAAATTAATAACACATCAACTCTCAAAAATATGGATAAGTAATAGCATAGGTATATTAAAAGCTTGACTTGCTCGTCTTCTTTTTGCCCAAACGTTTCCTCTTGACGCTTGGCTTGCAGCTGCGCCGTGATTTATTGCTTTGACGAGATAATTGTTACTTCATTTCAGGAACATTTTTACTCTTTTGCTTTTTTTACCTTTTCTCTTTGTGTATTTTCATTTTTAATCAAGGTTTACATTGCTCGAAATATGTTTTTAGATTTAATTTTTTAAACTGATTTTTTTTCTATTTGTGGGATAAGTATGTAAAGAGTCTCCTGGACCAGAGTCATCTAGATTCTGCATTGTTCAACTCATGCGTGGCCTAATCTTTTGAGATTAACCTTTTCTTAGCCCTCGATCGAGCTTACCTCTTGTCCCCGAAGTGAATTTGACTTCTAGTTCTGACTGTCGTGTTCTCCTTGTTAAGCTAGATTACGTGCCCTGCGTTAAAATTTTTTTTAATCCCATGACCTTTTTCTGAAATAAGTGAGAAAATATAGTAGCTGAACATCAAGAAGAAAATATACTATATCAGTTAATTACTCATTATCTTCAGCATTACACATTATCTTCAAGACCGGTTTTAGATAGCATTTCATCTTTTCGCGGCAGTTTACTTGACAAGGTATTTATTTCATGTACTCTGGGAATAAGCACTTCTACACTTTTAGCAATACGGAAAATATCACAATATCCCAAACGCCAATAAATCATTTTTCAGATCCAGATATGCCTACGGTTCTATTCGCGGTTTACCACAGAAGACACACCCAATTGTTACGGTCAATTCCAATAATAGGGTGAATAACAAAGTACAATAGTGCTTGACTGTTGGTATCTCCACGGTAGCATTCAGAATTTTAACACTTTGGACATTTATTTATTTGAATAAACCATCAAATGAAAGAGAGAATGTATTTTTTCAGAGAATTAATGCTGTGCAAAAGTACGCTCTCTCCTTCATTTGACGGGTATAAAAATCTTCCACGATATGAACCCCGAACATGTAAGATTTATTTGAAATAAATTGTAAGAGAGATTTCCGACCAGTGTAAAATCATTTACTTTCACTCATTTACATATAAGAAAATTCGCCTGGAGGGATTGGATTTTGATTAAAATACGCCTTTTAATTTGAATTATGTATAGTTTTCCATCTCCTTATTCGATATTTGATAAACAAATGTTTCAAATGCCAATTTTAAATGAATTTTTTTCCCTCTGACGTGCACGGTCACGTGGAGATTCCATTTTCCTTCTTGATGAATCCCCATTAATTCAATAGGCAATGAGACATATTACAAAACCATCCGTATGCATATAATTAATCTTTGAGACCCAGAATGTAGTACTGATAAATGCTTGCTGATTATTAACAATATCCATTTTTGGGTGCCATTTACATATCCCAACCAAGAGTGTATTAGTCATTTAAGAAATATAAGAAAAAAATAAGACGGAAACAGTTCCATAAAAATACATATAAAATACTTAAATATATAGTTCTAACCACTCTCAAGGCAGCTCTATGCAAAGCACGAGATTTACCGCCTAGGAGGAAAAGCACCCTTCTTAGAAAATACTGGAACTGGGAATTGCTGGTACTTCCTTATTACTTTAATTCCACTTGTTACTATGAACACAAAGCTATTAACACCACCCCAGAATAAATTTGGAAAAAGGTTTAAAAAACATTTGTCGGAAGTGCATTGCATCAGGTTAATGCTTTCCAGCCATTAACTTGTTGAAATCGCAGATCATACCCAAAGCTCTCTCGGTCTGGAAATTCACCGCATATTCTGGGAAAATCTAATTTCCTCGCTGGTGCAAACCTCGAAACACATAGTATCTGAAAAGCCATATTTTCTCATTTTACATTCAGTAAACGCATTAGAGTTTCCACTCAAAATATGATTTCAAATCAACATTTCGCTGCATATTCTATTTTAGGTTTTAATAGTTCATAATTTTAAAATATGAAACACGGTTTGCACTTTTAATATGTTCATTAATGCAGTCGTTATCAATGTTAAAATCACAGAGTACCTTTGTATCAATAGTATCGATTCATTCCATGGTTTAAGGGGATCAATTAAGCTTATATAATAACATGGAAAACGGTATGTCGAAGGAATGAAATAACAAGAGTAAATTCGATAAATATTGCTTAGAATATAGAGAACACGTAAATACTACATCTTAGAGATTTTCACTCAAGAAATCATTACTACTTCAGGCCATTAAATTACGCCTCAGGCCATTAAATGCCCATGGCGGAGACGGGATCCGAGACTGTTATACATATACGGTTAATATTGTAAGCACCAATGGAGCATTAATGAGTTACCCATTATGTTTTATTAAAACAATATTCAATTGTGCAAATCAATGTAAAGGTGATGCACAGCTGCTGATGAGGTGACAGTTACTCCTGTAACTAACACTTCTGTTTTAACTTGTGAAAGTGCTGCGTTTTTGTAAAAGTGACCAACGAATTTCATCAATACAAAATCTTGACAGCTATTTGACCAATCCTACCTATTACATATGAATAAATGTGGTACCTAAAATGTACTTTTGAGACGAGGGTGATGAAATTCAATACTTATTTCATCCCAACGCTCTTTCAGGGAGGTATAATTCCACACTCATTCGTCTTCTGGCCTCACCCAGCTTGCAAAGGGCCCTAGTGATATGGAATAATAGGTAAGATTCCCCTTATGTGAGGCGTACAAGCTAAAATTCATTTCCTGCGCTTTTTCCAACTCGATATTACCGCTTACCTAACACGCTTCAGCTCTTCCGCTCGATGTTGAAATGTGAATTCGAATATCTAAAATAAACGTCCTTCATATTTTCCCATGGCGTCAGTTCAGATATTTAACCCAGCCAAAATTCAGGTTACCTACTTGTTCAGCATACTTCAAGTCTACATGTTTCATGCTTCCGCAACTCAGAAGGAATTTGAAATCGTTATTGAAAATGACTACTTTACGAGTGTGGTGAAGAGAAAAATATATTGCTGCATTTACTAAAGATTACGGCTTCAGTTAAGGGAAATATGTGATATGACCAAAGTTAATACATTTTTAATGAAATTAAGAATACAAAGTAACTTTCCACTGTCCTTTATTAGCGTACAACCCTACGCTATGTACGCTAATAAAGGACAGTGGAAAGTTACTTTGTATTCTGAATTTCATTAAAATGAATTTCCACAAGGTTGAGCCAGGAACAATTGAATAATTAATACATTTTTATTCAAATTAAATATTTCTCCGTGATGTCATCAACAACAAAAAGGCATATTGGAAATATATTATTTTACTCTCACAAAACCTATATGAAGTAGGTACTTTCAGTGTTTTACCTCACGAAGAAGCCTAAGTATAACTTCGAGGGATGACATTTTTCAAAAATAATAAAAACAAAGCAATTGCCCCAGGGCTTTTATCTGAAGTGGAATAGGAAAGGTATGCACTGAGCTAAATGCCTCACAGAAACTTGGGGGTGGATGTATACAGCCCAAACACTGATCAAATTGCACGGACATTGGAACATAAGGGATGGATGAAAAACTATTTGCTCGCCATAGTTATTTAAGCGATTTTAAAAGTTGAGATAGATTCGAAAATAACTGCCTCGCATTACGTGTTACTGGTACATACTACATCTACGATAGGAAAGCGTCCTTTCTACTAAAGGTGCATGTAAACTATTATCACCGGTCATTTTATCACTGCCTTCTGCATTCTGAGATACCATTAACACTTCTTCGTTTCATTTAAATATATTCTTCAAGTTATCCAATTCAATTTTTCCCTTAATGTATCATTTACTACTCATTTTTCCACATTCCTCAGTATCTCAATCACTTTTGCAATTTCACATACCACAATAAAATATCTATTTGCAACTCATGGTTTTTCATCACGAGGCAATTTTCAGAGCAATTAATCGCAGCATCTGAATGAATATCATGGCAATTATTTCCAAGCTTCTATCTAAGAGACACAATCAACCTAAATATACGATGCAGGAGGTCTGTCCAATAAATACGCGAACTGATGCCGTAAAAACTTTATTTTGCAAAATTTAGTCTACATCGATTTTGTCCCCTTCAAAATACTCTCCATTCGTTGCTATGTACTTATTCCGTCTTCTCTATTACACAGTTTAAAGCACCCTTGGAAGTCCTCGGCACTTTGGCTTTTTAGTTTTCTCGTTGTTTCTTGCTTTACTGTGTCAAAATCTTCCCAATGATGTCCCCTCATCACACTTGCATTTTGGGAATAGGAAAAAGTCGCAGGGGGTGAGATCTGGCGAATAAGGAGGATGATCAAGGATGGTGATTGAATTTTTTGCCAAAACCTGGTGAACAGTCAATGCTGAATGTGCAGGTGAATTGTCATGGTGAAGGATCCATCCCTCGCCTTGAGTCAAATTTGGTCGCACACGACTCACGCGATCTCTAAAACGTTTGAGAACTGCAAGGTAGAACTCAGCATTTACTGTTTGTCCTTCAGGAGGACATTCATGATGAACAACACCTTCGACGTCAAAGAACCCCAGGAACATGACTTTGATTTTCGATCGGCTTTTTCATGATTTTTTGGTTTTATTTAATCCAGTTGAAAACGGATTTTTTCTTCAGAGCATAATCACCAAAAATAGCTGTCAATATTTAACTAGCTTCTTGGTAACTTTTTCCTCCCTTCACCAGAAAATGTGATGTTGATTCGTTGCTCCGTGATTTCGTCAATTTCCATTTTCGACAAACAGTAAAAACAAGGACAACAGAAACTAACATAACTGACACCATACGCACAGCTCGACGATCCGCCAAGCATAGACGCCTCATTGGGTCTCAGACACTTAGCGCCACTGATGGGTGGAGCTATAGTCTGCATCATGGCCGCCAGATTCCACCAGTTCGCGTATTTATTGGATAGACCTCGTATTTTATTTACACTACATTAATTTTCATACTCATTCTCATACATTTCGAAATAACTCAGTGGAGGACGATGTCCCAAATGTAGGTTGTTTACGGCAAGTGCATATGGATCACCAAAAGGACTTTCACTTAATATTATTCATATGATGTCAAATAGTTCTCCACTTTTCCATTCCAGCCATGAAGTGAGGAATCCATTGGTGAATATGATCGAAGGTAATTTGGAGACGGTCAAAATTTTAAAATATAAGCAACCGACGATTAAATATGAAAATAAAACATGCTTGAAAGAGCCAAAAAAAGTATATAACGATTTGGAGGCAACAAATAAGTTATTAAAATGGAGTAATTTTCCAACAACAACACAAAACAAGGAATGAATTACTTTTAGCGCCCGGATCGCCTTGTTTTTACAAAAAATAAGAGGCACGGAATATTGTATCTACGGGAATTAAGACCTGATTAAGAGTCAGAATTTACAGTGCGATAATGTGTGAGGGAATCCAGAGTGACGGAGTGGGGCACGGGCTGAATTAGCATGGATCAGATTCGAGTCAGCGCATTTTGAACTATCTTGGAGACATCAATCACAACCGAGGAAGACTTTTCTTTCCGTTGCCTGGCGTCGTATCATCCGGGCGCACATCGCTCCCCGTTGCACCCAGATATCGCGCGGAGGATCCACGTCATCGGGCGAGGGCACCGCCCAACGGAAGCGATGGACGACGCAGAAGGAAATTAGCCAATTAGGAACCAATGGATTGGAGTTCACGAGAGCGACTGAGATTAGTTGGCTACATTGATCGCCGCGGCGATCGACTCTCGGATGAACGATTGTCTCGGCGACCTGTGATCTGATTGCACGAAAGCTCAGACTCTAACGAACAGATGGGTGTCGAATCGGGACCCTTAACCCGTAGCCATAGTGATAGCGGCCGGTAAAGGCATTTCCTTTGCAATCTTTCCAAACAGTAGAATAGCCGCAATATAGTCACTTAGAACTGGTAATCATGTCAATCAAGTAGGCGTATTATATGGAACTTGTAAATGTAAATAGTGCATTCCCAATGGGCTACAAATGCCTACCATTGACCGATTTTTAAGTTGAACCCAATAAATATAATGTGTCAGCATAAATAACATATTATCATTGTTTTACGTCTCTGTCCTAGTAAACATGAATGTCGGAATTAAGCTGGTGGTATCTGCTCCTCTCAGTAGCCTTTTCTGGTTCTCTCTGAATAAAGTGCCCGTTAACCAGCGTTGGCGTCAAGCATAGGCACAATAAAATCTTAAATTTTATCAGGAGTAAACTACTTACGTGATGTGTTTCCGCGGTTTTATGGGTATTATGTAAATGTAGATGATGATGGGTTTTATTTTTTAACAGCGGTGGCCAATATCCCCCCAGTAAAGTGATATTAAGTTTTTGATTTTGCATTTATAAAAAGCGGACCACTGAGCGAAACGAGGCAACAATAAAGTGCCAGAATTAAATATATTTAGTGAACAATTCAAATAATATACTAGCATTTTACGCTGCGGTTTGTTGAACTTTACAAAAAAAGGCGGGGGAAATAAGCATTCTACATCTACATAATACCCCGCAAGCCGCCGCAAGGGCGTGTGGCGGGGGGGGGGGGGGGGCATTTGCGTAAACAGTCGAAATTCCGCCTCACCGGTTTTCACTTCGCAATCTCACCCTCTCACACCACTGGAGGATGGAAGAAATCAACCGCCAACCCAACACACACACATCTATCGACTCCCCCGTGCTAGACATATTATGCATACTCATTGAGCCCAATAATATGTCCAAAATCATTTCCCAGATACGCCCAACTTTTCTTCCTCCATATTTCTTTTAGCTACCGACTTCTGCTTCATCTTCATACATTAAAATTTTGTCAAAAAAATTGAAGAATCCCTCGCACCAAAACCTCTTCCAAAGTTCGTCTTTTTAATATTTTTAATTCCACGCGAAAGTTCGAGAAAGTTCTTGCCTGATCATTTAATCACCCACGGTTCGGACTACCGAATACATTTGCCTTCTCATGAATTCCAGAGGTAAAAAAATGAGGATGAATTTCTCCAGTTAAGCATTTTGGTTTGGGAGAAGCATATGCTTTCCATATTGGTTCTTCGATTCATGGAATTCGATCTAGCGCCCCTCTAGAAATAGTTTGATTATTGCCCGGACGATTTCTGATTGGCTCCGCCAGATTCAAGTTAAGGCCGGAATTAATCACACGACTCCGGGCAAATATATTGTTAAATACATTATACTAAGGAAGGAAAACCTTCAGAATGAAAGTATGCATCAATAGTTTCTAAGAACTCTAAGAAATGTATTGACTTTAAAAGCCGTTAATAGGAGAGTGTGCCTCAGGCAATTTACAACCCCTCACTCCTGATGATTAAATGGATACCCATACGGTATTACTTCCCGATTTTGTAATACTTTTAGGGTAGTAAAATATGAATTATTATTACTTACATTTCATAACAATCAGGCAAATGTCCCGGTGGCAACGGTCCAGTGAAGAACTCTTTTAGTGCACAAAAGGAACATTTATGAAACAAAATGCATTTAAAAGCGATGACAATCAAAGATTCTCGAATGTCCCAACCGTACCTCTGCCAACACGTATTCCATGTACTTTCATAAGGCACCATTAGTCTCTTTCAATCATGTTGTACCATAAAATGGCAATTTATTCCAAAATGCTCCTTTAATTCTAGCTCAATCGAGCTCCATTGGCTGCCGCCACGGAAGACGTGAGGTGAAACTTCCTTAAAGAGGAGTGAAATGAAAGTTTCGGAGACTTTAAAACGTCTTATCCAGCAACCGAATTGGATGAAATGAATTTTGTTTAGACGAAATCCGACGAAAAACAGAAATAATTAAGAAGCTCCACTCTTTAAATGAATGTGAAAATGATTTTTTAGAGCTTGATTATTATTAACATATCACGAATGAATCATCTGTACCATGCACTGGTAACCTGAATAGATGTGCATAAAAGCAGTCAACTTCCAATTCCAATCGTGCATGATTCCAGTACCCCCTGACATTTATTCCGCAAGCACTCCCTGATAATTTCCCTTTTTTATTCCAAGACAATATTTCAAATCAAATCGTGGATTTCGTAACTGGGACTTCTCACTCTCTAGTTTCCAAAATAGAAAGGATGCAGGATCTCTCAAGAGACGAGAGAATTTTGATCGTCGAATTAAGGGCGGATTCTGGTCTGAAATGCCGTAGACCAAGGATAAGGTCCCTCCTCGCTGATGCTCTAAGTCATCCCATGTAATACGAGGGCCATTATTTGCGTAATATCCATAAAAAATAACAATAGTAACCCCGGAAATTTAAATGTAAAAAAAATATTTCCTAAAAATAAGATAGTTATTTTCCAACCGCAAGCAAAAGTTACAAAGTTGGCTGAGTATAGGCTCGAAATAAATTTCACAAATAATTTCTCACCTTAGTTCCTTGCCGTTTTCCATTTGCATCAGCATCACAAGTTCAAAAGCAACCAAATAGCTTTATTTATAGGCAGTATATTTATGGGTATATGGTCATAACGAGCTAGATAATTGGCTTAATGTGATATAACAAATTATAAACGGGAAGACACTTCATAAAATAAATTGAACCTTAATAAGACACATTTTTTACATACTATATAGATTCCTTAGTCCTCGCTGATGAATGAATACACATGTCACAATTGTCATATTGGCTCTCACTGGGAGAAGTACATACGGTCGCCAAATCGATGAAGGTATTATTGAAAAACTCATACTTATAAGAGACGAATTGAAATGACTTGACAAAGGCAACATGAGTGCTCCTAGTAAATTTATTCTTCATTCCACAGGCTGCAGCCATTTAGGATTCAACAACCTAAGCAAACAGTTGAGCAAACTAAGGAAAATATCCATTTTGATAGCATAAACGTTGCCATAAAAGAACACAAAGCACCGCAAAAGACTTAAGTTCCTTAAGACAAGATTATGTTGATACTTGGGACCTACACCCTTTCACCATTAAATTATTACAAATAATAGCAAGTTTATATGGGCCTTAAAGCTATTTACGTAAATGCAGCAATTATTAGGAGGTACTACATTATTTCGCACGGAAAAATTGAGAATAAGGATGAGAGAGCACTACTTCCGCTGTATTCCAAGACTTTTGAAAAAAAAAATTAAAAACTCAACGCATTTGTATAAAAGGCGCTCTTAAGCAGATTACCTAGTTAAGTGCCACCTGCATTGTATCACTGAAAGTTTCACATACTATGAAAAATTACGGTGTTGGTGAAATTGCTATAAAGTCTGAATTTACAGAGCAGAAGACTTAAATAAAATAATTTCATGCGAAAAATATCAACTGTTCCATAACTTAATAAATGATCTCCAAAAGTTTAATGTCGATAAGCATATTGCTTAAATAAATATGGAGGTAATATTAAAAATGAAATTTTCCTTCTCTTGGCCAAAGTTTTCTTGAAACTAATGCACGAGTAGGTTGTTTTCATATTTTATTTTTCATAAAATACTGTTAATGTCTGAAAAAAATTATCACTTTTAAATGTACACGTATTGCTTTTTGTCTTGATTTCATTTTAACTCTCCATTGAAAAATATGTGATTGAGGTTCAAATTAGCTTTTGATCAAATAGCAGGTACTTCTGCCTTATGAATTTATTGAGCGTATATAATTTGTTGACAGCTATTTTGGAGTTAAAAGATTCATATTTGCAGAAGAAAGCATTTAATAATACGAGAAAAATCAGCAAATTTACCGTCTCTTGGAACTTAATTTTAAGGATATTTCTTTTGATTTGGGCAGCAAAATAGCGACGTAAAGCAGCTCTTGAACAAGGTCTGGCCAAATAAAACATTCAAAGAAACTGTCAGTAATTTCTTTAGTATAAACATATTTTGTTTTTGTGATTTTTGAAATCATTTGCTTCAATGTTAAAGGATATCTAATAATTGGAATAAAATACATGAGAAGGCCCAAAAGTACCCGGCAGATATAGCAATAGTTGTTTAAAATATATCAATGTATTAAAAAGTACGAAAGCTATAAAGCATATGTTTCAAGTTTGAATACGCCACGTTGTTTAGTATTTGTTTGGCAGCCATCAATAGTGAACGTTTTCCAGTGAATTTGAGAAAATGGAGACTATTCGTCATCGTTATGTGATACAATACTTTTATTTGAAAAGCCTCAGCCCAACCAGTATAACAGCTGAACTGTATTTTACTCTAGGTGAGTCTGCTCCTCCGTTTACAACAGTGAAATATTAAGCAGCAGAGTTTAAACGAGGCCGTACGAGCTATCCACTCGAGCATCGCATTGATCGATCAAATGAGGTGACGGCTCCAGAAACGGTGAAGAAAATCCACCAAGTGATACTGAATGATCGTCGACTAAAAGTGCGCGAGCTAGCAGATATAGTAGGTATATGAAAAAGTGCGGTACATCGCATATTAACGGAAAATTTGGGTATGAGAAAGCTGTGTGCAAGATGGGTGGCGCGTTTCCTCACACTCGAGCAAAACCAGTGTCGTGAAGATGTTTCAATTGAGTGTTTAGCAAAGTTTCACAGCAGCAAAGCAGAATTTTTGCGACATTTCATAACCATGGATGAAACATGGGTCCATTACTTCACACTCGAGACAAAAGAAGTATCAAAACAATGGATTCAAAAAAGAGAACCGGTTCCAAAGAAGGCGAAGACGGTTTCATCTGTTGGCAAGGTCATGGCGTCGGTGTTTTAGAATGCACGTGGAATAGTTTTCATTGACTATCTTGAAAAAGGAAAAACTATACTTACGAATACGAACTTATTGCGACGTTTGAGCAAAGAAATCAAACAAAAGCGGCCGCATTTGGCTAAGAAGAAAGTGCTATTTCATCAAGACAATGCACAAGCTCACAAGTCCGTTATTGCAATGGCTAAAAGTCATGAATTAAAGTTATAATTGCTACCTCATGCACCCTATTCGCAAGATTTAGCCCCCTAGGATTATTTTCTGTTCGCAAACTTGGAAAAATGGCTCGGTGGACAAAGATTTTCCAACCGTGAAGAAGTGATGTCGGCGTTTAATGTCTATTTTGAGGGGCAAGACAGTTCTTATTATAAAAAGGGTATCGAACTTATTGAGCATGGCTGGGAAGAGTATATGACTGAAAGGAGATTAAATTGAAAATAAATTAATTTTTTTCCACTATTTTTGTGTTTTCTTTGTTGGTTCGGGTACTTCTGGAATTACCCTCGTAGATGGACATGAAGTCCATCACAAAACCATAGCAAAATTGAAGATGGCAGTGAAAATAAATAGATTAATTACCAATCTGCCTATTTTTAACTATTACAAATTTTACCTAATACTTTGTAACCAAATGACCGCCATGTTAGTGGATGTTTAGTCCGAAGCCAGAAGCAACATAAGAGTCCTCCGCGCATGCGAATATCTTGTGCATACGCGTTTCCGCAATTAATAATTAATTTTTTACTCAGAATTGGACTAGAAATTAAAATAGTTCTTCAAAATACCAAGAAAATTATAGAATCGATTTTTTTTATGAATAAAAATTGATTCATAATTTATTGTGGATAAATATATCGATTCCAGATACTTTTCATTTTTTGAACGGGGGCAAAAAGTTATCTGGAAAAAGATAACGAATAGAAATTAACTCAGCGTGTTCCTCATGCTCTCATTCATCCCAATTAGTTTTAAGAAATATTCGTATTCATACGTTACTTTAGTTTTCCAGTAATTTATCTTCACCCAAAATATCTCGTTTTGATTATCCAAAGCTTTAAATTATTACTCCATGTGAACTTATTACAATAATTCATGGATGATAAGAATGAAAATATATGTACTTTTTCCCTCCCAAACCTGATCAATAAACATTAAAAAAAAGAAAAAGAACTATCTCTTTAGCTCTTCAAAGGTAAAAGATGAGGGAGTCGTGTGAAATTATTAAGGAACAAGTAGATATGGGAAGGTGGACCTTTCAAGTTGGGAGAAAATTTCATCAAGAAAAATGTGTAAAGTTTAATAGGTGACCCTCATTTGCACTGGAGGAGCATTCTGTAGTTCTTATTACAGTATTCTTCTTAAATGAAAATATGATCAACGTTTTAAAATATGCTGAAAAAACATTTTTAAGAAAACCGCTAACGCACAGACCATTAAATATGAGAAATAGAAGTAATTATCTCCTTACATCCCTCCCACCTTTCAGATGAAGGAAATAAACATAACTCATCGCTAAAGAGGGAATGCATTTAATTGGTCGCGATATAAAATCCTTTCTAGATGAATTAAAAACGGAAAACTTCAGAGTTTACAAATTTCCAAGCAAGCCAATGTGGCGCTAGTTTAAAAAATCGCTGGAATAACATCTCACGTATGATAATAAAGAATTTTATTATTTTCCAGAATCCCTTATGCGCAGAAAAATCATCATCACCACAACATCAATGACTAACTAAAAACATTATCGGGGAAATGAAACGGAATATAGTAATAAAAGAAAGCCTGAAGTTATTGAATTGAAGTCATTTGAGAATAAAACGTCCACAAGTAGGTATTTTTTATATTTAATATTTGTATGGATAGGCATTAAGTATTTGTTACTTGTTGTACTACAAGTAACATTGCACTACAAATACAGGGTGCGGCAACATGACTTCCTTTTTTCAAACGGAATACGCTTTATAAAAGGATGTTAAGTTGCCTATAGTACTAATAGCACTAATGCCACTCATCCACATGGGAACGATGAGAAACATATTGCTATTTGCAGCGTTAATAATTTACATGTAATTTATATCTGAAATTTTGAGACGACTTTTAGTATAATGCAGAAGCCTTTTCAAGATTTAATTTATTTCTAATGCATTACAACCTGGTTGATATAAGAGTATATACACCATGCCTTCAATATTAGAAGCTGTTTCTACATGCCGCTTTGTAAACCGATCAAAATTATAAAGTATTTTAATTATTTATTTCCATTATTTACTTTTAAAATCCAAGGAACACAATACTCAAGGATCCGATGAAGTGAAATGCTTATTTTCTAAAAAGCATTTAATTATTTCACATCATGGAAGACCAATACATACCATAAGCGTCTAATACAATAACAATTTCCCGTCTCGATTAAGTATTCCCCTAAAATTAAACATTTCTGACCACCTTTTTCTTAAAAAACACGCATCTATTCCCTCCTAGTAAATTATAATTTTACAAATGTAATTTTTGTGGCTATGAGCCTCCATCATTTAAAGGTTTGTTGGGAGAAATCCTATGGAGGCAGGAAAAGTGGATGAATGGGGTTTTGACCGGCGGCGGGATGTTGAAGTAATTGAGGGGAGAATGTTAGGCAAACGAGGAAAGTGAAGGAATAGGATAGGGATGTTGGACGGGATGAAGGGAGGAAGGAATTACTTAGAGCTGAAGAGGGACCTGATGTAGAGTAGGATGTTTTGTTTTGCTAGGGGTCACAAATTATTTAATTAGTAATTAAGTCCATCCAAAAACCGGTAGATTAGCTAATAAATAAAAAAATGAGCCTCCATTTCTTTACAGTTTGCTACAAAATACTAAGCAAGCGAACTTTCCCAATACAACCAATTTATTTTCCCTTGCCACAATGATTAACTTATCCATCCTACTTCATAATTTCATTTCATTGGTTCTCCTGTGATTTATCTCCACCCAACGCATCTCGCATTTATCATCCAATGCACTCAATTATGAGAGCAATCCCATGACTGATTGCCTAGCTAAAGCTTTAGTATGTGCTCAAATGTGACCTAATTAGCTCTTCGACTACTTTAAAGCCTGTACCCAATTCTGTCCATGTCTTCCTTAGTCATTGCCCCTGCGCATGAGTGAAATATCACAGGATTTAACGGCCCTGTTTTCCTTCCCTCTATCAACGCCCATATTTGGAGGGTGATATACGCGAGGGTTTTGAATAAGTTGCCTATCTCTCCACTGCATTCACATATCCTGTGAGAGATTGCATGATATCCCGCATTGAAAAAATCGCGACCTGGCTTAAATGTGAAAATCCTCCGAGGTGTACCGCATCCGCTCTGGGGTTCACCGCAGTGACCGTTGGAAGACTTCATCTATGAAGAGTTCCCGGAGACTGGAGGTACTTCTGAGTAGCTTCGTCTTTGGAGGATTCGGAGGCCATGGGTGGATATCTGGCTGGGGTATGCTAGGAGGGCGGCGGTAGTCGTGTGGGCTGGGGCGGAGAGCATGCTAACGCGAGCGGGCCGACGGAAGAGGAGGAAACCATCCGTCCGTCCTTTAGCTGCCTGGCAATGTGCAATATACACACACGTACGCATGAGAATGCACGGATACACGTTCCCATGAGAAATCACGTGATTCTCCCGTTGTCAGAGCGAAGGACTGCGAGCTATCCCACACAGATATATGGCGCGCGCGGGCTTGTACCGACGACTACAGCGTATGTTAGCATGGTTTATCTCGGATATCACAGTGGTCCATTTTTCCACTGACTCTTGCTAACCTAGCCACACACCCCGTCTGTCTCCCACTCCCGATCTGTCTCATCAATTCACTCCACCACGCCTCAATTAAAAAAGTAACTTTCATGCCAATTTTTACCGGAAATATTTCTGAACCAATTTTTCCATTGTTATGGATAATTTATATTATATCCTCAAACATTAAAATGAGCAAAGAGCAGACAGACACCGCCATACTCGCACTTAATTGCCAAAATGAGTTTTTTTCTACGTTCCTATACCTTCTCGACTTATTCCAGTGTTGATAATTCATATGGTTATATATTCGGTTACGTGAGGAGGATGTTTGTCAATTTCATTTCATGAATCAAGGTAATCTAAAAATGTATTGCACATTTACTTTGTGAATCGCTTTGCCTTCAATAGGAGTACATTTGGTATGGTCCAATTAACATCTTTCCATCATTATATAGTAAGATACGGGTGGTCCATGAGTTTCTTAATTGATCGACCATTCAAATTTCCCAAGCAATATTCCCCTAAACAACGATAACGAACCAAAATGTCGTACATGAAGCTTTACAAATCAATCAAATCCTTGTAACTTTGATGCTAAAAACTTTCTGGAAAACCTATGTATTTCCCGTTTTCTCGAAAGATTAGGCGATACCGAAAAGTTGGAGACGAAATTGCCCATTTTTCCCCGCTTAGTAATGGCTACCCGAATTATTCAATGACTGAAAATTCGTGCATCAGTTCATATAACGTGAATTTGAATGAAGCAAAATTTATTTCAATTCTTATTTGTTTATTATTTTCTTTTTGCTAGTTTTTTTTCAAGCCAAAACTGAATTCATAGCGATTCAACAGATGAAGTTGCACCGTTTAAAAATCCTCAACGTCGGCATTGCTTTAACTCTGAAAAAGTATGTCTCGATAAAAATGAATTATTTCTCTATACATTGGCAGCGTTATAGCTGGCAATAAATTTTAAGATGATAAATATTAATATTTCGCTATTAGGAATCCACCTGTGAAGGCATGAGAGGTCCTGTGAGAGGTTAAACAAAGGCAATCCGAGGGTGATAAGACGATACTGGATCCAATAGAAAATAATCTATCATAGTCCTAAATGTATAGTTGTCTTGCATTCTAATTAATTGTAAAGGTTATTGAGAAAATTGTGTCTGTTGTTGTTGAGGGAAATGATGGTTTCGGGGGTGGAAAACATGACCATTCCTGGGGGTTGTCCTATTTTCCTGACGCTTATTACTTCATTAGGAATTTCAAAAAATATGCTATAAATTACATTTCTCCTATACCAGAAAGTAGCCAAGCAATTTCGTGATATAAAAACCGCTATTCACAAAAAATTAAAATAGAATAATTGTAATAATAATGATGATCTAAAAATTTATCCATAGAAAATTAATTACTTTTTTACTATGATGCATGATTCTGGGACTTTTTATTTTACTTTTACTTTTTATTTTACTTTACTCGTAATTTGGAAGCTTCATTGCCCCGAATAACAGGAAAACTATAAACGTGAATGGTTAATTGGAGACGCTTGATTTTGCATTCACATCCAGATAAGTTTTTGGTCCCGTCAGGAACAAACCTGGCTCGATGAAGAAAACTCATTTTCAGCACAATTGCAAACTAAAATGCAGCCAATTTGTCATCGCTACAGGTAACACATCCCCATAGGAATAGAAAAGCTAAAAAATGAACTAATTTGGTTGAATGTCTGGGAGTTCTATGCCTCTCCGTTTTAATCACGGGGCACGATGGCTAGCTAATTGGAGTTTTCAAATACCGCTGCGTCTGAAACATATTAGCTCTTGCTTTGGCGCCCATTGCAGGCCGATATGTCAACAAATGATTAATTGGTGAACGAACCGATTCTCTGTTCGTTCTTTTATTCCGAAGCTGGATAATTCCTCACCACAATTTATCTTTCACCAAGTATAGCCATAACACCCCATTTTCTAATATCTATGATATTTGAACCATAACTCCCAACAAAAGTAAAATATCTATACTTAATTGTAAAAAATACTTTAATTAAAATGAGAAGAAAAAATGTATTAAAGCAAATTAAATCAAAATGATCGAATATATTATTCATCTAGTGAATTGCACGGTTATATTAAAGGTTTCAAAATATAATACATTTATTCAATAGTAATTAATTTTCTGCAAATCTGCATTTTCGGCAATTTCTGATTCCTAAACCGTACTTCCCGCGCACTCACCCCCATCTCTCCATTCGCCGGCCACCCCCATTGCAAACCCCTATCAATATTAAGTTCCTTTTAGGAAACCAAGCAATCATATCCTAGAGTCCAAATACCTTCTGCCTGCGTCATCCTCCAAATGATTGCTTATCGATATATAGTCTACTCGGGAAGAACCGTGTTCAATGGTTCTGTTATTTCTATTCCAAAACTATCGTAGAAAAACTAATATTTTTATTTGAAACCAGAAATTTTGCAATGTAAATATGATGCGCCTTTGCCTGGGCAAAAACATCAAATGATTTTAAATTTGTGATATTCCTCCATTTTAATGAGAATTAGAATATTAATCCGATAAGTAACTGTAAAGTAATGCCAGCCCTGGTGGCGGCGGTATAACGTCCTCGTCTACCATCGCAAGGGTCGCGGGTTCGATTCCAACATGGTTGGATTTTCCTCCACCTAGGGCTTGGGTGTTTGTAATTGTGTCCATTGTTATCTCTGTTCATAGTCCCATGCAAGCAAAGTGCTGTTTTCGGACTAATACTAAATAAATAAACTGTTGCGCCATCTCCCTCATCTCCCCATGAAAAAAACAATAAAAAGAGTGCAAGAATTGGGTATCAAAGCTGTCAAGGTATTCGGCGAAGAAAGATATTCTCCTATTCGCAGATGACATCGCAGTACTTACAGAAACTCAAAATGTTATGAAGTACGGAGCTCGGAAATATAATGACAGCATCGACGAGAAGAAAATTAAAATCCTAGCTCGGAAAAATAAGCTGAAGCTACGCGTACATATCACAATTCGAGGAGTGAAACTAAAGTAAGTGGATTTGTTCATCTACCTGAGCAGTGGTGTGATTTGGAAGGAGCTCGACTGACATCAAAAGCTTAGAAGGCGTTAATGAAGAAGAGACGGCTACTTTGATCAAAGAACCTGAGATCGCAAGTAAAGATCGCCAGAACAGTCATATGAAGCACAACACTCAAGGGATCAGAGATATGAAACATTGGAAAACTTGATTCGCGAAAATAGATCTTTGAAACAAAGTACTGAAGGAAAATGCTGAAGATTAAATGGACTAACACAGTGAGGAACGATGAAGTACATAGAAGAACAGAGGAGGAAAGAAAAATGTGGTGAATTCTAACCAAAGAAAAATTGAGTAGATTGGGCACATCCCGAGGCACAATAGACTAGTAAGAATCATAATAGAAGGGGAAATCGAAGCAAAGATCTCGCGGGGAAGACCAAGAGCCTAGTTTACAGGACATATTAAGGAGGAGGTAAAATAGAGAAGCTGTCGGGGGCGATTGAGTTAACAATGAATAAAGAAGAATGGATGGCTTCAGGAAATCATTCTTGTATTGGAATACTGATGTTGATTTAGGTATATCTTATCTTAATACATTAATTTATCATATTTAAATGCATTTCTATGAGATTGTTGCTAATTTTAATTGCCCTGTAAGGTAAATGTTGGTATCATAAAAATATTACAAATTTTAAGAAATGTTTAAGTGATGTTCATTAACTTAAGCACTGATATACGGAAAACTGTTGAATAAATTGATGCATCAAAATTTGGTAACAATCTCCTCTTATGCATATATCATGTTCACCTCAAAACCATAAAAATTACAAAAGAGTACTTGAAGAATAACGATGAGTTCGAAATGCAATTACTGAAGGACACCAAGCCTTCACCTCCTTTCACAGAGCGCAGTTGCGCTTCAAAGTATCTTGGGATGCGAAAGGAGGGAGCATCTGTTTGCAATCACAATATTACGGCCCGAGTCGCCCTCAACCCGCACACAAACACACGCCAGCACTCTCGTGAAATTGGACGGCAATGGCACCGGTCACAACAATGCGCAAACAAAAAACAGAGGTAAATAAATGTTTCGAAAATGCAAAAGTAATATTAGGAGTCACTTTCACAGGGAGGACGGGGGAACGAAAACTGTGAAAAAGTAGAGCATTCTGATATTTATTTGCCTTCGGGATGCCATACTCTCCCACGTAAGCCTGGATTCCATAGGCGA